>NC_091983.1:126215171-126531786 GCF_044704955.1 Pristiophorus japonicus
TGGAAGGGGTTGCCAACGCCAAGTCCATTAACGTGGCCTCATCCATATTCAGTACAACATTGTCCCCTTCATCCAGCCCCCCCCCCCCCCCAAGTTGGTCTGCAGGGTTAGGCTTATCTGGATCTTCATGATTGGCATCAGGTTCTGAAAAATATAACAGAACAGTCAAATGGGTGGCATGGGTAGGCTCACACATAGGCCAAGCAGCAGATTGATTTGAAGCGCCACGATGACTTTTCAGGGCTTACCCTCTCCCTCGCATGTGGGCCCAGCTTGTGCAATACTGATTAGTTTTCCTCCAGATAGGACTCATCAAAACAGCGACCCTCTCTTCCAAGGGTGTCAGGTGCAGATTTGGCGGGCCTCCTCCTGTTCGAGTTCTTTCCCTTTTGTTGTGGGACAATTTCTTCTGCAAAGATGAAAATGCAACTTTTTAGAGAGGGTGTCTTTCTGCTGGGTTGGACATATTACAGCTGGTCACATTTACAATTGCAATTGCATTGAATAAATGAAAATATTACTTATACTAATTACTTGACTAAGGTCCTGCTATTTCTTTTTACACTAGCTTCCAGATCTCTGGGTGTTCACCAATGTGCAGAAATCTTCTGCAACTTGGTTCCAGCGTTTCTTCATTTCTTTGAGTGGCACTTTTGTGCAACCTCTGCTGCTGGTATCCAGCTCCTGCCATGTGTTCTCAATGACATTAACTAGTATCCCCACTTCGTCATTAAGGAAATTCTTCATTCTTGGTGCATGTTGTTGCATTGCTGTATTGACACTCTCAGCACTTTTCCAAAGCTCTTAGACACAGTGATTTTTCTAAACACACAGTCCTTATTTTGCATGCAGCAATGATTTTCAGAAATACCGCACTCCTTCTGGAGGCATGCAGCACTGATATTAACACACAGAGCACTGCTTCTTGATTTCAGCAGCTGATTTCATTCCACAGCATTCCTTCTGGCACCAAAACTCAAGCAGCTACGTATCCATTTAAAAATGACCGATTACCAAATTTCTGCACTACTGTGTATGCGCGGACATCACGACCCAACTCCAATGTGCATGTGCAGACGTCCCGCCACTGTTTTCAGCGCAGGACGCTGGCTCCGCCCCCGACTCGACTGGCTATGCTGCGCGGCGACCGAGGAGAGGCCGGACAGCGGCCAAAGTGAAGAACGATTGATTTTTTTTTCCCGGAGCACTTTTCAACTTTTCAATGCAGAAAAGTGGCGCATCTCCGGTGAGTACCCTTCTTTCTATTCTTAAAAATAGGTTTTAAACAAACAATTAATCAATCTTCAACGGTCACTTGTAACAACTTCGAGGAGTAGACCCATTAGAACTGTTTAGGAGGCATTGTGCTTTAGTTATGGGAGATGGCAAGATTGATGGAATAGTGCTGGCTGCATGTTAGTGGATACAGACCCAGGCAATTGCCATGGCGTTCTTCTGGCTGCCTGCTGCTCCACAAGCTTCCTCGTATTTACTGTTGCCTTAATCTCAAGGGGCTAAGCTCACCCATTTTTAGCTTCTGCTCTCCTTTCCTGTAGATTTAGCACAGCAACAGGGAGGAGAGGAGGAGGAGGAGGCGGAGGAGGAGGAGTAGGAGGCAGCGGCAAGACATTTCTTGCAGTGGAGTAAGATAGTGAAGAAGAGATGATGATGTGAATGAGGCCAAATAAAACATGATTCCATGTTCCTCTCCCCAGCCCCCTCAGTGCCACTCTGAGTCATTGGCCATCTCACTCCTACGCACCAGATACTTTCAGCCAGAAGAAAGTAGATAGTGTTGGTGAGGATGTGACCCCAGGTGAGCATATGAGGGCTAGAGGAGTGGGAAGTGGGTAACATTATGTCACCACCTCAGCAGAGGTAGCGCTTGGCTTCAGAGTCAAGAAACTTAAGTTGCCCTTGGTACATTGGGGCCGAGGTCACTGGTTTTAGCTACTCCAACACTGGATATTTTCATTTGCATTTATTATCGTGAGCTCCAGGTAGGGTATGCCCCCAAGCGATCAAGAAAAGGGAACAGAGAATTGGTAGTGGGAGCGGCGGGGGGGGGGGGGGGGGCGGAGAATAACAACAATAGGAAGGAGCAAATTAATAGGAGGGTTTTAAAGACATGGACAAGAATTAAAAATGTGAGCTGTTGGACCAGCAGCTAAGCCGAGGGGTGTTGGGTGAATGGGGTTTGGTGTAGGATGAGATGAGCAGCAGAGTTTTGGCCGAGTTGGAGATTATGGAGGATCGAGGATGGGAAGCCATTGCTAGAGGTGGTTGGGCTATGATAGCTAAGAGTGAAACTGAGTAAGGGCAGTCCCGCTGAGGTGTTGGAGGATGATGGCATGGTCGACTGTGTCGGAGGCCGCAGAGACTGCAAGGAAGGATAATGTACCAAAGTCACAGAGGGTGTTAGTGACTTTGATTCA
Organism: Pristiophorus japonicus; assembly: GCF_044704955.1. Taxonomy (NCBI): domain Eukaryota; kingdom Metazoa; phylum Chordata; class Chondrichthyes; family Pristiophoridae; genus Pristiophorus; species Pristiophorus japonicus. The sequence goes on from NC_091983.1 coordinate 126,217,607, forward strand.
ATGTTGTGGGAAGGGCAGAAGCCTGTTTGGAGAGATTCACATGGAGCTGTGGCAGATATACACTTGAATGAGAAATCACATTTTTCATCAAGGGAATTCTGAAGTGTCTTGCAATTCTGCACCAAGACAAAATAGAATGAAGTTAAGTGCTTTATTGTGTTCAAATGTTATACATAAAAACTTTTAGCTACTTCATCACAGGATGCAAGTGGATGGATAACAATAAAGCTATTTGAATGAAGTAAACTAGTTTGACTATTTTTGTTGGGGACTTGAATCTCTTCAGGAAGGTGACTTTTGAACGAAGGAAGAGAGTGTCCAGTGTTGGTCTCTATTAATTGCATAAATGTGGCTCTACAAACAATAATTGGCTCTGCGTAGAGAAAAAGGAAACATTCCCCTTTCTCCCTCCCTGCCCCACTGCCGTTAACCCAAGTCTCATTATATGACTTGATGAATTTTTATTTTTATACGTTGTCATGGTAATCTTGGGAATAGAGAGAAGATTTGAAATTATTTGCCCTACTGTGTGACTGCAGAACTTGGAGTGTGACTCACCTGCTCTCACCAAGTGTTGATGACACCATATGCAAATAACTGGTCTACAATTCGCTGTATCCTAATCAGCAAATCTGCGTTCAGGAGAACTCCCAGCATACTTCCACTCTTTTTTTGCTTTTAAAAATAAGCCTTTCAGCTATTGACATAATTAGCTTCTCATTCAAATGAATCAGTTGGTACAGTCATAAAACTGAACATAGATTGAAAATTCAGATCCTGTTTTACAAAGATGGATTTAAATTTGAATACTTGCGTTTATTAATGGATTAATTGAGATAGTCTACGTTTATTTGCAATATAAATCATTTGGGCACATTCAGTATCACAGCTATATGTTGCGCAAGACATAGCATATAAACATAATCATGTACATTTTTATGATTGCGTAGTATTTGACCAATCAAAATTTCAGCTTCTAAAAGGCCATCGAATTGTTGATTATTTTCAAAGTTTGTGTATTGAACAGTGCTGAGTCTGGTCTTCAGAACTGCCTGCAGAGGTGGTGATGGGAATTTAAAAGAAGTCAAAGATGCTTTATTGCTGCTATATTGCAGAGAGAACCAAGTAGATTCATTGGCCCTGAAATCCCGGCTTTGCCGGGTCCGTACGGAATACATATGGACCCGGCAAGGCCTCGCAAAAGCCGTTTTTTGGTGTGCCAATGCACATGCGCCGAAAACTGGCTTTTCCAATCTGTCAAGATAAGATACCTCTTGACAGATCTTCCGCATCTCCAAGTGGAGGAGATCCGCACGGGCGAGATTAGGCTATTTGCCCATCTCTTGCCCAGCGAATGTCCTTCAAACTCTTAAGCCTGGTAAGAGAAGGTGCATAGCCTACTTTTACCAGCATAAGCATTTTAAAACATATAAAAAATAAAATTTAAATATACATTTTTATAGTAAAAACCCTGTCCACTAACTAGTTTATTTTAAACCCTATTAAAACATAAACAAAATCCATATTTTTCCTACAGTTAATTAACTTGAATTTCAATTAATTTTAAATGTGAGTTTTTTTTTATTATGTTGTGTTAGGGTGTTTTAGGGGGTTATTCTCATTAATAGTAATGGAACTCGTAAAATCGGAGTTCCCATTACTATTAATGAGAATACGGTACAGGCCCACGTGACTCCAGCTTCTCTGTCCGTATCTACAAGACCTGGACTCGCTGCGAAGCATGGGAAAGGAAGGCCTCTGAGCCGGCATCCAAGACACCCCCAGGACCACCACGTACTTTTGTAAAGAAATGTTGGGTCTGAGGCATTCGTCCGAAGGACCAATGTGTTTTTCTGGTCTTGTATACCATCTTGCACATTGAGAAAAAGTTGATCCTCCCCAGAGAGTGGGACACCAGGATAACCAAACAGAAAATCCTGTCAGTTTATTGTAGATACTAGATTTATCCTACACCTTCATAAATTCTCATTTTTCAATGACTGGAATCGAATAGTGTGTCAAACCTTTACACCTTGTTTTAAGTTTAACATCTTTAAACACATTTATTTGATGAAAGACAAACAAGAAAATAATCAGTCAGTAGAAATCCTTCCACTTTGAGTGGAAAATAAAAGGATCACAACTTAGGGCTCAATTTTCCCCAGTATTTGCTCTGGTTTTTTTTGGAGAAGGCTGCTTTTTCTGGCCTAACTTAAAAATCCCCAGTTTCCCCAATCAATTTGCACCAGTGTAACTGACGTCGTTATGTTTTTTTTAGACAAGTTTTTTTTTGCTCAAAAGGGGACATTAGCAGCCACCTATGCCAGTTCTGGCAACTTTGGCCAGCTAATAGTTTCTACTTACGCCAGCGTACGTGGCCACTTGAGAAAACCCTTGCGTAGAGTTAAAGAAATCAGCGCAGGTAAGTACACCGGAGGCCATTCGGTCTGGGATAGGGTTGGGAAGCAGAGAGGAATTGTACCGGCAATCGCTCGGGTAGGGGGCGGGCGGTGGGGTGGAGGTACTCACTGCAACGGGACCAGGAAGGCACCTCACTCGGGGACTGGGGAGCAGGAAGGAGAGAGGGGAAGGAGGCGAGGACAAAAGACCTTTGGGGTGGGGGAGGGGGGAAGGAGGAGAGGACAAAAGATCTTTAGGTGTGGTCCATCCATACAGACCTTGAGGAGGAGAGAGAGAACTGCGAATCGGTACTGCCTGTTTTCCTGCTGTTTTGAGCTTCTTTGAAAGTTTAACTAACTATGGGGGCAATAATATCAATGCCATACCTTGTGCGAACGTTCTGCATCATTGTGCTACGTAGGAAAGACTTGATTAGAACTAATCATATCAGGAACATCAGAGCCCATAGGCTGCTGGGCAGGAGGCCTTACCCACCTCAGCAATATCGAGACAGGCATTCATACCTGCATCTGTGTCAGAAGGCTGCATTTCTGCAGAGAAGTTGTCCGTGAGATCTGTGAGTTGGTGAGACCAGACCTGCAGCCAAGTAGCGTCAGGTGGACTGCTTTGTCAGTTGAAGTGAAGGTTGCAGCTGCACTTCCATTCTATGCATCCGGATCGTTTCAAGCTACAACTGGAGATGTGTGCGCCATCTCTCAACATGCAATACATGCCTCCATTCGCCAGGTCACTGCTGCACTGTATGCGCGGAGGAATGACTTCATCAAGTTCCCAATGACCGCCCAAGCAATCCGTGACAGGGCTGTGAGGTTCTCAAGGATTGCTGGCTTCCCAAAGGTACAGGGCTGCAATGATTGTACCCACATCACCTTGCGAGCAACTGTGGATGATACCAAGCTGTTCAGGAATAGAAAAGACTTCCACTCCATTAATGTGCAGCTCATGTGTGATGACATGTATCGCATCATGGCAGTTGATGCAAGATACCCTGGCAGAACCCTTGATACGTTCATCCTACGCGACAGCGTTGTATCTGCCATGTTTCAGCAGCAGCCAGAAGGATAGAGCTGGCTACTGGTAGACAAAGGGTATGGCCTCGCCACCTGGCTCATGACGCGTAACCTGGACGGAAGCTAACCGTGAATATAACATGTCGCACATTGCAATGCGCAGCATCGTAGAGAGCACCATTGGTATCTTGAAACAATGTTTCCGATGCCTGGACCATTCCAGAGGCTACTTGCGATACTCCCCTGAGATTGTCGGTCAGTTCACTGTTGTGTGCTGCATGCTGCATAACTTAGCCATCATGAAGCAGCAGCAGCTGGTAGTGGAAGAAGACACACCTGCGGTGAGAGTGGCTGATAATGATTTGGAACTTGCAGGTGACGAGCAGGAGGAGGAGGAGGGGAAGGAGGATGAGGAAATCATGCAAGTGCCTGAGGCCGGAGCACGACGGCAGAGGAGGGTGGGCCATCGTGCACCTTTAACGATTGCTCGAGCCTTGCGCCAGCAGCTCATCCGTGAATGCTTTACTGATGCCTGAGGGCTCAGCGACAACTATTCAAAATGGACATGTTTATTTTTTGGAGCTATTCCGTAATGTTGTGTTGTCAATGGAACATGATTCACTTTTAATGTAAAATATATTTTATTCAAAAGTTTACAATGTACATAACTTTACAGTAATAACATTCTTGCATCAAACTTTACTTTAATATGACTCTTTAAGATCACAAACTTCAAGATCACTTAAACCTTAAGATCACTTAAACTTATAAATTTACATAACTTATAAAAAAAACTTCCAATTTGAGAACAGTTACAACAGCAGCATCAAAGAAAGGCTGCACCCACCTCTCATCCCCCTTAGTCTAACACCACCTGGCACGCTTGGTCTGGGACTCTCAACCACCTCTGCCTGCAGACGGTGGTGCAGTGATTTTGGGCTTGGTACCAAGCTTATTCCTTCTAACATCTCTGGCACTTCTTGATGTGGGGGAGGGGGGGGGGATTGCAGTGGGAGTGACAGTTGATTCTGTCAGTGGGCGCGTGGTCTGGGCGTGTTCCCTTATTGCAGCAGCTAACTCACACATGTCCTCCCTCATGCACCCTGGCAGTGTTTCAGCAGACTGAAACATTCCCTCCCTGATGGTCTGTACTACCCCTGACATTCCCACACTCATTGCTAGTGTCGTCCTTTGCACTACCATTGATCGGGTAAGGTCAATGCTCTCCGCACTCAATGACGTCATCTGAACCACATCTGTTGCATCCTGCATCTCAGGAGAGCGTGGTCGAGTTCTCCTTCCCCTCACCCTGGGTGTGCCTCGCTGCATCCCACTGGGACCTGCAGCCTGGGACGATGGGGTCCTGGTGTGAATTGCTGCACCCCACTACTTGGACCCGGAAGGTGGGAAACCACGGAATGTCCCACCGGCACTCAAACTACTAGTCACAGAAAGGACTGTCAACTCCATGCCCGTCACCTCCAAGATTCAGTACAACATTGTGGCCTTCATCCATCTCCATCCCCTCCCACTCCCCCTCGTCCCCATGTTGGTCTGGCGGGTTGGATTGGAAGATGTTCTCCTCTTCAGGCTCATCTGAATCATCATCTACATCTTCAGGATTGGCCTTAAGTTCTGCAAAATATAACACAACAGGCAAATGGTTAGCAGCAGAGGAGGGGCCAGGATGGGTGGCATGAGTAGGCTCTCGCATCACAGGCCAGGCAGCAGGTTGATTTGAAGGGCCACAATGAATTTTCAGGACTGGCCCTCTCCCTTGAGTGTGGGTCCAGCTTGTGCAGTACTGATTGTTTTTCTCCAGGCAGGACCCATCAAAGCAGCGATCCTCTCTTCCAAGGATGTCAGTGGGTGCAGATTTGGCGGGCCTCCTCCTGTTTGAGTTCTTTCCCTTTTGTTGTGGGCCAATTTCCTCTGCAAAGCTGAAAATGCAACTTTTTAGAGAGGGTGCCATTCTGCTGGATGTACATATACAGTGGTCACATTTACAATTGCATTGAATAAATGAAAATATTACTTACACTAACTACTTGACCAAGGTCCTGCCATTTATTTTTACACTGGCTTCCAGATTTCTTGGTGTTCGCCACTGTGCATTAATCTTCCTAGTTTCCCTGATGTTTGGCCTCTACTCTGCAGCTGTGCAGTGTGGCCAGTCGCCTCGGGGGTGGAGCCTGCAGTCTGCGCCGAAAAAAGGTGCCGGGACTTCTGCAACTTGGTTCCAGCGTTTCTTTTCTTTTGGTGGCACTTTTCTGTGACCTCTGCTGGTATCCAGCTCCTGCCATCTGTTCTCAATCACAGTAACTAGTGCCTCCACTTCTTCCAGCAAGAAATTCTGTGTCCTTGGTCCGCACTGCTGCAGCTACTCTCAGACACATGCAGCACTGCTTCTGTATTCAGCTGTGATTTTTCTAAACACAGCACTCCTTCTGGCACACACACAAGCTGCTCATTAAAAATGGCCGATTGCCAACTCTGAGCGCGACTGCGCATGCGTGGCCATTTCAGAGATGTCAGGAACGTCACTTTTTTTCCACCGTGCATGCGCAGAAGTCCCGGCACCTTTTTTTGGCGCAGACGGCAGGCTCCACTCCCGAGGCGACTGGCCATGCTGCACGGCTGCAGAGTAGAGGCCAAACATCGGGGAAACTAGGAAGATTTTTTCCTGGCGCATCTACAGACGTAATGAAGTGGCACAACTCTGGCAAGTATGCCAGAAATTGGGCTTGGGGGGACAATTGAGCCCATGTACTGAGCTAACACTTTGTAAATAACTTTTATATTATGCAATGTTCCTTTTCTTCGGTTCCTGCAGTGGTAAGAAACATATCTGAACTATCTCTTGGAAGTTTCAAACCTGTTGTGTTTCCCTTTCAGGAGTTTTTAATTGACCCCTTTCTGTCTGAGATTTTCAACCTGATAGTCAGATTTTAAGTGTGAATCATTCTTCTCATATCCCCAAACTGACCACATTTATCACACTGTATTGGGTTACACCTGGTGCAGGAACGTGAACTGCATTTTGCTATCTGTAAACTATTTGTGTGTTGGGAATTAGAAGAACAGCCAACAAACTACAAATTTTCGTCACAATCCAGTATGGTTAAAATATCACTGCCCACGTTGTCTTCTGTGACACAGGAAAATCAGGACTAGAAGGACTCGTCCTCAAGAAAGATTATTTAAAGAAAATACTTTGGGCTGGATTTTGCAGGGAGGGTCAGCGGGCATGATCGGTTACGGGTTGGGTGGGAAAGTGTCTTTTTTTTTCCCCAGCAGGTCGGGACCCCCACTGTGAACCTGCCACTGCATGCGTTTCCCCAATGTTGGGTCTGTCAGCATCTGACGCAGCGGCGGTTTCACAGTGGGGGACCCAATTAAGATAATTAGTGGCTTGTTTAGAGCCACTTAAGAATGAATTTCAACTCACCACCTGCATTTGACAGCTCGTCCACGCTGGTCGTGGACCATGTCTGCCAAGCTGAGACGGGAGTTCAGTGGCCATTGATTCAGCTGTTGAGTTGACAGCTTCAAATGTACAGTAAAAGCTCCCAATTTAGAGATATCTTCCCTCAGCCACAAGCTCTTTTTCAATGCATTTCAACAACAGATTCACCATGTATCAAGTCTTTACACAAGTCTTCATCCAGTATGACCTCATTACCTTTCTCACCATTGACTGATCGCTTCTTTCACCTGCCATCTATTCCATCAGCATAGGTGTCCTTTTTATTCTCTCACCTTGGTGCTCAGAATCCCATCGCAATCAGTCCCAACACCAGCAGCAGCATCAATAACATTCTCCGCAATCACCTGATGCTGCACAGGACAGAGGGCATCAGCATCTGACCATATTGCTGGCCGAGAGGCCAGGATCAACCTCACCATGGCCAGATTTACTTCATTTGATATTGTATACCCTGGTTGCCACATGATGCACCAGATTGGGACCATCCCTCCAATGTCCAAGCCATTCCTTTCACACTCATCACCATTATGGGGGGTACTGTTATGTCTCGCCATTCACCAACTCACTGAGCCACTTCCAAAGGTGCACAAAAATCTGTCCAAGAATGCAAAGTGTTGAAAATAAAGGTTTCCATGTTTGACAGCACGTTAACAGAAACTTTACATGAACATTGGATAAAACACCCAAGTGTGCCCATCCTTGTGTGTTGTTAGTTGGTATGATTGCACTAGAACGAGGGTGAGTGTGAGGGGCGGCTAGTGAGATGAGGATGTGATAATGCAGATAAAGAGGGATGAGTGGAGTTACGGTCAGTTGCTGAGAGTAAGGATGTGTAGGAATAGGGTAGGGAAGGCAGAGTGATAGGGATGTGATGAGAAGCACAGCAGAATGAGGTTGAGTGTGACTTTGTACTAACATTTTGAGATCTACTGAGATCGTTGAACGGTTTGTGCCACTGTACTCAGGTTTTCCTGACGACATCCCTGCTTGTGCCCTCCTGTGCAATGTGCCACCAGGCTGCATTGATGATCTGGGGAGGTCTCTTCTGCCCATTGGAAGGGAAGGGAACCCCCTTGCCTGCTGAGATTCCCTCCACAAGCATCTGGAGGGAGTCATGGGGAAGCCTGGGTGCAGCTGTGCACCTCTGTGGACATAGAAAATCTGGATCAAACAAATGCAAGTAATCAGAGGATAAACTTTGAAGACAGTAAAGGTCTAAGAAAAGTTTAACCTCACATTTACTCTTGTTTAGTGAAATTGCACGATTTAAATATTAATCTCACATTATAGCCCATGTTCCCTTGTGTCTCTGGCACAACGTGTTGGAGCATGAACTCCCTTCACCACTGTTGCAGCGTATTGCCGAGCAACATTGGGTATGGAAAAATCATGAGGAAAATGAGATGGCTGAAAATGAAGGCTTAAAGTAACTGCAAAAATGTAAAACTCGACCGGAAGGTGGAAGTTTGTTGGAAAATGAAAGCAAGGAAAAGAATAAAATTGGATAATTAACAAGCTCCTCATATATCGGAGTTTGACTACGGTAGAAATAGTTTAGCAAGAGACAAACCCGATTGTGGAAACAATCACTAGTGTGAAAAATCTACGGATGTATGCACACCTTGTGGGAGTTCATTATCTACTGATATACACATGTAAACTAGAAAGATCACCTCATGTAGAAAGAGTGGATAATTCTGTCATGATTGCTCTTGTCAAATCTATATCTTAGATGCATAGCCCTGTCCAATGCAGTGAAGAAAGTTTAAATAACCAGCTGCTGAATATTCTTGATATCCCATCCTCGTCATGTGTGATACTGAACCATTCAGCAGCTGGCCTTTGATGCGTATTTAACTTTCTTCACTGCATTGGCCAGGGTTGTGCACCTAAGATGGAGATTTGACAAGATGAGAACTTTCAACAAACTCTGCACTTTGGTAACCAATGTTCTTGTCACTTCCTAAAAAGGCCTGCAGATGATCAATGTTTTGTTAAAAATAATGTTCTGCGAATGCCAGAGGTTTGCTGCACTTTGCCAACTGGACTCAGCATTGTTAATCTTGCCTTCAGATCACCGATGGCAAAAGGTTGCAGGAAGGCAAATGGCAGTTAAGCAGTTCGGTCAACCCGAGTCAGTGTCCTTGTATTTCAAAACATCCCTGATAATTGCTTAGCCCTATTGTTAGAATATCCCATTTTGGAATACCAGCTTGTTTAAGCTGTCTTGAGGGACAGTTTAAAAAAAAATCCAAACTTCTAAAGTTCCAAAAATGAAATTTCTGTGTTGTATCTTGATTCATCACCAAAGGATAAATAGAGAAAGCATGGAATTAATAATTTGGAGACATGTTCTAACCCTATCCCTTGATAACCTTCCCTAACAAAAATTTAGCAATCTCAGTTTTGAAAATTTCAAATATCCTAACGCCCTTTGGGAGAGTATTCTAGATTTCTACTACCTTCTATGTGGGGGAAAAAATACTTACTGATTTCACTCCTAAATGGGTCTAATTTTAAGATTGTGCCCCCTTGCTCAAGATTCCCACACCAGAGCTCCTCTACAGTCCCTAGTATCGCACATGGAGATAATATTCAGATTTCTCTTTCTCTGGTTCAAAGGGTGCTCTCGCACTATCATCACAGGCAGTCCCTCGGAATCGAGGAAGACTTGCTTCCACTCCCAGTGAGTTCTCTGGTGGTTGAACAGTCCAATAGGAGAGCTACAGACCCTGTCACAGGTGGGACAGACATTCGTCGAGGGAAGGGGTGGGAGGGGCTAGTTTGCCGCGAACTCCTTCCGCTGCCTGCGCTTGAGCTCTTCACGCTCTTTGCGTTGAGACTCGAAGAACTCAACGCCCTCCCGGATGCACTTTCTCCACCTCTGGCGGTCTTCGGCCAGGGTCTCCCAGGTGTCGGTGATGATGTCGCACTTTACCAGGGAGGCTTTGAGGGTGTCCTTGTAATGCTTCCGCTGCTCACCTTTGGCTTGTTTACCATGAAGGAGCTCCTCATAAATCATTTGCTTAGGGAGTCTCGTATCTGACATGCAAACTTTGTGGCCTGCCCAGCAAAACTGATGGAGTGTGGTCAGTGCTTCAATACTGAGAATGTTAGCCTGAACGAGGACACTGACATTGGTGCGCATGTCCTCCCAGGGGATTTGCACATTGAATACCATCTGCTACAGTTTTGCCTATTTACTTAGTCTGTCTTTTATGATTCTTTCTAACTTATTGCTCCAGTCTCTTAACTTAGTGTCATCAGCAAAATTGGATATACAACTCTATTCCTACATCTAATTATTTGATCTTAAAAGCTTAGGCTGCAGTACAGATCCTTGGGGGACACCACTTGTCGCATCCTATCAGAGTACATTCCCGATATTCCTAATATGTCTCCTACCTCCCAACCCATGTCACAAGGTGACCTCCAATTCCGTGCGCTTTCATTTTTGCTACTTTCCTGTGTGAAACTTTATCAAATGTGTTCTGAAAGTCCATATGGACAACAGCAAAATATAGCTCACGATCCAGTTTCCTCTACATTGGGGAGACTTGGGTGACTGCTTCGCGGAATACCTTCATTCAGTCCGTAAGGGTAACCCCGAGCTTCCGGTTGCCTGTCACTTTAATTATCTGCTTCACTCCCACTCTTATCTCTGTCCTCGGCCTCTTGCTCTGTTACAACAAAGCTTTCGATTAGGCACTTTATAGCTTTCTGGACTCAATATAGAGTTCAACAGTTTCAGAACATAACCTCTGCCTCTATTCTTTCAGATAGCAGCTGTTGATGATTCTGCCATTTACAGCATTTAATCACGTGTGCCTTTCACCCTATCACAGACCATATGGGGCCAGATTTTCGGCTTTTGGGGGTTTTCGGTGCAATCGGTAGCCAGGGTCACCAGGATAAGGGAGGCGTTGCAGAAGCATTTGCAGCGCAAACCGCGAGTTTCGCCAGCTTTAGTCCGGGTCCGGGAGCGCTGCGAGAGATCTTGGGAAGGGGGAAAAACAAACACACAAAATTTCCAAAACATTCCAAAAACATTTACAACCCTTGTGTATCGAATCGCTGAAAAAAATGTTTAAAATAAAAACTTTAACTTTTTTTTTTGCAGGTTTTCATACTTACTGCTGCAGGCAGGGGTGCACCAACAGGTTTGACCTGTCGCTATTCTGGGTGCGGCCACTGAGTTGAGAGCCGAAAGTTGTTCGCAAACACAATCCGCGTTGCACGTTGGCACACCTCTCCCCGGCGGTACTTGAAAGCGCCACTGCAAACGGGTACCAAGGATCCCAACCGGGTTTACGGTGGATCAAATCGTGGCGCAAACCCAGTCGCAAACCTGCCGAAAATCCAGCCCCATCTCTCTCGTTCTTTCCTCCCCTCTTCCCTGCCTCTGCACCTGGTTAAAATCTGTTGCATCTCTAACTTTTTCCCGTTCTGATGAAGGATCATCGACCTGAAACTGTTTCTCTCTCCACAGATGCTGCTTGACCTGAGTATTTCCAGCGTTTTCTGTTTTTGCACCATATAGACAACATCCATACACACTCCCCTTTCCATCATACTGGTGACCGTGTCCAAAAATATCAACTAGATTAGTCAGACATGACCTACCCTTCATAAATCCATGCTGACTAGAATGACTTATCCATTGTAGTCTGACTCATTCATTATAAAAAGATTGTGGGGTAGTCGGTCTGTTCTTCGAACCCTTCAGTTAATTAAAAGGACATTGTTAAAAACATATTCATTTCTATATCCAACATGGTGTGAAAATATGATCGGCCACAATATAACATAGATTCTTAAGTCTCATGCAGCGGGGGGGCGGGGGAGGGTGGTTGGGGAGGAAATCCTGTGTGCGGGGGGATTCGGAGCCTGGAAATCGGGAGGAAGTAAAAGATCAGGGATTGGACCTTGGTGGGGTGTGTGGGCAGGTCAGACCTCGGCAATGGTGAGAGGGGAAGATCAGAGCTTGGCTGAGGGTCGCATGATCGCAGGGCAAGTCGGAGAGCAGCGGTTGAGGGGTGTCGGCCAATCGCGGTAGCGAGGAGAGGTGGCAATCGGCAGCTGGGTGACTGAAGGTTTGCTTCAGGGGCTGGGGGGGGCGGGGTCGCCGTAGTGTGGAGCAGTGCAGCTCCTTCTGGCCCACTGGAAGTGCTCTAAAAATGCACTAATCTGCTGGAGTCGGCTGCTCCATCTCCAATTTGTTGCTTCATTTCCCGAGCCCTAGGAAACCTGGCGGGCATCCATTCAATTTAAATCAGGCTCCCAACTGCACTGTGGAAGCCTGATTTAAATATCAGTGAAGTGTCCCATCTCCACAGAGACTCAACCTGCTGCCATGAAAATGGCGCTAGCCACAATTTTTTCCTTTTAACTCCAAGCCGTGGGGGTGGGGGGAGAGTTAATATCGACCCCAATGTTTTGGAAAGATATAGCCATTTTTGCTACAGTCTAATATTGTCAAATATCTCGAATAGACGAGCTATAAGTATGCTGTCGCTACATGCTCACGGACTTTTAACTGTCTTTAAAAATTGTGTTGACTGAAGTCATGGCTACAAAGTAGTTCCATCAGCTGCCTCAAAAGAGGACTGCAGGGATGCTTCTATCTTCCTGGTAGGAATCGGAAAATTATTGAGAGCCACACGGACTGCTTTGCAGCCAGCCTTCAAAATGATGCCTCACTGCAACTCGAGCCACTCAGATGATGGTGTAATTTTAACTGAAAAGTTTGCTCTCGAGTGAAGAGTATGTAGTGACTAGACATGTTCAACTAAAATGCTTTTAGAATGTTACATTGGTAATTTGTTTTGGAAGTAGTCGTGGCATGGAAATATGGGAGCAAAAGTACCAATAAAAAAAAATACACCATAATTCTCAAGTCACTACCTCAATCTATCACAACTCCTCTGCCTTCCTGTTCTCCTGTTGCCATCTCGGACTTGAATAAACCCACAACTACCTTCTGCACCTCTCTCAGCATTCTCTGAAGGACCCTCTGATCACATGGGCTCAATCACAAGAACATCTCTAGCCACTTGAGTCCAACACCGCTCACGCCCCTTACCCCCCCCCCCCCCAAACCCACTTCCTTCTGCACCTGCCTCATGGAAAAATACACCCCCACCTTGCTTTTATCCCCAGAAAGACCTTTTGCTCTCCCATCCTGGTCATTTCCCCAATTACGGTCTCTGCCTTCATTCCCTCAATCCCTCAAGTCTGAGGGATGCAGAATTGAGTGTATATGACATTTAACTGGTTTAGCTGTACATCTACAGATCTGGCCATACCAGACCAAGTGCTATTGGGCCTTACTTTCCTCTGCCAAAATCACCCACTACTCTTTAAACCCCTCCATTCTCACCTCCAGCAACAAGTGCGAGGATCTCACGGACACCTTTGTCACTACGTTTACAACCATCCATTAAGTGACCTCTGCAGTATCACCGCTTCCCCGTGCCCACCAATCTAATCTCCTTCAAGGTTTCCACCTGCCGAGCCCTCAAATGTCAATCCACACATTTTCTCACCATGTATGGGATCACCTCGTGATGTCATGATTCTAAATGTCACAAGCTTATTTTTTTCATTGTGTACACATCCTTGATTGTTGTAGATGTATGTAACCACAGCGGGCGGATAAATCAGTCTGACTACATCTATTCACATTTGAGCTCATCATTGTTGCATCTAGAATAGGTTTCATTTTATGTTTTTACAAGTATTTTTGAGTGCTAGTTGTATTGAGCCTTATGACTTGTTGTATTTGAGCTTCAGAAAACCTTTGACAGAGTTCTTCAAACGGTTGCTACAAAAGCTCAAAGCAGGGGAATTCAGAATAAAATCTGGAAAGGGATAAGAAACTGTCTGAAAGGAAGGATACAAACAAGTACTTATTAACGGGTGCTGGGTCGGGGGAGGGGGGAGTGCGAAGAAACAACTGATTGCATAGATTGTGTGTGAGGAGCCCTACTGTTTCCAATTTATAACGATGACCTAGACTCGGAAAGTTAATGCAAAGTGTGGTCGGTGGGGTGGGGGGTGAAATAAATTGATTTGAGAGCTGCAGCCAGGAACATTGAGTTGGATTAAAATCAGTAAATCACATTGGCACTGATGCCACCTGTTCATGTTTCGGGCACAGAATTCATGTTTGCCTCAAACTCTGTATAATTCAAACTTCCCGCGCTACAACAACAATAACAACTTGCATTTATATAGCGCCTTTAACGTAGTGAAACGTCCCAACCTGCTTCACAGGAGTATTATGAGACAAAAAAAAATTGACACCGAGCCGCATAAGTAGAAATTAGCGCAGGTTGCTCAAAGAGGTAGGTTATAAGGAGCGTCTTGAAGGAGGGAAGAGAAGCAGAGAGCTTTAGGCAGTGAGTTCCAGAGCATGGGGCCTCGGCAACAGAAAGCACGGCCACCAATGGCTGAGCGATTATAATCATGGATGCTCAAGAGGGCAGAATTAGAGGAGCACAGACATTTTGAGGGGTTGCGGGGCTGGAGGAGATTAGAGATGGGGAGGGGCGAGGCCATTGGAAAATAAGGATGAGAATTTTGAAATCAAGGCATTGCTTAACAAGAAGCCAATATAGGTCAGCGAGCACAGGTGATGGGTAAGCAGGACTTGGTGTGAGTTAGGACACGGGCAGTCGAGTTTTGGATCACCTCCAGTTTACGTAGGGGAGAATGTGAACGGCCAGCCAGGAGTGCATATGGAATAGTCAAGTCTAGAGGTAACAAAGGCATGGATGAGGGATTCAGCAGCGGATGAGCTGAGGCAAGGGCGGAGAGGGACAATGCTATGGAGGTGGAAATGGGTGGTCTCAGTTATGTTGCAGACCTGTGGTCGAAAGCTCATTTCGGTGTCAAATATGACACCAAGGTTGCGAACAGTCTGGTTCAGCCTCAAACAGAAGTTGGGGAGAGGGATGAAGTCGGTGGCTAGGGAAGGGAGTTTGTGGTGGGGACCAAAAACAATGGCTTTGATCTTCCCATTATGTCAATTGGAGACATTTTCTGCTCATCCAGAAGCAGAACAAGCAGGCTGACAATTTAGAGAGCTGCATTGATGGACATACCGATATCAATGTCCTGTACTCTCTCTGACCGTAGCATTGCATGTGATGAACAAGTCCCAGACATATCAGACTGGGACTGAGAAAGTGGCAGCAGGAATGGTCCTGGTTACATTGATAGACCCAGTTGTGGTCTAATGTGAAAATATGCTGAACTACTGACTAGAACTTCCTTTACTAAAATAGAGAATATCATGGTTTAAAAATCCTGTTAGAATTTGCTTGCTGTGAGAATCAATCAATGCAGATAACAAAATCCTGTGCAATTTTAACTTTTATAGACTAGGATCATACTGGACAAACTTTGATCTTTGAGTGCATGGGCTCAAGTTTCGGTTCGAGTTGCTTTTTTTTTGAGCAACTAGTTTAGTATGGAGTATCTTAGAAATTGCAATTCTCGGCATTTAGTTTGCTCCAATTCTAATTAGTTAGAATAGTTTCATTTTAGAACAGTTTTTTTCAAAAGGGGGCGTTACCAGCCACTTACACCTGTTTTGCAAGTTTAGGCAGCGAAAACTTACTCCAAACTAACTTAGAATGGAGTAAGTGTAGATTTTTGTACGCTCAGAAAAACCTTGCCTTCATGTTTTATAAATTAGGCGCAGGCAGCGAGAGATGGGGGGTGGGGGGGGGAGAGGGAAGTTAGGGGATTTTACTAAGCATTAAACACACCACTTTTAACCATAAAGATGCATAGAAACCATCATAATTTTTAAATAACAATAAATGAACATTAAATCAAGTAATAAAAATTAGAAGTCCTACCTTGCCCACTGGAGCACGCACCGGAATTGGCATATTTTGTACCTATGTGCTTATTAATTTAGGTGTGATTGCAAGATTCCACTTTTAGAATTCCAACCAGTCCGGAATAAAAGCAGGGCGTTTCTCCCCCAGTCTAGGCACGCTCCCCCCGATGCGGTCTTGAAGTGTCATCTCCTTACTTTGCCAAAATCTGTGGTTGTCAGAGAATGTTCAAAGACGTGGATCCCGAGTCCAGCTCAGAGTCGTCTGTGACCTGAGCGCCCATCTTCTGAACGGAACACAGACTGACTCCGAACATGGGCTTGTGTAACTCCCGACCACAGCAAGTGAATGGGCTCTCCCTCCAACTTTCTTCCCATCGGGTGATTTGTCAGTCGGTCTGTCAATGAAACCAGCGATTTCCCTCCCAGACATCTCAGGCAGACGTTACTTTCTGGGCTCCCAGTTAATCAGATCATCCCAGTGATAATCGGTGTGGGTGTTTCTAGGAAGCCCGAGTCCCGATAACTAAGCACATCTTCAATGATCGGGGAGCCCATTCGGCCAGGGCTAGGGGTGTAGTGCTTCAGACCCCTCCCACGCAGCGTTGCAGAGATTCGGTCTGCGAGGAGCTACTGCACATGCACGCACACTCTAGCGCGCATGTGCAGAGGTCCCGGAAACTGTTTTCGGTGCCGGGACCAGGCTCCGCCCCCCCATCTCTTGTGCTGCGCTATACCGAAGCCGAAGATGTCCTGAGAAGCTTGGAGAATTAGAAGGTAACTTTTCGGCGCCCTTTTTATTCCAGAAAGTCTGGGTTCAAAGGATTCATTGTAGAAGAACATTAGGAACCCATAATGCTTGTTTCTTTATTTCCACATTAAGGAAAAAAGTTCATAGCTAAAGCTGTTGGATATCACTTTTCACAGAAAAACAAACTGAATTGCGGAATGTGATTCACTAATACAAATCCTGAAATCCAATTTAATAAAAATGAATTTATCTTCTTCAGTCACCTTGAAGTAGCTGCCTTAGTCATAGGTCTTTATCAAGAGCTGTTTTTCAGTTTGTATATTTTTGGGTCTGTCAGCATTTCTGCAATTGTTTGTCAGCTTTTTTGAGTTTTGTAGGTTGTCTTGTATGCAGAGGCAGATCAAATTTAATACAAATGTGATGCTACAAGATAGTAAGGAATAATAGGCAACATATGCCCTTTATGAATACTGCATAAAGATCTGTCGGTCTTTGCAGATTGAACGTTTAACATGTCAAAACACTGGGGCAGCAATTAACAAAACAAACAGGAGATTGAAATACCTCAGAGTCAGTAGAGTACAACTTTTCTGTAACTAAGACTTGGAATTTTTTGCTGTAACTTTGGCGTATGAGTGGCATTGTGCTATTTTTTTTCCTGTGTAAATTCACGTTTAACCGATTTATGACGGTTTTACACCAAAACATTGTTGTGTGAATTTCCTTGCTAGTTTTACGGCAGTTTTTACATGCCGGCACAGGCGAATGATCTTTGCAAAAAATGTCATCGTATGTTCCTGTCGACAACAGCGTGGTTAAATTTCGATGTAATTACTGCATGATACAATCCAGGCAATTCCGAGCGTATATAATGCTCTTGGCAAGCTGTACCTTGAGCATTGTGTTCAGTTTTGGACAACTAACCACAGGGGAAGGTAAACAGTCAAGGCACTCCAGGGAGGAGACAGGAGATAGAAGACAGAGTTATAAAGGTAGATTAAAGAAACTGGAATTCTTTCATCTCAAGAGGTGGTGAGTGAAGTGACCTTAGAGAAGACTACAAGGTAATACTTGGTGTCAAAGAAATAAACCTGAAGCATTACTTCAGGATAGTAGCCTCACATCTGTGGTTGGGAAAATGTTGCAGTCCATTAATAAAGAAGCAGTAGCAGGACATTTGGAAAAGCAAAATTTGGTCAGGCAGAGTCGGCATGGATTTATGAAGGGGAAGTCATGTTTGACAAATTTGCTGGAATTCTTTGAGGATGTAATGAACAGGGTGGATAAAGGGAAACCAATGGATGTGGTGTATTTGGATTTCCAGAAGGCATTTGACAAGGTGCCACATAAAAGGTTACTGCACAAGATAAAAGTTCACAGGGTTGGGGGTAATATATGAGCATGGATAGAGGATTGGCTATCGAACAGAAAACAGAGAGTCGGGATAAATGGTTCATTCTCTGGCAACCAGTAACTAGTGGGGTGCCGCAGGGATCAGTGCTGGGACCCCAACTATTTACAATCTAGATTAATGACTTGGAAGAAGGGACTGAGTGTAATGTAGCCAAGTTTGCTGCTGATACAAAGATGAGAGGAAAAGCAATGTGCGAGGAGGAGACATAAAATCTGCAAAAGGACAGACAGGCTAAGTGAGTGGGCAAAAATTTAGCAGATGGAGTATAATGTTGGAAAGTGAGAGGTTTGGCACTTTGGCAGAAAAAAATCAAAGAGCAAGTTATTATTTAAATGGAGAAAGATTGCAAAGTGCCGCAGTACAGCGGGACCTGGGGGTACTTGTGCATGAAACACAAAAGGATAGTATGCAGGTACAGCAAGTGATTAGGAAGGCCAATGGAATCTTGGCCTTTATTGCAAAGGGGATGGAGTATAAAAGCAGGGAAGTCTTGCTGCAGCTATACAGGGTATTGGTGAGGCCACACCTGGAATACTGCATGCAGTTTTGGTTTCCATATTTATGAAAGAATATACTTGCTTTGGAGGCAGTTCAGAGAAGGTTCACTAGGTTGATTCTGGAGATGAGGGGGTTGACTTATGAGGAAAGGTTGAGTAGGTTGGGCATCTACTCATTGGAATTCAGAAGAATGAAAGGTGATCTTATCGAAACATACAAGGTTATGAGGGGGCTTGACGAGGTGAATGCAGAGAGTATGTTTCCACTGATGGGGAGACTAGAGGGCATGATCTTAGAATAAAGTGCCACCCATTTAAGACGGAGATGAGGAGAAATCTTTTCTCTGAGGGTTGTAAATCTGTGGACTTCGCTGCCTCAGAGAGCTGTGGAAGCTGGGACATTGAATAAATTTGACAGAAATAGACAGTTTCTTAAACAATAAGGGGTTATGGGGAGCAGGCAGGGAAGTGGAGCTGAGTCCTTGATCAGATCAGCCATGATATTGAATGGCGGAGCAGGCTCGAGGGGCCGTATGGCCGACTCCTGTTCCTATTTCTTATGTTCTTATGTATCAGCTGGGCAGGCTACATTGTCCGCATGCCAGACACGACACTTCCAAAGCAAGCGCTCTACTCGGAACTCCTTCACGGTAAACGAGCCAAAGCTGGGCAGAGGAACGTTACAAGGACACCCTCAGCCTCCCTGAAAAAGTGCAACATCCCCACTGACACCTGGGAGTCCCTGGCCGAAGACCGCCCTAAGTGGAGGAAGTGCATCCGGGAGGGCGCTGAGCACCTCAAGTCTCATCGCCGAGAGCATGCAGGAATCAAGCGCAGGCAGCGGAAAGAGCGTGCAGCAAACCTGTCCCACCTACCCTTTCCCTTAATGACTATCTGTCCCACCTGTTACGGGGACTGTATTGGTTCTCTTATTGGACTGTTCGGCCACCTAAGGACTCATTTTTAGAGTGGGAGGTAGTCTTCCTCGATTCCGAGGGACTGCCTATGATGATGAATCAGTGAGGTAAATGGAATGTTGACCTTTATTGTAAGGGGGATAGAATATAAAAGCATAGAAGTCCTGCTACAACTGTACAAGGAATTGGTGAGGCTACTGGAGTACTGTGTACAGTTGTGGTCTCATTTAAGGAAGGATATACTTGCATTGGCGGCTGTTCAGAGAAGGTTCACTGGGATGATTCCTGAGATGAGGGGGTTGACTGATGAAAATAGGTTGGGCCTCTGCTCATTGGAATTCAGAAGAATGAGAGGTAATTTTATCGAAACATATTGAGATAATGAGGGGGCTCGACAAGGTTGACTCAGGATATTTCCATTCGTAGGGGAAACTAAAACTAGGGGACACGAGGCCCAAATTTTCTGAGGCATCGCTCCATTTTTTTTTGGAGCAACTTGATTTTTCTGGAATATCTTAAAAAATACCCATTCTGCACATTTAATTTGCACCTGTGTAAGTCAACCCCCTCAACTCCAGAATCAACTTAGTGAACCTTCTCTGAACGGCCTCCAATGCAAGTATATCCTTCCTTAAATACGGAGACCAAAACTGTACTCCAGGTGTGGCCTCACCAATATCCTGTACCGTTGTAGCAGGACTTCTCTGCTTTTATACTCCTATCCCCCTTGCAATAAAGGCGAACATTCCATTTACCTTCCTAATTACTTGCTGTACCTGCATACTAACTTTTTGTGTTTCATGCTCAAGGACCCCCCCCAGGTCCCTCTGTACTGCAGCACTTGGCAATTTTTCTCCATTTAAATTATAATTTGCTTTTTTATTCTTTCTGCCAAAGTGGATAACCTCACATTTTGCCACATTATACTCCATCTGCCAAATTTTTGCCCACTCACTTTGCCTTGAGAGGTGGCTGCAGAGATAGGGGATGCACTGGTTGTAATCTACCAAAAATCCTTGGGATTCTGGGGCGGTCCCAGCAGATTGGGAAATCGCAAATGTAACATCCCTATTTTAAAAAAGGAGGCAGACAAAAAGCAGGAAACTATAGACTGGTTAGTCTAACATCTGTCATTGGGAAAATGCTGGAGTCCATTATTAAGGAAGCAGTAGCAGGACATTTGGAAAAGCAAAATTCAGTCAGGCAGAGTCGGCATGAATTTATGAAAGGGAAGTCATGTTTGACAAATTTGCTGGAATTCTTTGAGGATGTAACGAACAGAGTGGATAAAGGGGAACCAGTGGATGTGATGTATTTGGATTTCCAGAAGGCATCTGATAAGATGTCACATAAAAGGTTACTGCACAAGATAAAAGTTCACTGAGTTGGGGGTAATATATTAGCATGGATAGAGGATTGGCTAACAGAAGAGAGAGTCAGGATAAATGGGTCATTTTCCGGTTGGCAAACAGTAACCAGTGGGGTGCCGCAGGGATCGGTGCTGCAACCTCAACTATTTACAATCTATATTAATGACTTGGATGAAGGGACCGAGTGTAATGTAGCCAAGTTTGCTGATACAAAGATGGGTGGGAGAGAAAATTGTGAGAAGGACACAAATAATTTGCAAAGGCATATATATAGACAGGCAAAGTGAGTGGGCAAAAATTTGGCAGATGGAGTATAATGGAGGATGCAAGCCATCAAGTCCAGGGGACTTGTCCGCCTTTAGTCCCATTATTTTACTGAGTTGGCAGGAACAATTTCATTGTACATAAATAGCAGGCTTACATTTTGTCCCCAGCACAATTTTCCACATGCTGCTGTGCAACTGCCTGGAAAGAGAACAGTCAGGGAAGATATGTACAGGAACACAAACCAACTTACACTTTCCTTTAGTAACATTTATTCCATTCTTCAGTGCAGCGGAGCCGCACTGCAGGGGAGGAGGCCATTTCTGCAACCCCCCCCCCCCAAGAAGGAGTGTGCCCTGATTCCCAGGTAGTAGTTCAGCATATTTAAAATAGTGAAAAGGGCATGGGGGTGGGGTGGGGTGGAAACCACTGGCCCAGATAGCCATAATAAAGGTTTGCTTGTCTAGTGCTAAGTTCCTGTTGTATTGTAAAATCAATTTCTTCATTACAAGTGAGTATTTAAAAAAACCCTATTGCACAATTTGCTTAATAGCCAAGAAAACCCTGTTCACAGTAACAGACTCAGGGAACCCTTAATTTTTGAACATTGGTGATCGCAGCCAAGGCAATAATTAACTGGAATTTTCTGTAATTGAAGGGAAAATAACTTCAATGACGAAGAAACAGCTGGTGCCAATGCCCACTAAGTAGCTGATACTGGGACAGAACTGGAACAATCTTTTCTACACAGGTGTTATGTTGTGTGATCTTTTATGCACTTCTTCACAGGTTTTGCCCAGAGAGATGCTGCAAGAATTTTTTTATTTAACAAATACTGCAAATCCACAATAGATGTTGGAGTAAAACAAAATGTGGCCAACTTGGGAGGTTCTGGAGAAGGAACCTGTTATGTATGGAATAACTCGATAGACTGAATACTGTAAACTAGCACAGGTACAAACCTGGCTCTGCTTTATTAGGGCCCAAAGTGATTACATTATATGATGGCTTGCCTTTTATACTTGGGCCGCGCACACGGATGGATTTATGAAAGGGAAATCATGCTTGACCAATCTTCTGGAATTTTTTGAGTATGTAACTAGTAGAGTGGACAAGGGAGAACTAGTGGGTGTGGTGTATTTGGACTTTCAAAAGGCCTTTGATAAGGTCCCACATAAGAGATTGGTGTACAAGATCAAGGCACATGGTATTGGGGGTAATGTACCGGCGTGGATAGAGAATTGGTTGGCAGGCAGGAAGCCGAGAGTAGGGATAAACGGGTCCTTTTTGGAATGGGAGACAGTGACTAGTGGAGTACCGCAGGGCTCCGTGCTGGGACCCCAGCTCTTCACAATATACATTAATGATATGGATGAAGGAATTAAGTGTAATATCTCCAAGTTTGCAGATGACACGAAACTGGGTGGCGGTGTGAGCTGTGAGAAGGATGCTAAGAGGCTGCAGGGTGATTTGGACAGGTTAGGTGAGTGGGCAAATGCATGGCAGATGCAGTATAATGTGGATAACTGTGAGGTTCTCCACTTTGGTGGCAAAAACACGAAGGCAGAATATTATCTGAATGGCGGCAGATTAGGAAAAGGGGAGGTGCAACGAGACCTGGGTGTCATGGTTCATCAGTCATTGAAAGTTGGGCATGCAGGTACAGCAGGCGGTGAAGAAGGCAAATGGCATGTTGGCCTTCATAGCTAGGGGATTTGAGTATAGGAGCAAGGAGGTCTTACTGCAATATTGTGTTCAGTTTTGGTGGTCTAATCTGAGGAAGGACGTTCTTGCTATTGAGGGAGTGCAGCAAAGGTTCACCAGACTGATTGCTGGGATGACAGGACTGACGTATGAGGAGAGACTGGATCAACTGGGCCTTTATACACTGGAGTTTCGAAGGATGAGAGGGGATCTCATAGAAACGTATAAGATTCTGACGGGACTGGACAGGTTAGATGCGGGAAGAATGTTACCAATGTTGGGGAAGTCCAGAACCAAGGGACACAGTCTTAGGATAAGGGGTAAGCCATTTAGGACTGAGATGAGGAGAAACTTCTTCACTCAGAGTTGTTAACCTGTGGAATTCCCTGCCGCGGAGAGTCGTTGATGCCAGTTCATTGGATATATTCAAGAGGGAGTTAGATGTGGCCCTTACGCTAAAGGGATCAAGGGGTATGGAGGGAAAGAGGGAAAGGGGTACTGAGGTGAATGATCAGCCATGATCATATTGAATGGTGGTGCAGGCTCGAAGGGCCGAATGGCCTACTCCTGCACCTATTTTCTATGTACAGCCCAATGACCCCGCCCCCCCTGGCAGTAGCGCCATCTGCTGGCTAGTAACCCAAGCATACATACATGACAATATCTCCCTTTAAGATACAAGATATAAGATATAACAGTTTTTTTACAAATTGAGATGGTCTGGGGCTTTCTGCTCCCGAGTTGATCGTCTCAGTTCGACTCCAGCCTTGGGCGAGCGTTCTGAGTCTGTTGTGCCCGGGGGCTGGGTTGTCGATCTGATGGGAGTGGCAATGACCATGTCGGGGATTGAAATTACAGATTCATTGATGACAACGGAGTCCTCTGATGACTGAGGGTAGGTTGGTTGGTCACTGATTGTATCTTCCCCAGACTGTTCCGGTTCATCCGTGTGCCGCAGCTTTATCTGATCAACATGTCTCCTGCATGTTTGCCTATTCTTGAGCTTGACAATAAGCACGCTCTTACTCTCCTTGGCTATAACAGTACTGGCAATCCACTTGGGACCTTGGCCATAATTTAGTACATACACAGGATCGTTAACAGAAAAATCGCGTGGCACAGTAGCGTGATCATGATAGCACTGCTGACTTTGATATCTGTATTCAACATGATCGTTCAAGTCAGGGTGGACAAGAGAGAGCTTGGCCTTGAGACCTCTCCATCAATAGTTCAGCAGGGGAGACCCCGGTAAGCGTGTGGGGTCTTGTCCTGTAACTAAGCAATACACATGACAAGCGAGTCTGCAG
The DNA here is from genome assembly GCF_044704955.1 of Pristiophorus japonicus. Classification (NCBI taxonomy): domain Eukaryota; kingdom Metazoa; phylum Chordata; class Chondrichthyes; family Pristiophoridae; genus Pristiophorus; species Pristiophorus japonicus. Next base: position 126,241,597 of record NC_091983.1, read on the forward strand.
TGAACCTTGAGTTACACATTTCATACTCTGCTTGATGGTTTGGACAACACGCTCTGCTTGACCATTAGATGCGGGTTTGAATGCTGCTGACCTCACATGTTTGATACCATTGAGTTTAGTGAAATCTTGAAACTCCAGACAAGTGAAGCAAGATCCGTTGTCGCTTACAACGATGTCTGGCAGACCATGAGTGGCAAACATGACACAAAGGCTCTCAATGGTAGCTGTGGATGTACTGGATGACATGATTATACACTCTATCCACTTGGAATATGCATCCACCACAACTAAAAACATTTTTCCCAGGAAGAGACCTGCAAAGTCGATGTGGATCCTGGACCATGGTTTAGATGGCAATGATCACAGACTCAGTGGCGATTCCGCTGGTGCTTTACTTAGCTGCATGCAAGTGTTGCACTGATGCGCACATGATTCCAGATCGGAGTCAATTCCATTCCACCATAAATGAGACTTGGCAATGGCTTTCATCATGACAATACCGGGATGAGTGCTATGTAGATCATGTACAAATTTCTCTCTGCCTTTCTTCGGCATAACAACACGATTACCCCACAATCTGACAGAATGGATAGTTCGTCTTTGCGACGGTTGTAAGGTTTGGTCTCATCACCCATTTGCTTGGGTATGGCAGACCAATCACCACTAAGGACACGACGTTTCACAATCGATACTATCGGGTCCTGGCTGGTCCAGGTCTTAACTTGTTGAGCCGTGATGGGTTCCTTCACTTTCAAAAGCATCCACAACTAATAGTAGGTCTGCAGGTTGTGGCGTTTCCACCTCCGGTGTGGGCAACGGCAGACGGTTCAGTGCATCGGCACAATTCTCGGTGCCAGGTGTACGGCGAATGACATAATCAGAGGCAGATAATGTCAGCGCCCACCTCTGGATGTGGGACGATGCATTGGTAATGATACCTTTGTTTTCCGAAAACAATGAAATGAGTGGCTTGTGATCTGTTTCCATTGACCAAACAGAGACTGATGCATCTTTTTAATCCCATACACACAGGCTAATGCTGCTTTTTCTACCATGCTGTTGGCTCTTTTTCCGCCTTTGACAAACTTTTAGAAGCATACGCAACAAGTTGTAGTTTACCCGACTCATTTGCTTGTTGGAGCACGCAACCAACTCCATATGACGAAGCATTATAGGCCAATGCTAGACGCTTGCACGGATCATAATGTACCAGCAGCTAGTTAGAGCAAAGCAGATTAGTAGCTTTCTCAAAAGCTCTATCTTGAGACGCACCCCAAACCCAGTTGTCGCCTTTTCTTAGCAGCATGTGCACTGGCTCTAATAAAGTGCTCAATCTAGGTATCAAATTACTGAAGTAGTTGAGTAGACCAAGGAACGAACGCAGCTCCATCACATTCTGAGGCTTGGGTGCATTTTTGATGGCCTTGGTTTTCGAGTCCGTAGGCCTGATGCCGTCAGCAGCAATTTTCCTCCCCAGTAATTCGACTTCTGGTGCCATGAAGACGCACTTCGAACATTTCAGTCTGAGTCCCACTTTGTCCAGACGATGTAGAATCTCTTCCAGGTTGTTCAGATGTTCGGCGGTGCCACAACCTGTGACTAGGATGTCACCTTAGAACATGACGGTTCTCAGGATGGACTCCAGTAGATTCTCCATGTTCCTCTGAAATATGGCTGCAACCGAGCGAATTCCGAAAGGACACCTGTTGCACCTGTTGTCAGTAAAAAATCCTTTGTTGATGCACATAAGTCTCTGACGTCGCAGCCAGCTCTTGTGTCATGTAGGCCGACGTCAGATCCAGTTTAGTGAACGACTCCCCCCCCCCCCCCCCCCCCCCCCCCAGGCTAGCGGTTGCAAACAGATCATCAGCCTTCGGTTACTGGTATTGATCCTGTTTCAAAACTCGGTTGATCGTAACCTTGTCGTCTCCTGACAATGCCATCACTCTTCAACACAGGAACAATGGGGCTGGCCCATTCGTTAAATTTGACCAGTGATATGCCCCCCTTCACGTTGGAGTCTGTCCAGTTCGATTTCGACCTTCTCCCTCATCATGTACGGAACTGCCCGAGCTTTATGATGTACGGGTCTTGCATCCGAGTCCACGTGGATCTAGAAACATAGAAACATAGAAAATAGGTGCAGGAATAGGCCATTCGGCCCTTCTAGCCTGCACCGCCATTCAATGAGTTCATGGCTGAACATTCAACTTCAGTACCCCATTCCTGCTTTCTCGCCATACCCCTTGATCCCCCTAGCAGTAAGGACCTCATCTAACTCCTTTTTGAATATATTTAGTGAATTGGCCTCAACAACTTTCTGTGGTAGAGAATTCCACAGGTTCACCACTCTCTGGGTGAAGAAGTTCCTCCGCATCTCGGTCCTAAATGGCTTACCCCTTATCCTTAGACTGTGACCTCTGGTTCTGGACTTCCCCAACATTGGGAACATTCTTCCTGCATCTAACCTGTCTAACCCCGTCAGAATTTTAAATGTTTCTATGAGGTCCCCTCTCATTCTTCTGAACTCCAGTGAATACAAGCCCAGTTGATCCAGTCTTTCTTGATAGGTCAGTCCCGCCATCCCGGGAATCAGTCTGGTGAACCTTCGCTGCACTCCCTCAATAGCAAGAATGTCCTTCCTCAGGTTAGGAGACCAAAACTGTACACAATACTCCAGGTGTGGCCTCACCAATGCCCTGTACAACTGTAGCAACACCTCCCTGCCCCTGTACTCAAATCCCCTTGCTATGAAGGCCAACATGCCATTTGCTTTCTTAACCGCCTGCTGCACCTGCATGCCAACCTTCAATGACTGATGTACCATGACACCCAGGTCTCTTTGCACCTCCCCTTTTCCTAATCTGTCACCATTCAGATAATAGTCTGTCTCTCTCTGTTTTTACCACCAAAGTGGATAACCTCACATTTATCCACATTATACTTCATCTGCCATGCATTTGCCCACTCACCTAACCTATCCAAGTCGCTCTGCAGCCTCACAGCATCCTCCTCGCAGCTCACACTGCCACCCAACTTAGTGTCATCCGCAAATTTGGAGATACTACATTTAATCCCCTCATCTAAATCATTAATGTACAGTGTAAACAGCTGGGGCCCCAGCACAGAACCTTGCGGTACCCCACTAGTCACTGCCTGCCATTTACTCCTACTCTTTGCTTCCTGTCTGACAACCAGTTCTCAATCCATGTCAGTACACTACCCCCAATCCCATGTGCTCTAACTTTGCACATCAATCTCTTGTGTGGGACCTTGTCGAACGCCTTCTGAAAGTCCAAATATACCACATCAACTGGTTCTCCCTTATCCACTCTACTGGAAACATCCTCAAAAAATTCCAGAAGATTTGTCAAGCATGATTTCCCTTTCACAAATCCATGCTGACTTGGACCTATCATGTCACCTCTTTCCAAATGCACTGCTATGACATCCTTAATAATTGATTCCATCATTTTACCCACTACCGATGTCAGGCTGACCGGTCTATAATTCCCTGTTTTCTCTCTCCCTCCTTTTTTAAAAAGTGGGGTTACATTGGCTACCCTCCACTCCATAGGAACTGATCCAGAGTCAATGGAATGTTGGAAAATGACTGTCAACGCATCCACTATTTCCAAGGCCATCTCAAGTACTCTGGGATGCAGTCCATCAGGCCCTGGGGATTTATCGGCCTTCAATCCCATCAATTTCCCCAACACAATTTCCCGGCTAATAAGGATTTCCCTCAGTTCCTCCTCCTTACTAGAACCCCCGACCCCTTTTATAACCGGAAGGTTGTTCGTGTCCTCCTTCGTGAATACCGAACCAAAGTACTTGTTCAATTGGTCCGCCATTTCTTTGTTCCCCTTATGACTTCCCCTGATTCTGACTGCAGGGGACCTACGTTTGTCTTTACTAACCTTTTTCTCTTTACATATCTATAGAAACTTTTGCAATCCGTCTTAATGTTCCCTGCATGCTTCTTCTCATACTCCATTTTCCCTGCCCTAATCAAACCCTTTGTCCTCCTCTGCTGAGTTCTAAATTTCTCCCAGTCCCCAGGTTCGCTGCTATTTCTGGCCAATTTGTATGCCACTTCCTTGGCTTTAATACTATCCCTGATTTCCCTTGATAGCCACGGTTGAGCCACCTTCCCTTTTTTATTTCTATGCCAGACAGGAATGTACAATTGTTGTAGTTCATCCATGCGGTCTCTAAATGTCTGCCATTGCCCATCCACAGTCAACCCCTTCAGTATCATTCGCCAATCCATCCCAGCCAATTCACGCCTCATACCTTCAAAGTTAGCCTTCTTTAAGTTCTGGACCATGGTCTCTGAATTAACTGTTTCATTCTACATCCCAATGCAGAATTCCACCATATTATGGTCACTCTTCCCCAAGGGGCCTCGCACAACGAGATTGCTAATTAATCCTCTCTCATTACATAACACCCAGTCTAAGATGGCCTCCCCCCTAGTTGGTTCCTCGACATATTGGTCTAAAAAACCATCCCTTATGCACTCCAGAAAATCCTCCTCCACCGTATTGCTTCCAGTTTGGTTAGCCCAATCTATGTGCATATTAAAGTCACCCATTATAACTGCTGCACCTTTATTGCACGCACCCCTAATTTCCTGTTTGATGCCCTCCCCAACATCACTACTACTGTTTGGAGGTCTGTACACAACTCCCACTAACGTTTTTTGCCCTTTGGTGTTCTGCAGCTCTACCCATATAGATTCCACATCATCCAAGCTAATGTCCTTCCTAACTATTGCCTTAATCTCCTCCTTAACCAGCAATGCTACCCCACCTCCTTTTCCTTTTATTCTATCCTTCCTGAATATTGAATACCCCTGGATGTTGAGTTCCCAGCCCTGCTCATCCTGGAGCCACGTCTCCGTAATCCCAATCACATCATATTTGTTAACATCTATTTGCACAGTTAATTCATCCACCTTATTGCGGATACTCCTTGCATTAAGACACAAAGACTTTAGGCTTGTTTTTTTAACACCCTCTGTCCTTTTAGAATTTTGCTGTACAATGGCCCTTTTTGTTCTTTGCCTTGGGTTTCTCTGCCCTCCACTTTTCCTCATCTCCTTTCTGTCTTTTGTTTTTGCCTCCTTTTTGTTTCCCTCTATCTCCCTGCATTGGTTCCCATCCCCCTGCCATATTAATTTAACTAGCAAACACTCCCCCGAGGACATTGGTTCCGATTCTGCCCAGGTGCAGACCGTCCGGATTGTACTGGTCCCACCTCCCCCACCTGCACCTTGGCTCCCGTGAAATTGCCGATGCCTGGTTCAAACAGCGAGGGGAACTTGCTCAGCACTTGAGCACATGGAGTATCCTCCTCCTCCAACAACGCTTTGATTTTGTTCCAGTTCCATTTGATTTTTTCTAACCAGTTCCTGCCGAACAGTGTTAGACCATTGCCTGGAACAATCCATAATGGTAAATCATGAACCGCGCCATCATACGACACCTTGATTGCTGCACTGCCAATGAGTTCTTTAGTGTACGTATGCAACTTGGCATTGACTGGACTCAGCTTAGGCCTCACAGCCTTAGTATCCCACGGCCTGTCCTCTGGCTCATTATTGATTGACTCGCACATGTGTCCAATTCCATCGCTACAGGCACACCATTAAGTTTTACATTAATCATTATCGGTTGGCTCTTTGTTAGGAACGAATTCAGTCCATACACTTCCTCCTCTGGTATCTCGGATTGCATCTCTGGATCCACGCTATACTGGTCGTCATCCTCTATGTGGTGTGTCACAGTATGCTTGCTCAGTTGCAGACACATGCGCTGGAGATGCCCCCATCTCGAACAGCCTTTACAAATGTACTGTTTAAACCAACACTGATGAGGCCGATGATTGCCCCCACAATGCCAACACGGTGATATCGGTTTCATTCCCGTTGGCGGACTTTGGGCAGCCACAGGTTTCGCATATGCAGTTGAGTAGGCTCTGCCACACGACAATACAATCTTGGTTACAGTACTTGTCGAGTTCCGATTTTTCGATGATATCTGCTTTAAGTTTTTGTCCGTAGCCATGCATGCCTGGGCAATCGTGACGGCCTTGCTCAAGTCCAGCGTCTCTGCCGCCAGTAGCTTATGTAGGATCACCTCGTGGTTGATGCCGATTACAAGGACATCCCGCAGCATGTCTCCCAACACGTTTTCGAACGAGTTCCGACACATCCTGGCCCTTAGAACGAACGTGCCTGTAGAATCGATATCGTGAGATGGTGATGTCGCCTTCTGGTTTGAGATGGTCACGTACCAGAGCACACAATTCCTCATCGTCCTTGTCCGTTGGACTTGCAGGCAAGAGAAGATTCTTTGAGTCCATAGATTTTCGGACCACAAACTGTGAGGAAGACCGCCCTGCGTCTAACTGCGTCAGTGGGTTCCTCCATTTTGTTGGCCACAAAGTACTGGTCCAGGCAAGCTACAAAATCTGCCCAGTCCTCTCCCTCCATGAATCTTTCCAGAATTCCAATTGTGCTCATTTTGCGAAGGTTCTTAAGTTACCACATTGCCAAATGTAATGTATGTAATAACTCGATAGACTGAATACTGTTATCTAACACAGGTACAAACCTGGCTCTGCTTTATTAGGACCCAAAGTGATTACATGATGGCTTGCCTTTTATACCTGGGCCGCGCACACGTGCGTACAGCCCAGTGACCTCCGACAGTGGCGTCACCTGGTGGCTAGTAACCCCAAGCATACATACATGACAGAACCACAAACTGTTACTTGAATCTTAAGCACATTTGTGAACTGGTGAGGCATTATAATATGTCCTTGTGAGGCCTGTGTCTTTTCATTTCAAGGCATGTAATATTTTTACCTTGGATCAGTAACGTGATGCATTGCTTCAGTAAATTTGCTGGGCTCCAGCGATAGGTGAACCACTGGTATCTGTTCACATTTCTGAAATTCATTGCAAGTACTGTACATACAAATGTTTCCTTAAGACAGAAATTGCTTCTCATTTAAAATACACGATGAAGATGTGACTTGGAATGTAATGGTTTGAAATGAAAGGTGTGTCTTTGGTAGAAAGTAGTGTAAAATTTTGTCTAACTGCAGTCATAAAAGATATAGCATCGGGAAGACTGGAATATGCAAAACTAATATGATAAATCATCCAAAAAGGAACCCCATCATGCAATCTCATCAGAGCTGAGAGAATCTGATTATCTAAAGGGATCTTTTTATCTTGAAAGCTTAACAAGTTTTGCTTAAGATGGCAGCCAGTTGAAAAAAAAAGATAAATTTAAGGTAGTAAATAGTTTTCACGCCAATTTGCAGCCCATAAAATATTTTACTTGCATGGATGAACCAGCCATTTAAAAAAATTTTCTTGTACAGCTATTTTTGTTTTCTAGAATTTCATAATGGGGACAAAACTGTTCATGTCACATTGCATCATATTTGTTGTCTAATTTCTTTCCAGACATAGATGGCATTGCATTTAGATTTCCTTTTACTATCTTCCAATTAGAAATTGATTATTTTGGCTAAGCTGGAACTGATTCAAGCAGCTAATGTTGAGTTTGCTTCCCTCCATTTAAAACTGTACAAAATATGTTGCACTGCATGAAATGTTAGAAAAAGGATAGACTCTCATTCACGACCTAAAGTTATCCCAAAACGCTTTATAGCCAATTAAGTATTTTTGAGGTGTCAGCATAGGCAGTCCCTCGGAATGGAGGAAGACTTGCTTCCACTCTTAAAATGAGTCCTTAGGTGGCTGAACAGTCCAATACGAGAACCACAGTCCCTGTCACAGGTGGGATAGATAGTCGTTGAGGGTAAGGGAGGGTGAGACAGTTTTGCCGCACGATCTTTCCTCTGCATGCTCTTGGTGATGGGACTCGAGGTGCTCGGCGCCCTCCCGGATGCACTTCCTCCACTTAGGGTGGTCTTTGGCTAGGGACTCCCAGGTATCAGTAGGGATGTTGCACTTTATCAGGGAGGCTTTGAGGGTGTCCTTGTAACGTTTCATCTGCCCACATTTGGCTCATTTGCCATGAAGGATTCCGAGTAGAGCACTTGCTTTGGGAGTCTTGTGTCTGGCTTGCGGACAATGTGGCCTGCCCAGCAGAGCTGATCAAGTGTGGTCAGTGCTTCAGTACTGGGGATGTTGGCCTGGTCGAGGACGCTAATGTTGGTGCGTCTGTCCTCCTAGGGGATTTGTAGGATCTTGCGGAGACATCGTTGGTGGTATGTCTACAGCGACTTGAGGTGTCTACTGTACATGGTCCATGTCGCTGAGCCATACAGGAGGGGGTGCGTATTACTACAGTCCTGTAGACCATGAGCTTGGTGGCAGATTTGAGGGCCTGGTCTTTGAACACTCTTTTCCTCAGATGGCCAAAGGCTGCACTGGCGCACTGTGGAGACAGTGTTGAATCTTGTCGTCAACGTCTGCTCTTGTTGTTGAGGCTCCCGAGGTATGGGAAATGGTCCACTTTGTCCAGGGCCGCACCATGGACCTTGATGACTTGGCGGGGTGGTGGTGGGGGGGGGGGGGGTTGCGGTTCAGTGCTGTGTGACGAGGACAGGCTGGTGGAGGACCTTTGTCTTATGGATGTTTAGCGTAAGGCCCATGTTTTCGTATGCTTCCGTAAATACGTTGACTATGCCCTGGAGTTCAGCTTCTGTGTGTGCACAGACGCAGGCATCGTCTGCGTACTGTAGCTCGACGACAGAGCTTGGGGTGGTCTTGGACCTGGCCTGGAGATGGTAAAGGTTGAACAGCTTCCCACTGGTTCTGCAATTTAGTTCCACTCCAGCGGGGAGCTTGTTGACTGTGAGTTGGAGCATGGCGGCAAGAAAGATTGAGAAAAGGGTTGGGGCATTGACCCCGGTCCGGACATGGATTGGATCTGTAATGGATCCGTTGGTAAGGATCACGGGCCTGTATGTCGTCGTGGAACCGGCGGCAAATGTTGACTAACTTTTGGGAGCATCCGAAACGGAGGATGACGCTCCATCGACCCTCGCGGTTGACAGCATCAAAGGCCTTTATAAGGTCGAAGAAGGCCATGTATAAGGGCTGGCGCTGCTCCCTGCATTTTTCCTGCAGCCGTCGTTCTGCAAATATCATGTCCGTTGTGCACCGAAGGGGATGAAATCCGCACTGACTCTGAGAGGAGCTCTTTGGCCACAGGGAGAAGACTGTTGAGGAGGACTCTAGCAACGACTTTGCCAGTGGCTGATAGCAGGGAGATTTCTCTAGTTTCTGCAATTGGACTTGTCCTAAAGAGGGTCACGATCATTGCATCTCTGAGATCTCCCGGCATGCTGTCCTCCCTCCAGATGAGAGAGATGAGGTCATGTATTCACGCCAACAGTGCCTCTCTGCCATACTTCAGTGCCTCAGCAGGGATTCTATCTGCTCCCATAGCCTTGTTGTTCTTAAACTGTCTTATGGCTTTTTCTACCTCGTGCAGTGTTGGGGTTTTACTGAGGTGGTGGCGGGTAGCATGCTACGGGATGATGTCGAGAACACTCGAGTCAAAGGCAGAGTCTCGATTGAGGAGATTTTCGAAGTGCTCCTTCCAGCGGGCCCTGACTGCCTCGGTGTCCATGATGAGTGTTTCCCCGTTCTTGGCTAGCAGTGGGGTGGGGCCTTGGGAGTTTGGACTGTAGGTGGCCTTGACTGCGATGAAGATACCTCGCATATCGTGGCTGTCGGCCAGCTCTGTATCTCTTGTGCTTTTTCCATCCACCACCTGTTCTTTAGGTCCTGCGCTTGAGATCTATTAGCTCTTCGATCTCCTGATCATTCTCATCAAACCAGTCCAGGTGTTTCCTGGTTGAGTGACCGAGCGTCTCTTTGCAGGCACTGGTTATGGAGGCCTGGAGGGCAGGCACTGTGGGCAATTCAGCACCTTAGTGTCATCAAGGCACGCCAGATTAGCTGTGAGGCGCTGACTGTATTGGGCTCTCTTAGCTGGGTCTTTAAGTGCCCCAGCATTGACTTTTTTGCGGCACTGCTTCTGTTGCCGCCTCCACTTTAGGGCTATGTTGATGTCAATGATGGATCGGATTTGGTGGTGGTTTGTCCAGCAGTCGTCCGCTCCTGTCATGGCATGGGTGAATTACACATCCTTGCGATCCCTAGCTCGGACAAAGACATAGTTGCATAGTTGAGCAAGTGCCACTGTTTGGAGTGAGGGTCTTGCCACGATGCCTTGTATTTGTCCCTCTGGCGGAACAAGGTGTTTGTGATGAAAAGTTAATGTTCTAGACATTTTGTCAGGAGTAGGGTACCGCTGGAGTTGGCTTTCCCTACCCCCTCTCTGCCAATCATGCCTCCCCAGAGGGCTGTGTCCTTGCCGACCCTGGCGTTGAAGTCACCAAAGATCTCTGAGTAGAGTGCCTGTTTCGGGAGTCTTGCATCAGGCATGTGGACAATGTGGCCCTTCCACCGGAGGTGATCGAGCATGTCAGTGCTTCGCTGCTGGGAATGTTAGCCCGAGAGAGAAAACACTGACTTTGGTAAGCCTATCCTGCCAATGGATTTGCAGGATTTTGCGGAGTATTTCTCCATTGCTTTGAGGTGCCTACTGTACATTGTCCATGTCTCTGAAGCATATATCACTACCGCTCTGTGGACCATGAGCTTGGTGCTGGGTTTGAGATCTTGGTCTTCAAACACTCTTTTCCTCAAGCAACTGAAGGTTGCACTGGCACACTGAAGATAGTGGTGGATTTCATCATCGATGTCTGTTTTCCCTGACGGAAGGCTCCCAAGGTATGGAAAATGGTCCATGCTGTCCAAGATCTCATCATAGATCTTGATAATTACCAATGCTCTTCTCAATCTTTCTCGCTGCAGTGCTTCATCTCACCTCGAACAAGCTGCCCGCTGGAGTGGAACTAATATACAGGATGAACGGGAAACTGTTTAACCTAAGTCGCCTCCAGTCCAGAACCAAGGTTGTTCCAGCCTCTGTCATTGGATTACAGTATGCAGACGACACTTGGAGGCTGAACTCCAAACCATTGTTGACACCTTCACTGAAGCATCAGAGAGACTGGGCCTTACAGTAAGCATCTGTAAAACAAAGGTTCTCTACCAACCTGCCCCCGCCACACAGCAGTAATTATACTCTGAATGGAAGTAGGATTGGTGCTGTGGAAAAGCAGAGGGATTTGTGGGGTGGGGGGCAGCTGTGAAGAATAAGAATTCCCTATTTATTGGTAGGGAACTGTGAGCGCAAATTGTTTTGGTTCTAACCAACCGTATCGGAGAAATCAACTGGTCTTGTATGGTGGTGTCGGCTGTGTACGTTGTATAACTTCATTCTTGACTTTTTTTGTAGAATGCACTTTACACTTCTGAGTGAGATTGTCAAACAAACAGCAGTGCATTCCATGACATTAAAATATGAGACAAAAAATTATTGGTCCTGTGCCAGATATACAGATGAATCACGGGCCATTTTAATTTAATTAGTACTTCATGGTTTATGTCAGAAAGTGATGTTCTGAACAATTTAAAAGCTCTGCAATTGCATTTTACCTAATTAGTTGAGAACTTTTGTTGCGTTACCAATTGGAGGCACCAAAGCAACAGTGCCGGACACTATCAGGGTTGACGAGAGTCCAAAAGAAATTAGCTACATTTAGTCGTGATTCGGTGGTGCTAAACCTAGGTTTTAAAAGGAAGCAGTGGAAAGTGGAGGTCGTAGAATTTCATAGTTTTTGACTTACTGGGAAAGAGGAAGTTAGAGCTGGAGAGAGTGTGTGAAGTCTTAATTTCAGCACAGAGAAGAAGGAGCATGTAGAATAGCGTATTTGGAATTTTAGGTGGAACAAGAGAGCAAAGTTCAGACATTACCTATTAGAGAGATTGATTGTAGGTTAGAGGTGTAAGGGATAGCACCTATTGGATAACTAGATTTTAACTTGTGTCCTGTCCACAACACGTTGGAAGGGCCTCCCCAGATTGGAGCAGCATTCAAGTCTTCGATAGGATTGGGTTTTGCAGAAAGCTAAAATATTCAGAAACGTGTGTCGAAATTATAGATGGTATACTAGATTGGAAACAGTATTTGCACATATGTTTGCCTCTTTTCTGTGGGTTTTTATTGTTTGGAAGCTACTTCGTCAACTAAATGTCTCTCTGGTGGAAGAAAAATGTGTGTCTCTATGCTGACTCCTTCTGTTCTGGATGTATGTATTATCTTGTTTTGCCAGTACTATCTGCAAGTCCAATCAATTTGACTTCATTTCAATTTTTTACAAGAAATAAACAAGGTTGGAAAAATCAGTGCCATTAGAAAAAAAATCATATAGAAACCTAGAAATTTACAGTGTAGAAGGAGGCCATTCCGGCCTATCGTGTCCGTGCCGGCCGAAGAGAGCCACACGGCCCTTGGTCAGCAGTCCTAAAGGTTACATATAAACCTATGAACAATGATGGAAAGGCCAAGAGCATCCAGCCCAAACAATCCGCCTCACCACAACTGCAACATCCCTTATACTAAAACATGAAGTGAAAAGTATGATGTGGCCCTTACGGCTAAAGAGATCAAGGAGTATGGAGAGAAAGCAGGAATGGGGTACTGAAGTTGCATGATCAGCCATGATCATATTGAATGATGGTGCAGGCTCGATGGGCCGAATGGCCTACTCCTGCACCTATTTTCTACGATATCTAAATCGATAGACTCAGCATTGAAATGACTGCAAAACGAACTTGGAGTACTTGCCCATTGGTTCTGCACTAAAAAGGGCTGAAAATGTTAGGGCTGGTGCGTTTAGGAGTAGGTGAGTTTTTACCGGTGATAATTACTGCTGAACAACCGTGAAAAAATAATTTTATGTGGAGTCTCATTCCTTCAGAAGAAAATTAATTGTGCAGATTTAAAAAAAAAATGTTTTTCAAAAAAATTATTTTATCTCTCCCTTTATCCCATCTATATTTCCCAATCTTTATTTCACTTCGTGTACATGATTTAAATAATTTATATTTCCTGTTTTTTTTACTACTTGGTTTGGACTCTGCATGTCTGTGAGGATACTTCAATCTGATTGGTTGAAGAGCCTTGCTGTTACATTTCCTGTTCAGGTGCCACAGATCCCCTGTAGGGGGCGCCACGCTGAAACACACATCTGAGGAGTGGCAGTCTCTGCTGATAAGTACATTAAAAGTCTGTGGGTAACTGTCAGCGAGAAGAACAGCGAAAGCCATTCCTTCACTGAGGAGAGCAAAATCTGGGCCATTGCATTATGAATATTTTTCACACCTGCCCAGTTTAAGCTTGAATATGGTGAAGCATTAATAGTAATTAATTCTGTTTGACATGGGGTGGAAAGTTGATGAAAGCTGAGTTTAGTCGGCAAAGTAGTCACTGGAAAAGGCTATTCAAGCCTATGTTTCAGCATAGTGGATATCAGCAAAAATTGGGAATGCACAACTAGAATTATAACTAGAAAATATATCATCATCTTCATCATCGGCAGTCCTTCAGAGTCTAGCATGACTTGCTTCCACACTATAAAAGTGAGTTCTCAGGAGTTCACTGTGGGACCTGCAGTCTGTCACAGGTGGGGCAGACCGTGGTTGAAGGAAAGGGAGAGTGGGGAGCCTGTGTTGACGCACGCTCCTTCCGCTGTCTACTCTTAGTTCTGATTGTTCTCGGCGATGGGACTCGAGGTGCTTCGAGCCCTCCCTGATGCTCTTCCTCCACTTTGGGCGGTCGTGGGCCGGGGATTCCCAGGAGTCGGTGGGGATGTTGCACTTTGTCAAGGAGGCTTTGAGGGTGTCCTTGAAGTGTTTCTTTTGCCCACCTGGAGCTTGCTTGCCGTGTTGAAGCTCCGCGTAGAGCGCTTGTTTTGGGAGTCTCGTGTCGGGCATGCGGACAGTGTGGCCCATCCAACAGAGCTGATCGAGCGTAGTCCATGCTTCGATGCTGGGGCTGTTGGCCTGAGCGTGAACACTGACCGTGCGTCTGTCCTGCTGATAGATTTGCAGGATCTTGCAGAGGCAATGCTGGTGACAGTTCTCCAGCGTTTTGAGGTGTCTGTTGTATATAGTCCACATCTCTGAGCCATATAGGAGGGTGGGTATCACTACTGCCTTGTAAACCATGAGCTTGGTGCTGGATTTGAGGTCCTGGTCTTCAAACACACTCTTCCTCAGGAGATCGAAGGCTGCGCTGGTGCACTGAAGGCAGTGTTGGACCTTGTCATCAGTGTCTGCTCTTGCTGGCGGGAGGCTCTCGAGGTATGGGAAATGATTCACGTTGTCCAAGGCCTCGTCATGGATTTTGATAATCTGGGTGCAGTGCTGTGTGGCGGGATCAGGTTGATAGAGGACCTTTGTCTTACGGATGTTTAGCGTAAGGCCCATGCTCTCGTAAGCCTTGAAGGAGATAATTAGCCGCAAGCGCAAGGCATTTCTGAATTTAAAACAGTAACCAACTCGGGAACAAGAAAGCAGCTCCGCAGACGGCTGAAGGCTGAGGTCCAACAAAAAACCCGGGACCTAAAAAAACAGATGGGTGGAGAAAGCACAGGAGATCCAGCAGTTACAAAAGATACTTAAGAAGTTAGATCACTCAAAAGTGATCACCACAGAGTTTGCATACTAACCAGTGAGTGTTGTGATGGTAAGTGCACAGCACTGATCATGACATTGAATCTTAAGAGAAATATAACATCTAAAACTAATGTGCCAGGTTCCTTCACGACAGAAAAATGGAACTGATCGAAATGGTGAAGCATTTAATAAAAAGAGAGCATTTGTGTGCTGTGGACTGTTTCCTGGAATTTCGATTGCGACAGCCTCAACTAATATCATTTATTGTATGGTTCTTTTCAGCAGTCAGAAGAGTCTGTCAGTTGAAATGAGTGTAAAATGAAAATTGTAAAGGCCAACTGCAAACCGTTGCTATAAATCGGAGTTGATTCCAGTTTTCCCCATTCAACTGAGTCATGCCAAACTAAGCACTGCCGGTCTGTTTTCAACTCTGTCCAGTTCACGCCTTTTATTTACTTTCAAAAGGGCAGCAGAGCATGATCTATGCATACTTTGTACATACCCTCCCTGTGAGTGTGCAGTACAATAGTGTGAGCTTTGGCTCAGTGGGTAGCACACTCGCCTATGAGCCAGAAGGTTGTGGGTACAAGACCCACTCCAGGGACTTGAACACAAAAAAATCTAGGCTGACACTCCAATGCAGTGCTGAGGGAGCCTGCACTGTCAGAGGTGTGCCGTCTTTCGGATGAGACGTTAAATCGCAGCCCTGTCTGCTCTCAGGTGGTTGTAAAAGATCCCATGGCACTATTTTGAAGAAGAGCAGGGGAGTTATCCCCGGCGCCTTGGCCAATATTTTTCCCTCAATCCCACAAAAAAAACACATTATCTGGTCATTATCACATTGCTGTTTGTGGGAGATTGCATGTGTGCAAAATTGCTACCGCATTTTCCACATTACAAAAGTGACTACGCTCCAAAAGTACTGATTGGCTGTAAAGCGCTTTGAGATGTCCGGTGGTCATGAAAGGCGCTATATAAATGCAAGTCTTTTATCTCTCAAAATTCTAGTATGGGCAGTATAACAGCAGCATGAAAGGTGAGAGAATAGCCAAAAAAAGAAAATGTTCAATGCAGGAATGTCTTGCAGTGCTAACACTTGCTACATTAATGACTGGAATTGCTGTTGGGCTAATTAGATCCGGGTGTGACATGTGGTGATGCCCCACTTAAGTAATGTTCTGAAACTAAGATGATTGAAATAATGTATCGTCTGATTCTGCAGAACATTAATTAGATTCTAAATGGTGATCATCCATCAAATATTTTACCACTAGAGTATTCAAGATATGATGAATTTTTGTTGTCCTACTCGGTGAAAACTTCTCATTGGAATTTAAGGTTTTGGAGAAGAAATTCAGTCCAATTTTAAAGGACAATAACTTCACAAAGGATTAATGGATATAAATGATTTGGATAATATAAAAATACTGCAGGTATGAAGAGTGTCCATAGTAAACCATTGTTTATAATCTTTAATTATCGGTAGTTAAGACCTATGTCTGATGGGCAGATTTTTATGGTGCAGATTGCAGTGAAACAGCAGAAACCAGTCTGAAATGGGGAATGCAGCTGCCTGTCGTTGAACTGATATTAAACGCAACATATTTTTCTGTCTGAGGCCCTCATTGAGATGAACCATATTTTCTTTGTCTAATCTGTCATTTTCATTATTCTCATACTGCACTACGTGTATTATGAAATAACTTGACCTCCACGCTCCGCGGCGGCATTTATAATCAGGGATAAATTAGTGCTCCCAACTCCCTTGATGTATATGCAAATGAACACTCTTTCAAATTACATGATAAGGAATTCCTTCTTCCTGAATTTCTTGGTTAAACCAGATTATCACTGTGTGGGGAAGGGTGAAGAGGGAAAGTTTGGAATGAATGATTGTCTGAATGCAAAAATTTGATTAAAATTGAAATTACTTAACATTTTTACTTTCTAAAATACCCTGGTATGAAATAAAAGAACTACAGAAATTTTGCACCATCAGCTTCTTGTATGTTTAATGTACTTTTTTTCCTGATTCACAAACTGATAACTGCATTCAAAAATAGCTGTTTCTTCACAATGCCATGGGCATTAAAGTGTAGGGTATATGTTATCACTTGTTTACTACCATCAGGTGCTTGAACACATTTTCCCAGGCCTACATTATATCTTATTTAGAAGGGCATATCCGATGGGATGCATGCTATGAGAAGTATAACAACTAAAATCATTTGGTAATATTGTGAAGAATCCCAGCGCACATTAACAACAATCAGCTAGTCATTAACAGTTGGCTAATTTTAGCTGTATTGCTCTATTAATCTGCATCTCGAGTGAAAAAGTATGTTTTGAAAAGCATGCAATATTTACTAGGTGAGTTACTTGAATTCTGATCATTTTGAGTGAAATAATTATGTTTATTGATAAAGTAGCTGTAGAATATTTGCATTTGCCGAATATAACCATTTCCCAGCATAGTGCAATGTTCAGAGTGTAATCACTTTGATAACATTAGAAATTTGCCTTGCAGCTGTGTGAAGCTAATTTTAAGAATGATTGATTGTTATCACTCCTACCCTGTTACTGGGCAAGTGTTTTGAAAATCCAGCTCTGTAATAACTCATATAATATCTACCATTCTTGCACTATGACCTCCTCATTAGCTGCTTTCCAGAAGGTGGTTTTATATTTTGTTAACTTTAATTATATGGTGTACTAGTAGTTCCAATTAGTAAATGATCAGAATTCTTCTGCTGTATATAAAGAATTAAAAAGGCAAACGGTATCTTAACTTTTAAGACTGATGTTTGATTCCAGTCTCGGATAAACAATGATGGATTTAAAATCTTAGCTCTGCATACTTCCTATCTACCTACTTCCAGTTGTCATGCGTTAGTCACACTTTAAGGGCTAGAAATTCCCCAGCTTGTCGTTATTTGATAGCGTCATTTTAGTGAATAATTAAGAATAATAATTTTGCCATTTTTTAAGGGAGTAAAATTGGCCACAAAATGTGCCTGTCCTTAACAAAAAAAGGCATTACATAACAATTCACGGTATAAACTGCGATCTCGCCAACTTTAGCCCGAGGCCTATCAATGCCACAACAATACAGGCCCTGGGAGGGGAGAAAACACAAAACAAATAGCAAACACAAAATCAAACATCAAGACATTTGCAAGACCCTTAACTAAGTAATTGCTGCCAAAGAAATCAAAAATAAAAACTTTAACTTACCTTTTTTGCAGGTCTTCCTACTTACTGACGTTTCTGAGGCTGCAATGCCTGCTTTTCGCATGTGTTTTTTCTTCATCCAAAAATGGGTTCGCCGAATGGCCATATTTAGGCGGTGTGTTTTTTTTTCGCATTGCACCAGGGCGATCCGCTTTTTGTCGATATTTTCAAAATGTCATTCTTAAAGTTTGGGGAATTTTGACCACTTCATTTTAAGAACAAAAAGGTACTTTTAACGCACAAAAATCACGTCAAAATGTGCGTTAGGCTGGGGACATTCTAGGATAATGTGTCAACTTTTTCCATTGATAAATTTCTATATCCACATTTAGAATGGAAACTGTCAGGTGCCGCTAGTCATGCCTGCAATAACTCCTTCCCGCCAGTAAAGTTTTGTCTCCTGGCTCGTTGGCCTGTACTGCAGAAACAACTTCTATGCTCCAACCATATTGCCATAATCCTCTGCAAATGTAGTATTTGATTGTCTCTTATTTTTAATATAACTATAAATAAGATACAATGTCTGACTTCAAAATGGGGACTGAAATACGCCAACGTGCTTTGGTCCGATTATACTGAAACCTCAAATCCCTCTTCATCTAAAGACTACACTTGGTCAGCTTCTTATTTGCAGTGCCATGGGGATCAACAAAGAGCAAAATAACTCTGAAAGCTGTGAGACTCGTCCACTCAGCATAAAACTGCTTATGACTTGAATGAGTGTCAATTTCTGC
Source organism: Pristiophorus japonicus (assembly GCF_044704955.1). Classification (NCBI taxonomy): domain Eukaryota; kingdom Metazoa; phylum Chordata; class Chondrichthyes; family Pristiophoridae; genus Pristiophorus; species Pristiophorus japonicus. The sequence goes on from NC_091983.1 coordinate 126,260,149, forward strand.
TAAATGGGCCATAATCACACTTGCTGGCATGCTGGGCTTCCTTGATTGCCTGATGGATGAAGACATTGCATGGTATAACACTGAACCATTCAAAACTTCTGGATTTATGGGCCCAAGTTTCCACACGCGCCTAGAACGGCACAGTCCCAACCTGGACGCCCGTTTTTCGCGCTACAAAGTGCACCTAAAAAAATCCTCGGTATTCTCCACCTACCTGCAGGTCCTCTGGCCCTCGGCGCAGCCAGCACGAGCTGTGGGGGGGCGGAGCCAGGTCCCTGCACTGAAAACAGTGCCGGGACCTCTGCACATGCGTGCTACAGTGGGCACGCAAGTGCAGTAGCTCCAGGCGCCGAACTGTGTGGGAGGGGCCCGAAGTACGCAGCCCCTAGCCCTGGCTGAATGGCCTCACTGGGGCTGCGTGAATAAGGCTCCTCCCACGGCCAGCTCCTGCTTCCCCCCGCCCCCGACCAGACCCGACACCCGCTCCCCCCCACCCCCTGCCTCCGGACCAGACCTGACACCCGCTCCCCCCGACTGACCCGACCCCCCGCTCCCCGCCTCCCCGACTGGACCCGACCCGCGCTCCTGTTCCCGCTCCCCGACTGGACCCGACCCGACCCAACTCCCGCTCCCGGACTGGATCCGACCTGACCTTTCTCCCCCCCCCCCCCCCCCCCCCCCCAATCCCTCCCCCGGTCTCTCCCTCCCTCTCCCCACCCTCTCTCTCTCCCTCCCCCCCCCTCTCTCCCTCCCCCCCCTCTCTCTCTCCCTCCCCCCCCTCTCTTTCTTTCCCCCCCCTCTCTCTCTCACTCCATTCCCCCACTCCACTCCCCCCCCCCCCCCCCCCCACCCCGACCCGAACCGAACCTCCCCTCCCCGACCCGGCCCTACCTGTAAATCTGGTGCTGGGGACGGGCCCTGCCCGAGGTCTCGGGCCAGCCCGTTCAGCCTTCGGTCCTGAAAGGCCTGCCTGAAGCACTTTCACACAGGTAGGAAGATGGTTTATTTAATCTTTTCTTTGCTTATAAATGTTTATTCTAGTTGGATTTATTTGTGTAATATTTGTAGAAGTATAAATAAGGATTTATTATAGAATTTAATGACTTCCCTTCCCCCCCCCCCCCCACCTCGTTCTGGACGCCTAATTTGTAACCTGCGCCTGATTTTTTAATGTGTAGAACAGGTTTTTTCAGTTCTACAAAAATCTTCACTTGCTCCATTCTACTTTAGTTTGGAGTACATTTACACTGTGGAAACTTTGAAATCAGGCGTCAGTGGCCGGACACGCCCCCTTTTGAAGAAAAAAATCTATTCTAAACTAGAACTGTTCTACCTGACTAGAACTGCAGAAAAAAAAATGTGGAGAATTGCGATTTCTAAGATGGTCCGTTCTCCACCAGTTGCTCCTAAAAATAAGGCGCAAATCATGTGGAAACTTGGGCCCAGGGAGTTGAGATTCTTGTCTCCAATCACTTTTATTGATTGCTTGTGTGATAAGAGATTGCAGTCATTTTGGGGTTTCGATAGTTAGAGGGGTTCACACCTTTTGCAGTTCCGAGCAAGAGTCGTAGATGCTTGATTACTCCTCAGGATCTAGGGTCGGGGACATGACCCATAGCCTGGAAAAGATTGTATAACGGGCGGGAGAGGAACCAGTCATCATGGTTCACGTGGCTGTGGCTAAATCCAAGCATGATTAAACTAACGATTTTTTTTTCTCCCCTTCTTTCTCTCTCTTTCTATGCCCTCTCCCCTGCCACCCCCCCCCCCCCCCAAACAAAAAAACGAGTGTCTAGCAAATAGTCACATTTTGCTTTCAAAAATAAATGATTCTTCAGATGTAGTCCTGCTATATACCTTTGTCCCTGAAGGTTCTTTAGAATCTCCTGAGCAAACAGATCAGTGTGAATTCCGTGAAGACTCCTTTCTTGGATTAGTTCAGAGCTATCAATTTCGAGCTGTTCCCACAAGTGAGGTTCACTGTCTAGGATGACCAATTAAATGAGGATCCTTTGAGGTTTTGCCTTATTTAAAGGAATACTGCTAATTCAGTGTCTTCTACATTTCATGGCATACTCTTGGCATCCAGAAAATCTTTGGTGTTGACATTTTTAATGTGTCAGGGAAATTGCTTTACAGCCATAGATTGGCATTCTAACAAATTGAAATTATTTGACTAGACAGTGAGATATTGATCTGACTTCATATGCATGTTCTTGTAGATTTCTTTGTAGCTTTGGGGTTAAGATGGACAATCACCTGATTCTTGTTTCGGCATATTCAGTGAGGAGCTTTCAGACACTTGATTGACTTTTTTATTTGGCACTTGATTGGGCTATTTACTCCATCTCAAATTGTTATCTTGCATTGTGTGAGCATTCCAGGTTATTGTGAATCCGGATGTAGTGTTTTGTTTGTTAGAATTCAAATCTGACAAATGAAATTATATCTGCTGCAAAGGTGTTTTTTGCTTTCTCAACTGCACCTTCACAACGTTTTAAGTTGGGATGATGATTGATTCGAGGATCAGGCTTCTGATGCCATTGCTTACTTCATGGCTTGGCGATCTGGGCACATATCTCTACTAAATAATGGAGTGCGAGCTTTTCTCCTATCATGGAATGTACTACTTATGGACCAAGAGTGGCCAGCACCATCACTTGTGTTTTCTATAATGGGTGAAAGTAATGGTCAGACTCACTTTGGATGGTATCAATTGAGTGTGGAACAAATGTAATAACCAGTACAATACTCAGATACTGTTGGGCTGGCCTCTGAGAAATACTGAAGCAAGAACATATGTTTATGCACCCATCGAAAATACAGCTTGTAAGCTGACGATTAGCTAGGTTCACTAAGATGTTTTTTGTGGTGAGTGGAAGACAATGTAAATGGTTTTGCCCCTGGTGGTTTTGAATCATCCCTCTTACAATAATTCTAGACACTGGAATTATAGTCGTGAACAGTAATATACAGTCACAGATCTTTTCGGTCTCCATCGTCACAATGCTTTTATTCAAGTAAAAACACCCCTGCACCCAGTAAAAACACACCCTGGTAGTGTAATACAAACAAACACAGTACAACACACAGTCTGGCCTGTCTAAACAGGCCCCTAACGTGAAGTACTCACGTCTAAACCACCCCTGCTCAGATTCAAAATTGCACCACTGGATCTGTCCAACAGAATGTGCATACACTTATGATCCTTGCAAAAACCTCCCCACTAAAACCCCTAAGGCTTGGTTGGGACACATGACACCCTTTCACACTATGCAGTGGCCTTAAAGATGCGTGGCTGGGATAAATGCTCACCAATTACCCCTCAGGTTTACTCGCTACTTCTCCCGATGAGGCTTATCTTCTGGTTCTTCAAGTGCAGTCTAAAGGTCAGCTTCCCAGTCGAAGTAGTAAGGCTCACTGGTGTTTCTTCTCTCCATCCCAGGCGGAGTGCTTAGTCCTTATGTGTTGCAAGCAGGCATAGAAGAGGGGAGAGAGTGAGAGATGGCAGCCAAAAACTGCCTCTCTTACTTGCAAAAATGCTCCTGTACTTCCCCTAAGGCTGTGCAATTAAAAAGCAAACTCAAGTCTGTGGCTTGTTCCTTCGTCAACGGGCTGTATCTCGATGTGTGGCGCCGATGAGTCTGTGGTCGAAATAGCTTTCCTTTGTCTTTCGATGGCGTGAAACCCTGGCCACTTTACTTAATGTCTCACTGATGGGTCCCCATTTCATGACAAAAGGCGCCCATCAACCATGATGTTCCTGCTTTCAGCCATTCTCATTCCCGCCCAATTGATGTGTATTCAAGTTAAAGATGTTTGGACCTACCCCAGCCAGCTCTATAGTAGCAATGTCCAAAAAATGTTTTTGCCGAACTTTTACAACAATGACTCTATAGTGAGTAAACTAAGCAAATTAGGCATCCGGTTATTTTCAAAATGTTTGTTACTATTGATTGATTTTGGAGCCATCAAATTCTGTTATGGTAAATAATCTAAAGTAGTCTTGTTCGTACTTGATGCCATTGTAACCGTATTAAACATTGAATAACTGGTGGAACTTGTATGATTTAATTATATAACTAAATTATCTATAGCTGTCGAGGTTCTGTGCTGAGAATTTGGCTTCGCGAATAACAACCAAAAATCATATTTTTGGTTAATTAGGAGCTTTTGACATTAAACATATGGAGCAGACCAGCATGTTTATATACAAGGTACAGGGAAGGTCACATGCTTGTTCCTAATTTGCTACTAAACTGTATAAAGAATGTGGATTATTTTGGCTATATGTGGCCACCATGCACGATATAATGGAGAGGCAGTGGAAAGGATTCAGAGAAAGACAACAAAGACTCCACTTATGAAAGCTAAAGGAGCTAATTCTATTTTCATGAAAAAAAAATGAAGATAGCAGAGATGGAAATAGTTGAGATTTTTTTTCCAAATGTATATCTTGTACAGTATGCAACATTCCTTTCATAAGCAGGATGGAAATTTCTGCTGAGATGGTGTTAATTATATCAATATTATTACATTCTGCTACATCTTGCTTCCTGTAGCCTACTTTCATTCCTTTAAAAATTCTTTTGAGGCAGCTCTAATCAATCTTCAACTTTTGATTGGGCCATCACCCAGATTTCTGTCTTATTTTGCAGGAAGGATAAGAGAGGCAGAAGCTTTGAGAAAGTTTGGGACATAAATAGAACTTTTGTCCATGATTTCTCCTGTCTTTGCTTAGTTTTAAACATGATTTCAGAAGGGTGGTTACCTTTACTGCACGTCAGCATGTTTTCTCTCCGATATGTGTGGCACTATCACAGGATCTCTTTGAAGGGGACAGAATAATTCACTATGCTAATGTCTTGATTGCAAAATGAAAAGATAACATATCACAAGAAACTTCCTGTAAACCCATCAGGATATGCTCTCCCAAGAACATTGCTTGCAGTTGATCAGAAAAATCAATAAGCTGAAGTCATGGTATGAATGGAATGTGAGCGGTTGAAGTGTAGCAAATTCTCCAACCCAGGTGATGTATATTTATGGCCCTCATTAACAGACCATGTGATCATTCTCATGCCTTTGTGTGTATAGGTTGTAAATACTTATTTTTATTCCTGGGATGTGGGTGGCAGTAGCAAAGTCAGCATTTATTGCCTATCCCTAATTGCCCTTGAGAAGGTGGTGGTGAGCTGGCTTCTTGAACCACTGCAGTCCGTGTGGTGAAGTTACTCCCACAGTGCTGTTGGGGAGGGAGTTCCAGGTTTTGACCCGGCGTGTTGAAGGAATGGCGGTACATTTCCAAATTAAGATGATGTGTGACTTGGAGGTAGCGGTGTTCCCATGAGCCTGCTGTCCTGGTCTTTCTAGGTGGTAGAAGTCGAGGGTTTGGGAAGAGCTGCCGAAGAAACCTTGGCGAGTTGCTGCAGTGCACCTTGTAGATGATATACACTGCAGCCATGGTGTGCCGATGGTGGAGGGAGTGAATGTTTGTTTAAGGTGGTGGATGGGGTGCCGATCAAGTGGGCTGCTTTGTCCTGGATGGTGAGCTTCTTGGGTGTTGTTGGAGCTGCACTCATCCAGGCAAGTGGAGAGTATTCAATAACACTCCTGATTTGTGACTTGTAGATGGTGGAAAGGCTTTGGGGATGCTGGAGGTGAGACACTCGCCACAGAATACCCAGCCTCTGACCTGCTCTTGTAGCAACAGTATTTATGTGGCTGGTCCAGTTAAGTTTCTGGTCACTGGGACCCTCAGGATATGGATGTTGTTGGGGTATCGGCAATGGTAAGGCAGTTGAATGTCAAGGGGCGGTGGTTAAACTCTCGTTTGTTGGAGATAGTCATTGCCAGGCACTTGTATGCCACGAATGTTACTTGCCATTTATCAGCCTAAGCCTGAACGTTGTCCAGGTCTTGCTGCATGTGGGCATTGACTGCTTCATTATCTAAGGTATTGCGAATGTAACTGAACATCAGCGAACATCCCCACTTCTGCCCTTATGATGGAGGGAAGGACACTGATGAAGCAGTTGAAGATAGTTGGGTCGAGGACACTGCCCTGAGGAACTCCTGCACTGGTCTTCTGGGGCTGTGATGATTTAGCCTCCAACAACTACAACCATCCAGCCAGTGGAGTATTTTCCCCCTGATTCCCATTGACTTCAATTTTACTAGGGCTCCTTGATGCCATACTCTGTCAAATGCTGCCTTGATGCTAAGGGCAGTCACTCTCACCTCACCTCTGGAATTCAGCCATTTTGTCCATGTTTGGACCAAGGCTGTAATGAGGTCTGGAGCCCAAGTGGTCCTGGCGGAATCCAAACTGAGCTTCGGTGAGCAGGTTATTGATGAGTAAGCGCTGCTTGATAGTACTGTCAACAGCATCTTCCATCACTTTACTGATGATTGAGAGTAGACTGATGGGGCGGTAATTGGCTGGATTGGATTTGTCCTGCTTTTTGTGGACCAGACATATCTGGGCAGTTTTCCACATTGTCAGGTAGATGCCAGGTAAATACTATTGGGATTATTGATCTGATCACCTTAATCTGACCAATTGGATTTCAAAGCCACTGCCTGTTCAAACAAATTGACCTTTTTTAAAAAAGCAGTTTGCTTTGTTTTGCCATGAATTATGTCCCTAAATTTGCATTGAACATAATTGTTACAGTGGCTGTATTCTGTTTTCACTGAGAAACAATATAGCATACTTTATTCTGACATGTACTGCATATGAAATCCTGTAAGAAGAATTCAGAGGGACTTGTCCTACTGTTTTGCCTGATTAACCCCTTGTAAGCTATCTCCAGACTTGTAGTACGTATTGCACGAGTGTCTTAACCTGAAGCCCTACAGCCACACAAGCCCTGACACATCCGTTCTCAAAGCCAGACAAATGAATCTTGGTGCTTATATTAATGTTCTGTTTGAATTATATGAACCTGGAGGATTGGCAAGCCCTTCTTCCAATAAAGTTAGTTCATTGGCAGATAGGTCTCAAATCTGAACATCAAGAACTTGAGATGTATTGGAACTAATGGGAACATTGATTATTGGTACCATCGCTCCATGGTATGCACGTGTCCAACCCACAAAGATAAAAACTTAGACATCCTTGCTGTATTGCTGTTGCATCTTTTTCCTGTTTTATCTGTATTGTTTCAAGTACTTCTGCTCCACCAATATTACATAGAGGTTTTTAACTTGGAACACACCCCACTGACCTAACAGTTCATTCTGCCCCTATGGCAGTAAGAAGTGTAACTTGACCATTTAGACTTTTTTTTGCATGTTTTAAACATGATCGTACTTTTGCAAAGATTCATTTGTGAAGCTCTGGAAAAAATTCCACCAAATGGTGCATTTTGGACTTTTGCATTGATTTCCAGTCAAATTAATTTGTTCACAATGTGATTGTTGATGCAGCCTGGGCTAAGTTTTGTCAACTGTCCTGCATCAGATAAAAGCTATCTTTGGTCATCTCATTTGCTAAATTAGTGCTAACATATGATTTCAAGATTTGCATGCTTGCCAAATGACCTATGTCAACAAAAACTCTTGACATGGCACTCTTTCAGAATTTCTTAGTGTTTAAATCGAGGAAAAGGTGTAATCCAGTGTAATGGCTTCAACCAATGCACCATGCTGATGCATCTCGGGCTTCAGCGTATTGGAGAAAAGGCTCCAGGTAATAGAGTACAATAATGGAACTTAATGTTAAACCCTGACATTCTGAATACTGAACCTGCACCTTCAGTGTTACTAAAAATATTGAATATAGCTACAATTTAATCTTTGGCTCAGTACAGTTGAGAAAAATAATAAAATCACATGTAGCCTCTGTCCAAAACTATTTCTTGGACCCATCCAGAGGCCACTGACAGTAATGAGTTTGTCTGCGGGTATTCAGGATTTTGAATCTTTGAATATATTATGTAATCAGTCAGAACTCAAAAAATGTTCCTGTTGATTTAAAATGTGTCAGTCTAGCACAATCACCAACCTAAATTACTTTCCTTCATTTTATAGCATGAAGCAAACTGGCTGATTAAAAGCTGTTGTGACCTGGATTTCTGGTCAAACAGCAAGTAGCGAAACTATGACAGGAATATGCCAGCATTCCAACATGCAGGGACTTGTGCAGTTTGAAAGGGTCCCTGATGGTGTAACTCCCCTTGGCACAGACACTTTGGCTCTAGGGCAATTTATTTTCTCCAGTCGCAGACACCAAATATAGCATGCAGAGTTGCAAGTGTAAGGCTGCTTACCCCATATTGAGATGCCAGTGTGAGAACTTCAATTTTCAGACCAGGCTGGATACTTTGCAAGTTGTACAGACCATGTTGAAAACCATTCAGTATATGGTCAGTGAGATTCTAGATAGTGCGGTGGCTGGTCTGGTGTTAGCAACCCACATGAATGTTCTCCGCAGTTAGATTCTAGTGAACTATAGAATACAACATCAACTTGCATTTGTATAGCACTTTAATGTAGTAAAACGTTCCAAGGCACTTCACAGGAGCATTATCAAACAAAATTTGACACAAGCCACTTAAGGACAGATGACCAAAAGATTGGTCAAAGAGGTAGGTTTTAAGAACCGTCGTAAAGGAGGTGAGGGAGCGAATTCCAGAGCGTAGGGCTTTGGCAGCTGAAGGCACATGGACGAGGTGCCAAGTTCTCATGGCTGCTTTTTATTGATACCAAGTTGGTAGGATCTTCTTTATATTCGAGTTGATTATGTGCTGATATAAAATTGATCACATTAATGCAACTTTGATTTGGTAAAATCCCCCCAGCTGTTATGCATTCCTTACAAAATTCAACTTTGCAATTGCATTAACAGACATGCCAACCAGTTATTTCTTGGATTTTTTTTGTTTGTGATGCTTGAGTGGTTGTCACTATTACAATGCCCAGATTTGTCCAAGAAAATCTGTACATTAGCACTGCCAGGGAGCCACACAGACATGGCCCTGCTCAAGGTAATCTGCTAACAGGAGGGGAAGTAACGGGAGATAATCACAGTGATGACATTTAGTTCCAGTTACTATGGCATTCAATAAAGTGAAATAAATTAATTTTTTTATTGGCTTGTTCTCACTGATTACCAAAGTACTGTATCTGTGAATTAAGATTGTAATATACTTATTAATAATGCTCCTACTAACCTATTTGGTATTGAAGTCAAGTATTTAATGGCCACAGTATGTCACCTTCTATAAACTTCATACTACAGTGCAAGTTATTTTTAAATCCTTCAGCTCCACAGTCTGTCCTGGCATATGTACACTCGATCATCAGTTTTACAAAGAAATGCCAGTGGCAACAGTTGAACAAATATCTGGTATGGTAGCTAGCAATTCTTACTGCTTCTCTTCAAATCTGTGCAATATGTGTCCCTTGAATTGAATCATGTACAAAGGATTTTAAGCTATTATACCAATATAAATAGATTTTTGTAAAAATGTACTGTAACTGTTATGTATTTAACCCTTTGTAACTTGCATTAAACCTGACCACCAGAGGGGCCCACCTGTTGGAGTCCCAAGGGATCCCAGCATCCCTTGGGAGCACAGTATATAAGCAGGCCACCCACGAGGTACCTGCACTCTGGAACCTTAATAAAGGAGCTAAGGTCTCACTTGCTCATTACACACAGTCTTCAGTCTCACCATTTATTATGAGTGTAACAATTGGCGACGAGGTAACGAACAAACGCGCAAAAATGCAAAGAACAGTCGGCATCCTGAAGTTCTCAGAAGGGGACGAGTGGGAGGCCTTCTTGGAGAGACTCGACCAATACTTTGTGGCCAATGAGCTAGAAGGGGACGTGAACGCCACCAAATGAAGGGCAATCCTCCTAACTGTTTGTGGGGAAACAACCTAAAACCTCACGAAGAATCTCCTGGCCCCGGCAAAACCGACAGAGAAATCCTATGAAGAATTGTGTATGTTGGTTCAGGAGCACTTAAATCCTAAGGAAAGCATTTTGATGGCGAGATATCGGTTCTACACATGTCAACGATCGGAGACCAGGAAGTGGCGAGATACGTCGCCGAACTAAGGCACCTTGCAGGACATTGTGAGTTTGAGGGATTCCTAGAACAAATGCTCAGACCTTTTTGTACTGGGTCTTGGACATGAGACAATCCTTCGCAAGTTGTTGACTGCAGAAACTCCGAATCTGAGTAAAGCCATAATGATAGCCCAGGCATTTATGTCCACCAGCGACAACATCAAACAGATTTCGCAGAACAAAAGTTTCGTCGAGTACTGTGCATAAAGTAACGTCGGTTTTCAGCAGAAATGTACATGGCAGAATGTACACGCCGGCTGCGGTGGCCTGACCTCAATTGACCCAGAGTCCGCCATCGTCCGTTTAATGCGAGGCAGTTAATACCTTGGCGCTGCGGAGGTGGTGATTGGCCCTATCAATGCCGCTTTTGGAACAATGCGTGCAATTGGTTGCAGAATAATGGGACACCTCCAACGAATGTGCAGGCGAGCTGCAAACCACCACGTTGCAGAAGATGATCAATCCACAGTGGATCAGACTGAGTTGGAAACTCGTATGGAGGAGGCAGAAGTGTACGGGGTACATGCGTTCACGACAAAATGCCAACCAATAATGAAAGTTGAACTGAACGGCATTCCTGTATCCATGGAGCTACTCACTGGGGCAAGTCAGTCCATAATGAGTAAAAAGGCCTTTGACAGGCTGTGGGGAAAGAAGGCACACAGGCCCAAGCTCAGCCCCATTCACATAAACTAAGGACTTACACCAAGGAACTAATCCCTATAATTGGCAGTGCAGAAGTCAAAGTCTCCTATGATGGAGCAGTATACGAACTCCTGCTGTGGATTGTGCCAGGGGATGGCCCCACATTCTTTGGCAGAAGCTGGCTGGGGAAATCCGCCGGAACTGGGATGACATCCAAGTGCTTTTGTCCATTGCCGACGCCTCATGTACCCAGGTTCTAAGCAAGTTCCCATCGTTATTCGAGCCAGGCATTGGAAGCTTCTCGGGGGGGCGAAAGTGCAGATCCTTTTGGTTCCCGGTATGCGACCTATCCACCACAAGGCTCGGGCGGTACCGTACATGATGCGTGAAAAAGTGGAAATTGAACTGGACATGCTGCAACGTGAAGGCATCATTGCGCCGGTTGAATTCAATGACTGGGCCAGTCTGATTGTCCCAGTACTCAAGGAGGACGGTACGGTTAAAATTTGTGGGGACTATAAAGTAATGATTAACCGTTTTTCACTGCAAGACCAGTACCACTACCCAAGGCAGACGACCTATTTGCGACCCTGGCTGGAAGGAAGACGTTCACCAAGCTGGATCTGACCTCTGCCTACATGACACAGGAGCTGGAGGAGTCTTCGAAAGGCCTCACCTGCATCAATACGCACAAAGATCTGTTTATCTACAACCGGTGCCTGTTCCTGATTCGGTCGGCCACAGTGATCTTCCAGCGGAACATGGAGAGCCGCTAAAGTGTGTTCCTTGCACAGTGGTCTTCCAGGACGACATATTGGTTACAGGTCGGGACACCATGGAGCATTTGAAGAATCTGGAGGAGGTTCTTAGTCGGTTGGATCGCGTGGCGCTCAGGTTGAAACACTCTGTGTTTTCCTGGCACAGGACGTCGAATTCTTAGGAAGGAGAATCGCAGCAGACGGCATCAGACCCACCGACGCTAAGACGGAGGCCATCAAGAACGCGCTGCAACCACAGATCGTGACGGAGCTGCGGTCGTTCCTGGGATTCCTTAACTATTTTGGTAAGTTCCTACCTGGGTTAAGCACTCTTCTAGAATCCCGACATGCGCTACTGTGCAAGGGAGACGACTGGGTATGGGGGAAATTCACAAGAGGCTGCCTTTAAGAAAGCCAGAAATTTATTGTGTTCTAACAAACTGCTTGTCCTGTGTAATCCATGTAAACGATTAGTGTTGGCTTGCGATGTGTCGTCATACGGGGTCGGGTATGTGTTACAACAGGCTAATGATTCGAGGATTTTGCAACCGGTTGCGTATGCATCCAGGAGTTTGTCCAAGGCCGAAAGGGCCTACAGCATGGTTGAAAAAGAGGCTCTGGCGTGCGTTTACGGGGTAAAAAAAATGCACCAGTTCTTATTTGGCATCAAGTTCGAGCTTGAAACTGACCACAAGCCGCTCATATCGATTTTATGAGAGCAAAGGGATTAATACCAATGCCTCTGCCCGCATCCAAAGATGGGAGCTCACGCTGTCGGCATACAACTATGTAATCCGCCACAGTCCGGGTACAGAGAACTGCGCAGATGCTCTGTCGGCTACCATTGCTCGCCACCGGGGTGGAAATGGCACAGCCAGCGGACTTGCTCATGGTCATGGAGTCATTCGCGAACGAGAAGTCCCCCCGTTTATGGCCTGCCAGATCAGGACCTGGACCAGCCAGGATCCTTTACTGTCCTTGTTTTAAAAAAAAACTGTGTCCTCCATGGGAGCTGGTCCAGTGTCCATTCAGGAAGCAATTAAGCAGTTCCACAGACGCAAAGACGAGTTGTCCCTGCAAGCCGACTGTCTTTTGTGGGGCAATCGCGTGATCTTGCCCAAGAAAGGCAGACGCACATTTATTTGCGAACTGCACAACACCCACCCAGGCATCGTAATGATGAAAGCAATAGCCAGATCTCGCGTGTGGTGGCCTGGCATCGACTCAGATTTTGAATTATGCGTGCCAGTGCAACACTTGTTCTCAGTTGAGCAATGCACCCAGAGAGGCACCGCTAACATTGTGGTGGTGGCCATCCAAACTGTGGTCGAGGATCCATGTAGACTATGCGGGACCATTCCTAGGCAAAATGTTTTTGGTTGTCGTGGACGCTTGTTCAAAATGGATTGCGCAATAATGTCTGTAAGCATATCCACGACCACCATTGAAAGCCTATGAGGCATGTTTGCCATGCACGGCTTGCCTGATGTCCTAGTCAACGACAATGGGCCGTGCTTCACCAGTGCTCAATTCAAGGAATTCATGACCCGCAATGTGATCAAACACGTCACATCTGCCCCGTTCAAGCCCGCAGCCAATGGCCAGGCAGAGCGGGCAGTTGGGACCATCAAGCAAAGCTTGAAACGTATATCGGAAGGCTCCCTGCAGACCTGGTTGTCCCGAGTGCTGCTCAGCTACCGCACCAGACCCCATTCACTCACCGCGATTCCCCCAGCTGAGCTGCTCATGAAAAGGGCGCTTAAAATAAGGCGCTCTCTTGTCCATTCTGATCTCCATGATCATGTGGAGGGCAAGCGGCATCAACAAAGTATGTACCATGACCCCGCAGATTTGTCACGCGATATTGAGATCAATGACCCCGTGTTTGTGCTCAATTATGGACATGGTCCCAAATGACTCGCTGGCACAGTCACAGCCAAAGAGGGGAGTAGGATGTTTCAGGTCAAACTGACCGATGGACAAACACACACACAACATTTGGACCAAACCAAATTGCGGTTCACCAACAGCTACAAACAACCAGAATAGGACACTACCAACTTTGACCTTCCAACACACACACAAGTGGCAACTGACATCATAGTTGACCACGAAACCGAACTCCTCATCCCCAGAGCCCGGCAAGGCCAACTGCCGAACAGCCCAGTGAAGAGCTGACCAACCCACCCACATCAGCATTTGTACCGAGACGATCGACAAGGGAGCGCAAAGCCCCAGATCATCTCTCCTTGTAAATAAGTGTACTGTTGACTTCACGGGGGAGTGATGCTATGTATTTAATCCTTTGTAACTTGTATTACATCTGACCACCAGAGGGCCCACCTGTTGGCATCCCAAGGGATCCCAGCATCCCTTGGGAGCACAGTATATAAGCAGGCCACCCACGAGGTACCTGCACTCTGGAACCTTAATAAAGGAGCTAAGGTCACACTTGCTCATTACACACAGTACTCAGTCTCATAATAAATGGTGAGACTAACAATAACAGCTTTTTATAATTTTTAAATTGCATTTGTAATACAAGATTTAATTAAGAATAGAATATCAAACGACATATATTTTGATGGGGATTTTGGAAGATGCTGAATGTTCAATTTAGTTTAAAGAAAATCGGTGATCTGTAGGTGGTTCAGTATGAGAAGTGACAATTTAAAAAATACTCTGATGACTTGCAGAATGATGAAATGATGAAGTGCCTTACAGTAATTGAGTGCTGATTTTCTAGTGCTGTTCCTCAATTGAGAACTTAGGTAATGCTTCACTGTTTGAAGATTCACAACCAAATTTGAACTGTTCAATTGTTTCAACCTTACACTTATGTGCCTCATAGGGTACAACCACAATTTACTTTTTGTTAGGCAAACTGTTTGTTTATTTTTCTGGTTTGCTTTTAAGCAACACCGAGCCACATAAGGAGAAATTAGGGAGGGGGTGGTGGTGGTGGCTGAAGAAGATTAGAGATGGTGGAGGAGTGGTCAAGTCTACAGGTAACAAAGGCAAGGGGCATGGATGAGGGTTTCAGTAGCAAGTTATCTGAGGCAAGGGCGGAGACGGGCGATGTTCTGGAGATGAAAATAGGCAGTCTTCGTTATGCTGCGGGTATGTGGTCGGAAGCTCATTTCACAGTCAAATATGACACCAGTGGCTTCAGTCTTCCGAATATTTAATTGGATAAAGTTTCTCCTCATCCAGAACTGGATGTCAGACAAGCAGTCTGACAATTTAGAATCCGTGGCGGGGTCGAGGGAAGTGATAGTGAGTTAGAGCTGGATGTCATCAATGTACATGTGGAAACTGGCGCTGTGTTTTCGGATGATGTGGCCAAGGGGCAACATGTAGATGAGAAATTGGAGGGGGCCAAGGATAAATCCTTGGGGACGCCAGAGGTAACGGTGCGGGAGCAAGAAGAGAAGCCATTGCAGGTGATTCTTGGCTCCGATTAGATAGATAAGAATGAAACCATGCGAGTGCAGTCCCACCCAGCTGGAGGAGGATGGAGTGGTAAACCGTGTCAAAGGCTGCAGACAAGTCAAGAAGGACGAGGAGGGATAGTTTACATTTCAGTCAGAAAGGATATCATTTGTGACAGAGCCGTTTCGGTACTGCGGCAGGCATAGAAACCTGATTGGAGGGATTCAAACATGGAGTTGCGGGAAAGATGGGCATGGATTTGGGAGGCGACAACACGTTCAAGGACTTTGGAGAGGAAAGGGAGGTTGAAGATGGAGCGGTAGTTTGCAAGGACAGAGGGACCAAGGGTTGTTTTTTTGATGAGGGGGTGTGATGACAGGTTGTGGGAAAGGAGGACAGTACCGGAGGAGAGAGAACCGTTAACAATGTCAGCTAACATGGGAGCCAGAAAAGGAAGTTAGGTGGTCGGCAGTTCAGTGGGAATAGGATCAAGAGAGCAGGACCTGATAATGCTTTATGTGGTCCAGCCAGATCTGGTGGTGAATGGATAAAACACCATATCCGTTCAAGTCTGCGTTCCTTGGACTTCAGGGAAGGAAGATGAGGGCTGTACCAGAGGGAACGGCCAGGGTGAAAGAGAGTAATCATTTTATTTGGGACTAGGGCATCAAAGGTGGTGGTGAGGGTGTGATTGAGCAGATCGGAAGCTGCAGCAATGTCATGGTGAATGGAGGGACAAAGGCTGGGCAGCTGGGAGTTCATAAGTGGAGTTGGGAGAGAGCTTTTTCCAGGGGTGGACACAGAAGTTGGGTGGGGGAGGAGGCGAATGGAAGGGGGATGTGGGAAGGGAGCGATATGAGGAAGTGGTCAGAGATGTCCTGATCTGTGATTGTCATTCATAGGATTACATAAGATTACATAAGATATACAGTACAGAAAAAGGCTATTTGGCCCAACCAGTTCATGCTGGCCTTTAGGCTCCACTTGAGCCTCCTTCTGTCTTTCCTCATCTAAATCGATCAGCATAACCCTCTGTTCCCTTCTCCCTCATATGCCTGTCCAGCCTCCTCCTAAAAGCATCTATACTATTCGCTTCAACCACTCCCTGTGGCAGCGAGTTCCACATTCTCACCACTCTTTGGGTAAAGAAGTTTCTTCTGAATTCCCTATTGGATTTCTTGGTGACTATCTTATATTGATGGCTTCAAGTTATGGTCTTCCCCACAAGTGGAAATATTCTCTCTCTATCCACTATCAAAACCTTTCAGAATTTTAAAGACCTCTATTTTGTCACGCCTCAGCCTTTTTTCAAGAGAAAAGAGACCCAGCCTGTACATCCTTTCCTGATATGTATACCCTCGCATTTCTGGTATCATCCTTGTGAATCTTCTCTGTGGCCTCTCCAGTGCCTCTGAATCCTTTTTATAATATGGTGACCAGAACTATACACAGTACTCTCTAAGAGCCCAAATTTGGCCCTCCGTTTATTTTCGGCGCACTTATCTGAGGTGCGCCGATTTTCTGCTCTCCAAATGGCGCCGAAAATATATCGGCGTATTCTCCCTGCTCTGTGGCTTCTCCCATGGCTTGGCGTGGTCCGTCCATTAAGAGGTGGAGCTAGGGCCCTGCGCGAAAAACAGTGCCGACAACTCAACGCATGCGCACTG
Source organism: Pristiophorus japonicus (assembly GCF_044704955.1). Lineage (NCBI taxonomy): Eukaryota > Metazoa > Chordata > Chondrichthyes > Pristiophoridae > Pristiophorus > Pristiophorus japonicus. Next base: position 126,276,735 of record NC_091983.1, read on the forward strand.
GAGGTTTCGCGTATGTGCACTAGCTCCTGCCCCCAGCCGGAGGGTTCTCCTGAGAAGTCCAGTCCCTGGAGAAGTCCTTTGGAGAGGTGCCGTCAAGTCCCTCGGAGAGTCAGTGCATTCTCCCGCCCCTAGTCCTGGCCGAAGGGCTTGCCGGTGCGTTCTCTTGCTGGTGAGTTCTCCCACCCCTATCCCGCACTGGCCGGCCCGGCCCGCTGACTTCCCAGGCCAAGTTATGAAGGTAGGACTTTGTTTGTTTGTTTGTTTGTTTATTTTTAAAAATGTATTATTGATCGTTTTTATGCTTCATGAATGTTGTTGAGAAGGTGTTTAGTGCTTTGCAAAGTCCTCTGTGCTTCCCTTCCTCCCCGCCACCCCCCAATCTCTGGCTAACTGCGCTGATTTCTTAACTCCAAGGGTTTTCTGTGCGGCCACAAGTGGCCACATACGCTGGCCTAAGTTAGTTTGGAGCAACTATTAGCTGTCCAAACTGGCTTAAATGGCCAAAACAGGCGTTGGTGGCTAGTAACGCCCCCTTTTGAACAAAACGAAACGATACTAAAAAAAATCCTAACTAACTCACTTACACTGGCGCAAATTAAATGTGCAGAATGGGGATTTTTAAGATACTCCAGAAAAATCAAGTTGCTCCAAAAAAACTCCTGGCCAAATTTAAGCCCAATTCGATACAGGTTTAGCATACCTTCCCTACTTTTCAATTCTATACTTCTAGAAATAAACCCGAGTGCTTGGTGGTTTTGTTAACCTGTGTCACAACCTGTAATGATTTGTGTATTTGTATTCCGAGATACCTTTGTTCCTCTACCCTCCAAGTGACCTCCTTATTCTTCCGACCAAAATTTAATACCTCACATTTATGTGTTGAAATTCATTAGTCAATTATATGGCCATTCTGCAAGTTTATTAATGTCCTCCTGTAATTTGTTGCAGTCCTTCTCTGTATTGACTACCCACCTTCCCCCAATTTGGTGTAATTCTATTCTATTCTAACAGGTTAATGAGTAACCATGTAAATTTTTTGGGGGCACATTTGACATTTATTAATTTGTACTAAGTTTGTATTTGCTGTGTCTGAGCACAAGTGTGGTATTTATAGTTGTAACTGAAACCCAAAAAGCATTAATAGGTATTTTGCTTGGTGCTCACATGTAACCAGTCTAATTATGGCATGGATTCTGGTCAGATATTTGGACCATTGTGTTCCATATACAACAAAAGGAACTACACAGTGACAGCCAAAATTCAATAGAGCTCATAGTAATGATATTTTCTTTCCCCCTTGGACAGTGTATCAGTGATTGAAAAGATTTGGTTGTAATTGCAAACACAGCTTTCGAAATTAATCTCGTGATTTTTGACTGCAACTGCACTTCAGGTAAAAGCATATAGCGGAGGCTGGTTATGGCTGACATTTTAGAATAAACCAGAATTGGATAAAGCAAATTAAAAGATATACATTTGTATGGTGGAGGGTAATTTTAAGAAATTCAACAAAAGCTGCACAGATTGGAAAGGATGTGCCTTGCATGTGAAGTAAGATTGGTGGTAACCGGTTTATGTAATGTTTGCTTTGGTTTGTTGAGAATTTATGTTTATATTTCTATACTGAAGTTTTATAATTCAGATTCAAATTATGTTTGAAGAATGCTTTCAGGAATTGAAGAACATTCCCCACTTTTTCAAAATCACTGCCATTATGCTGGAAGATCCACCATTTGGAGCCATGTCTGACCATTCAGTTTAATCAGAAGCAACAGTGTGAAATGAAAATTTCAATGTGTTTTTTTTTGCTAATCAGTTTAGCTATTAATGTAATTGAGTTGGAACACAATAAAAAAGTATGATTTTAGACTGTTACAATTCAAGAAATATGGAGAATGCATTTTTTTTTGGTGGTGGTGGGAATAAACTCAACAAGTGTGTGTAAGAAAGAAATTTTAGAATGTAAGCCACACCTTCATGCAATATTTTATAACTTGTAAACTTGTCATGTGACTTGTGCAGCACATGTTTTGGAACACTAACTTGGGGTTGACCAGCAGATAATTTAAATGAGCAGTTCAAGTGAGACTCGATCTTCAGTCAGTCTGGTGCCCATCAACTGAAGTCTCCAGTGCTAATTATAAAAAGTACAGGAGGGTTAGTGTCAAGAAAATGTGTAGCACAGTGTGGCATGAGTCATGGTCCTTTTATTTTTCTTTGTTCACCTTAAATATGGTAACCAGGAAATGATGAATGGTGTCAGTTGCTGGTTCTCGTATTGTACAGTATGTGAGCTACACCATGATTTTGCTGTAGAATTTTAATTATTTTGCAACCCTGATGATAGCCAAAGACACACACACCTATTCTAAATTTGAATTATTTAACATTCTAATTATATCTTTAATAAAATTAAGTTTATTTCCATAAATCAAGCAATTAAAATACATACAAAAGTTGATCTAAAATTGCCTTTTGACAACAGAATTTAATACTTTGAATTACAAATGACTTTAGGATTGTTAATCAAATTGTATATAATAAAGCATGGAGAAAAGAAGTAGAATTGTTTTTTTTCCTTGGTTTTTCCATTCAGCAGGATGGTCAGTAATAATTTGGATATTGATATGAAATGCAGTCCTTTCTGCCAGTATTTACTGCAGTCTTTATAATGGAAATATACTGCATAGACACTTTAATAATCTCTGAGCACATTTAATAAAAGCAAATGCTTCTGCGACAGGCAACACATGCCATTAAATGTCCTTTTTTCTGCATTTATAAAGCTTGATAATTACCAAGACCACAGCAGGATACAGTTTTAAACAGTTAAAAGCGTGTGAATATTTGATAGACACTTTTGTGTGGGTTGATTACTTCTATCAAAAAGATGGCACTGTTCCTTGTGGGAAGTTGCTGGAAGAAAAATGAACTGCTTTGTAATTCATACAATGTTTAAGCTTGCTCAGTAAGGATCAATACACTGAGCAGTTCAACACAACACATGTAGGGTGGATTCATCTGATATGTGTTAACATCGTGAGTGTCTGAAGCTTTGTGACAGTTCTTATCAGTGAACATACTGCAGTGTGCGTGTTTTATAAAACCCAAGTCCATGAGTCGGAGCAGACTCTTCTAGCCAGGAAGATTTTGAATTTGCTTATCTAGTATATATTGAAGAAACACAGGGATCTAGGTAAAATAATTCAGATTTGGATTGAACAATTGATTTGATAATGATGCTTATGCCCATGAGATGTGTCACCATCTCTCGCTGACGATTATTATATGCGTCTAGCTTTAACTGATGTGAGGAAAAAACATTGAAATCATTCATTATTTGAATAGTTGGATTATTTCCAGACCAGCGCTTTAGCCAGAATGTTGATCTAACCAGAGAACCATTAATCAGTGTGTACAATTCTTTTTATTAGAAAATAAATATTGTTAATGACCATGATTGCGTCTGGTTGAGCTGACCACTTTTACCATAAAGTTGTTGGATGCTTAATTAAAATTTGGCTCCAAATCTGGAGTCAAGTTAACGAAACCTGGACTTCACTTCAAAACGTCGAGTGTCAAACATGTAGAGATTTTTAAATCTCTCATCTTCAGGGTAATCAACCGAGAATTAACTTTTCTAACAATTGGTTTTATTAACATTAAAACACAACAGTTTACAGGTAGAGATGCTTACACCTTAGTTAGAATAACTACTTGAAACTCAATGGTCAAAATGTTCGACTTCGGGAGTCTGAGGGGTTAATTTTTTATTGATGTCCTCCTTGGTGGTGTTGTGGTCTGTCTCCTTTCACTTTAAAATGGCTATCTTTATACCATGGCTGCTGCTAACAAAATCAGGCTGCCAGTAGTTTTTCCTTTCTCTCCCTTCCCAATATTCAAAGAAGCTGCTGTAGTCATGGCCTCCTTAGCTCCCTTTTGGAAATAGCCAAGTTAAGGCTATCTCTGATCACTTTAATAATCAGGATCGACTGTAAACCAATCTGGTGGATATATTGTGTTGAATCAGAGTTTAAAACGGAATATAACACGGAACATTAGTTATACATTAGTGCAGCGTCTAAAATCCGGAATAATTCGGATTCCGGGCCTATTGGTGGCAGGGTCGTCCGGAATCCGTAAAATGTTCCGGAATCCGGACCCTGCCGACCTCTGAACTCATCTCACTGCCGCCCGACCTCGGGCCTCGCCTCACCGCCACCGCCCAACCTTGGGCCTCGCTCTCTGGCCTCGCCTCGCCTCACCACCGCCCAACCTTGGTCCTCTCCTTGTCCCTCGACCTCTGGCCTCGCCTCGCCTCACCGCCGCCGCCCGACCTCGGGCCTCGCCTTGCATTGCAGCCCTCTGGCCTCACCGCCGCCTGACCTTGGGCCTTGCCTCGCCGCCACTGCCCGACCTCGAGCCTCGTCGCTGCTGCCTGACCTCGGGGCCTCATCGCTGGCCCGTCTAAACACCACCTTTTCGGCAGGGCCCTGCCTGACCAGCTTCACTTCGGCGGGGCCTGCCCGACGACCACTTCAATGCCTGGCGACTAGAACAGCTCTTTAGCGAGCACCCTCCCCCCTCCCCCCTCCCCCTTTCTGACATTCCGAAATCCGGAAATGCCCGAATGTGGGCTCAGGTGTTTCCAGATTCGTGACGTCAGAAAGATATTCCAAAATCCAGAACTGCCTTGGTCTCGCGGGTTCCGGATTTGGGACCCTGCACCTGTAGCGCAAAAACATACAACCATAACAGGTAGTGGATACCAATCCCGATCGGACAAAAGGCTGGCGCATGTGAGCAGTTCTCTGGCTTGCAGTCTCTTTCTCTGTCTAGAGCTTCCTTTGGTAAAGCATGGGATCACTCGACTTCTGTTTCACTCTCCCTTCACACCATCTGTGCGATCAATCTTGGTTAGGCTACTTTTAGTCTCTTTTTAGGGGTGAGCCTGACATGGGGTATTTGACTAGACCTTTTGACCTATAGAGATTTCCCTAAAAACTTAAAACATGACTCCTCTTCATAAATCCCTATGCTGACTCTGCCTGACCGAATTTTGCTTTTCCAAATGTCCTCCTATTGCTTCTTTAATAATGGATCCAACATCTTCCCAACCACAGATGTTAGGCTAACTGGTCTATAGTTTCTGCTTTTTGTCTGTCTCTCCTTTTTTAAATAGGGGTGCTACATTTGCAGTTTTCCAATCTGATATGAAATACATCTCTGTACTGATTATGATTACAAATGAAACGTGTTGTTTATGTAACATGTTGAAGATTTTTGGGTGGGGAGGTGCGGAGGTTGTGATTTTTTTTGTCTGCAGGTCACCCCTTGTACATTAATGGATGTGATTTGTCATGAGCCAGCATGGGAGCCACACATTACTTTTTTAACAGCAAATGCTGACATGTGTATTTTAATAGATTAATTGCTATTCATTTATATTGATTGTCTTTGCTGCTTAGAATTCAATGTAGCTATTACAAAATCAGAGGTGAAAGAATGGTATTCGTAACTGGGCCAATTCTTATACTATTTAACAAGCACATATTTTTGCGGTAGATTTCTAAAGTCTTTAGGTTGTGATCAAATTTGATGTGGCCCCTGCAGAAAGAGGTCACTCAGTACTTTGTGGACCGTAGGGGGGTGGGGGGCAGAAGAGTTTAAATCTATCAAGGGGAAATACGCAGCGGAGAAGTGCTGTAACCTACAAGGCTATGGACCAAGAGCTGGAAAGTGGGATTAGGCTGAATAGCTCTTTGTCGGCCGGCACAGACATGATGGGCCGAATGGCCTCCTTTTTGTTCCATAAATTTCTCATGATTCTACATGGTTGATGCAAAATATACTTGAAACAGTGCTGTAAAATGTGAAATCAAGGACCTAATGTATAAACATCAATTGTTAATATTTGACTGCTTTACATTCGGAGGTCTTGAAGAACAATGTCAGAACCACCAACTCTCACAGAGCTGCCTCTTAGGTTTGTGGTTTAGATTCTACTTCAGGCATGCAAACCCTCAGATTCCAGTGCACGGTTGTAGTCTCTGTTCACATAAAGGAGATCTAAGTGCACCAAAAGCTACCTGATATCTTGCTGATATCGGTGACTTTTAAGTTGTTTTGATCAATTGCTTTGGAGATCCACAGAGTAAAATGGAAGGGCATAGGATGCACTATTTGCATTTGTGAAAAAGGTGCAGGGCAAGTTATTTGTTGCTTTGAGGTTACAGCGCATGGTAAGTTTCAGAAAGCCCATTCACATTGCTTTAATCGATATTTAATAATGCTTTCAGCCTTGACTGATGTGACCACCTTGGATAAACTGGAAGTACAGAGCAGTTATTAGAATTTATCTGGGATTTGTACTCCAGCTCCAAGGTTCATGTAAGGCTAGATGGGAGAATTTCAATCTATCTCGCTTTCAGAAGAGTAAGACAAGGTTGTCCACTGTCACCTATCCTATTTGATGTCCTTATCAGTGATGAATTTGAGTATCTATTCTCAGTATTTCTGAAAGAATTGTGTTGCTCCTTTTCTCCAGACATAATGTTGTTGGTAAAATCTCCTGAGGGTCTAAGGTACTTTACTCAGCATCTTGAACAATTAGCGAACCAGTGGACATCCCCAAGCACAGCATTATGGGACAGGTACAAGGTCCCGAATCCGGAATTCTGAAAACTGGATATTGCGGCGAGGAGCGGAGGAGGATCAGCGGGTGGAGAGGTCCGAAATCCGGCACAGATTCGGTCCGCAGCAAAGTCCGAAATCTGGCAAAACCCGAAATCCGGCATGGATTCGGTCCGCAGCAAGGTCCGAAATCTGGCAAAATCCGAAATCCGGCATGGATTCGGTCCTGAGGATTCTAGATTTCAGACAATGCACCTGTATTTACATATTTTTTTTAAAAGAGGAGGATCACAAAGATCTGATTTATAGATACAGAAGGCATCGTTCCTCCTTGTTGATTCGCATCAGTACCGGGGCCTTCATGGATACCAAATTCAGCTTGGACACAATACTTCAGGACCACACTGAAAAGGGCAAAGAATACTGGGTTTTCTTGTCTTTCTTCAATGACTGCAAACCCCCAAACAGGTTAAGTTTGGGGTACACAAGATGTTAATATGGTTCTCCTTGGTGGTTAAGAAATCGTCAGCATGCAATAGAAGACTTTGTCTGGTTCATGTGACCGATCCAAGGCCCTTATTTACATTATTACGTCAGCACATGCAAACATATAGGCCTGCTGTGTTGTGTTTACCATCTGTTACTATCTGGTGGTGCAAAGATTGAGTCAGTTTTAACTTGTAATAACTATTTTACTATTTAATATACCTCTTGCAGAATAATTTTTTTTTGGCCTCAAACGTAGTTTCCCATCCTAGCCTCGTCATTTCACTCCCCACTTCTTCATGCTTGGTGTGCTCTGCAGCTGAAGAGCATTAAATAAATGCAAGTAGATTCTGAATAGCTGGGGAATGTACTAAAGAAGTGTAAACCTCCCACAAAATTTTTCTCACATCTTCAATGCTCATGGGCCCGATTCAGAAAAAAAAAAGTTTCCAAATCCAGAACTGCAAAAACAGACTAAGTTGTGATAAGCTCATGTGTCAAGTGTGATTACTTGTCACATATCATTGCTAAGACTTCTGAGCTTTGGCATTCACATTTCAAAATGTGACCTCCTGCAATACTGTTTCAGGAAAAATCCTGTAATCCAATATGATAAAAATGGAATCTAATAAGAGTCACAGTAAAGCTAGGGCCCCAGTCATAAGCTTTATTGAGAGAACTTGAGTTGTTGAGTTTTCAGCTTTTATGAATCTGTTCATCAGCTTTTGCCAGTTTTCTGTATGGGCACATATGAATTTCACTTGCAGCTGACCGAGAAAGGGAGACAGCCTTAGTCTGGGAACAAAGGCAGGTACCAGAAATAAAAGTAGTGTGATAATCCATCTCTTCTCCCCGCCCCCCCCACCAAAAAAAAAGAAATCCTATTTAAATATATGCCACATAGCTAAATTATTGTTCTATGGCACATTTTTCTCCTTTTTTTGGTTGTCACCTGCTGCGATCTCTTGTGCTTCCACCTTCAGATGGGTAGAGTAGGGAGATGCTGGCTTGTTGGATCATTTTAAATGTCATCAAGATGCGTGATGCAGCTAATGCTAATAATCACAGTAGACAAGATCGAGGTGGGTGGACCACTTGTTTAAAATTTTTCACTTGTAGTCTTGAAGGAATAGGAGGAATTGCATATTGATATGACTAGAGCTTATTTTCAAGCAAGTAGCCTGCAGTATTTTTATAACAACTAAATTATTGCCGTCTGAAATGGTAGTTACCTTAAGGCAAAATTTTTACAACAATCTTTAATTCCTGTGACAAAACTTGTGCAGTTTGAGATTGTCATGTATCTTATATTATTATATATAACTGGATCCTAACCTGCTATACATGACTGTAATAAGATATGACCTGTAACCACCAGCATACCTTAGCACCAGGGGTGCACTTGCAAGAGACAGGTATATAAGGACAGGTCTCAGGCAAGTGCAGCATTCCAGAGCTGTGAAATAAAGGTGCAGGTCTGGAGTGACCTTGACTTCACTACATGCCTCGTGTGAATCTGTACTGCGGGGACAGGACTTTACAGTGGCGACGAGTTATGGGATTACAGAATCCACAGAATGGCGAACAACGGATCAGATGAAAAGTACAATGCGGGAGACAATTAGGAAGACTTTATAGAAAGGCTCCAGCAAAGCTTTGTAACCAAAGACTGGTTAGGCGACGATAAGGCAGACAAGAGAAGAGCCCATCTCTTGACCAGCTGTGACTCGAAAACATACGCTTTAATGAAGGATCTGTTGGCACCCGAAAAACCAGCAAGCAAGTCGTTTGAAGAATTGAGCACACTGGGAAGAGACCACCTGAAGCCAGCAAGCAGCCAACACATGGCCAGACACAGGTTCTACAACTACAGACGCTGTGTGGGCCAGAGCATACCCCCGACTTCGTGGTGGAACTTCGGAGGTTGGCTAGTTTATGTGAGTTCTCCGATGAACTGAGGAGAGAAATGCTGAGAGACTTTTTCATTGAAGGAATAGGCCACGGAGGCATATTCCGAAAGCTCATAGAGACCAAGAACCTGACCTTAGAGGCAGCAGCACTGGTTGCACAGACATTCTTGGTAGGGGAAGAAGAAACGAGGTTGATTTACAATGCAGGTACGACAACTAACGAAATATCGGAAGAAGAAGTTCACAGCACTAAACAAGCTGCTACCCCTACACACGGACAAAACCGGGAGAACAGGCTCTCGACAGCAGGCAGAAGCTATCAAGGGCCACAGGAACGGCCGTTCACACCTCATCAACCCACAATGCGAGCAATCAACTACAAACTGAGAGAAGCTCAAGAGAGATCAGCCAGACGCAGCTCATTCTTTGGGAACACTTTGAACAATGGAACAGGTCTGTGCTGGAGGTGTGGGGGTGGGCACTCGTCAAGGGGATGTCGATTTCAGCAGGCTGTTTGAAGAAATTGTGAATATACAGGGCATTTGGCCCGCATGTGCAAAAAAAACGGCAGCTCGGCTGGTATACGAGTCGGATGGGTCGGAAAGCGGACCAGAAGATGGTGGGGACAGTACCCGGGACACCGATGTACAGCGGGTCAACATGATCAATGGCCGCTGCTCCTACAACAGGACGCCTCCTATAATGATGAGGGTCCTACTCAACGGGATATCTGTCAACATGGAGCTGGATACTGGAGCGAGTCAATCTCTCATGGGCGCTCAACAATTTGAACAACTGTGGCCGCATAAGAGACCGACCAAAACTCTCAAAGGTCGACACCAAACTAAGGACCTATACCAAAGAAATTGTACCAGTCCTCGGCAGCGCCATGCTCTCTGTCACACACAAAGGACAGTGAACCGACGTCCCCTGTGGATTGTCCCCGGAGACCCCCCAGCACTGCTGGGGAGAAGCTGGCTGGCAAAACTAAACTGGAAATGGGATGATATCCATGCCATGTCATTAGAGGAACGGACCTCCTGCTCAACAGTTATAAAGCGATTTGAACATCTCTTTCAGCCAGGTGTGGACACTTTCAAAGGAGCCAAAGTCAAAATCTACATCACAGGATGCTAGACCGGTCCATCACAAGGCCAGAGCTGTGCCCTATGTGATGAGGGAAAAGATTGAACATGAACTAGACAGGCTTCTGCGGGAAGGCATTATATCACCTGTGGAATTTAGCGACTGGGCAAGTCCCATCGTCCCAGTCATGAAGCCTGATGGATCCGTACGAATCTGTGGGGACTACAAATCTACCATAAACAGAGTCTCCCTACAGGACCAGTACTCGCTGCCCAGAGCGGAGGACTTATTTGCCACATTGGCTGGAGGTAAACTTTTCTCAAAATTAGACCTCACATCTGTGTATATGATGCAAGAATTGACCAAGGAATCCAAGCTACTCACCACCACCAACACACATCGAGGCCTTTTCATGTACAATCAATGCCCATTCGGCATTAAGTCGGCAGCTGCCATATTCCAGCGCAACATGGAGAGTCTGCTCAAGTCCATCCCAGGGACCGTTGTATTTCAAGACAACATACTTATCACAGGCAGGAACACCGACTCCCATCTCTGTAATTTGGAGGAAGTACTAAAGCGGTTGAATCGGGTAGGCCTAAGAGTCAAGAAATCCAAGTGCCTGTTTCTCGCACCCGAGGTTGAATTTTTGGGCAGAAGGATTGCCGCTGATGGAATCCGCCCAACAGAGTCCAAAACAGAAGCAATTCGCCTGGCACCCAGGCCCCGGAACGTCTCAGAACTGCACGCCTTTCTCAGGCTACTCAATTACTTTGGGAACTTTATGCAGAACTTAAGCACGCTGCTGGAGCCTCTCCACGTGCTACTCAGGAAGGGGTGCGATTGGTTTTGGGGGGACGCCCAGGAACACGCCTTCAATAAGGCACGCAACCTTTTATGTTCCAACAGTGTTTTGACTTTCTTTGACCCAGGTAAAAAGCTAGTTCTCACATGCGATGTGTCAGCGTATGGGGTCGGGTGCGTTTTGCAACATGTCGATAGTGCGGGCAAATTACAACCCATAGCTTATGCCTCCAGGTCACTTTCGCGGGCGGAGCGCGGGTATGGAATGGTAGAGAAGGATGCACTCGCATGCGTGTACGGTGTCAAAAAGATGCACCAATACCCTTTCGGGGCCAAGTTCGCGTTAGAAACCGACCACAAGCCCCTCACGTCCCTCCTATCAGAGAGCAAGGCAATAAACGCCAACGCCTCGGCGCGAATTCAACGGTGGGCACTCATGCTGGCGTCCTACGACTATACCATAAGGCACAGACCAGGCACAGACAACTGTGCCGACGTGCTCAGCAGGCTACCCCTGGCGACCACGGAAGGGTCTGACAAACAGGACTGTGAAATAGTCATGGCAATCAATGCCTTTGAGTCCACAGGTTCGCCCATGATTCCTCGCCAAATCAGAGCCTGGACGGCCAGCGACCCCACGTCATCCTTAGTAAAAAGATGTGTCCCAACCGGTGACTGGGCAGAGGCTCACGATGCCTGCCCCGAAGAATTAAAATCCTTTCACAGGCGTATGCATGAGCTATCACTACAAGCAGACTGCCTGATGTAGGGCAGCCGAGTAGTCATGCCTCTGTGAGGCAGAGAGGCATTTGTCCGGGAGCTCCACCACTAGCACCTGGAGGTCGTTCTCATGAAGGTCATGGCCAGATCCCACGTCTGGTGGCCTGGTATTGACGCGGACTTGGAGCTCTGCGTCCGAAGGTGCACCATTTGTGCCCAACTCAGCAATACCCCCAGGGAGGCTCCACTGAGGCCCTGGCCTACCAAACCGTGGTCGCGGGTGCACGTAGACTATGCGGGCCCATTCATGGGCAAAATGTTCCTCATCGTTGTAGATGCATTTTCAAAGTGGATCGAATGCACCATTTTAAACTCGAGCACAACCTCCACCACTGTGGAGAGCCTCGCAACCATGTTTGCAACGCACTGAATCCCTGACATATTGGTCAGTGACAATGGTCCGTGCTTCACCTTCGCAGAATTCCAAGACTTTATAATTGACCACGGCATAAATCACGTCAAGCTTGCCTCCAACGGCCAGGCGGAGAGAGCAGTGCAAATCATTAAACATGGCATGCTTAAAATCCAAGGTCCCACTCTGCAGGGTCGCCTGTCGCGACTGCTGCTGGCATACAGATCTCGTCCGCACTCATTGACTGGGATCCCCCCTGCGCAACTGTTGATGAAAAGGTCTTTAAAAACAAGGCTCTCATTAATCCTCCCAGACATGCACAAAATCGTTGAGGCAAAGCGCTGTAAGCTGACTGAGCACCATGACAGAAATTCGAGGGGGAGATGGAATAAGATAGGGGACAAAGTGTTTGTACTAAACTATGGCAGGAGTCCCAAATGGCTTGCAGGGACAGTAACATGCAAGGAAGGAAACAGGCTACTGTACAAATGGACAATGGCAAAACTTGCAGGAGGCATGTAGACAAGTCAAAAGCAGATTTACCAACAACACTGCGGAGCCAGAGGCAGACGACTATGTGGAACTCGCACCACACCTGGTGGACAGATAGAGGGAACAACCTGAGGAAAGGGCAATCCCAACAGACAGCCCAGGCGAGTCAACAACAATCACACCAATTGAAACAGACAGTCCAGGCGAGATACCAGCAACCACACCCAAAGAAAAGCAGACACCAAGGCAAACAACTGAACCACAACTCAGACGCTCCACGCGAGAGCGTAGACCACCTGAGAGACTGAACCTATAAAGACAATAAGACCTTGGGGGAGGGTGATGTCATGTATCTTACATTATTATATATAACTGTATCCTAACATGCTATACATGACTGTAATAAGATATGACCTGTAACCACCAGCATACCTTACCACCAGGGGTGCACTTGCAAGAGACAGGTATATAAGGACAGGTCTCAGGTAAGTGCAGCATTCCAGAGCTGTGAAATAAAGGTGCAGGTCCAGAGTGACCTTGACTTCACTACATGCCTCGTGTGAATCTGTACTGAGGGGACAGGACTTTACAGAGATAATGGGAAATAATTTACATGTATTCTTTTGAAGAAATTCCATAATCGTTCCATAAATAAATCATTCAGAAGGGTTGAATTCAGTAGAAAAAGAAAAGTTTTCTTGCTGCAAGAAATATACGTTTTTCCTTTTTTATAACTGCCGACAGATACAGTACAGTATAGTCGAGGATCTTGCAGAGACATCGTTGGTGGTTTTTCTCCAGCGATTTGAGGTGTCTATTGTATATGGTCCGCATCTCAGCCATACAGGAGGGTGGGTATCACTACAGCCATGTCGACCATAAGCTTCGTGCCAGATTTGAGGGCCTGATCTTCGAACACTCTCTTGCTCAGGTAGCCGAAGGCTGTGCTGACGCACTGGAGGCGGTGTTGAACCTCATCGTCAATGTCTGCCCTTGCTGATGATGGACTCCCGAGGTATGGAAAGTGTCCGTATTGTCCAGGACCGCAAGATCCTGCAACTCCCTTGGGAGGACAGACTCATCAACATCAGTGTTCTCGATCAGGCCAACATCCCCAGCTGACCACACTTGACCAGCTCTGTTGGGCGGGTCACAGTGTTCGCATGCCCGACACGAGACTCCCAAAGCAACGCTCTACTCAACTCCTACACGGCAGGCGAGTTCCAGGTGGGCAGAGGAAACTTTTCAAGGACACCCTCAATGCCTCCTTAATAAAGTGCAACATCCCCACCTACACCTGGCCAAAGACCGCCTTTAGTGGAGGAAGAGCATCCGGCAGGGCGCTGAGCACCTCGAGTCTCGTCTCCAAGAGCATGCAGAAAGCAAGAGCAGGCAGTGGAAGAAGCGTGCAGCAAACCTGTCCCACCCACCCTTTCCTCCAACAACTGTCTATCCCACCTGTGACAGAGACTGTAATTCCCATGTTGGACTGTTCAACCACCTGAGAGCTCACTTTGAGTGGAAGCAAGTCTTCCTCGATTTCGAGGGACTGCCTATGATGATGACAGTAGAGGGCTGCCTTTGTTTTTATTACTTCAGTTGAATAGCAGGCTTTGATTTGTAAACTACAGAATTGAAGTACTTATGGTTATATTTTTTCCAAGTAATTTTTTTTTAAGTGAGTTTGTGGTTTTGTTCAGACACATTTGCCTTTTTTGAAAATGAATGTTGGAAATGTTAGATCAAATAGGTGAGAACAGGTATCCAGACGTGTTCATTAAAAGTTGCATTTTAGCCAAACACCAATTATTTCTCATCATTGGTCAATAGGTTTATTTTGCAAAAGAGCACCCGACAGGATATGCAAGTTCTTATTTTTTTTTAACTTGTACAACAAACCAGACCATACTGCTGCTAAACAAAACTCGAGCCGTCTGATGACCATGGTCAATATTAAAATAGTTATCGAATATCACATGAATGGCACGTGTGTATATGTAGTGTATGCATAAAAATGTGCAATTAATGTACAAAGCAGATATTGAAATGTCCCATTCTCGTGTCCCTTTCCAGGATGAAGGCATTGGTTTTATTTTGCAATCAAAATTGCCCTGTGGTATTTAGTAGATATTTGCTAAATATCTACTAAATACTTGTTACTTGGAAAGAAATATTAGTTGATCTTTTCCTGTGGTATGAATGGCCGTTTTTTTGTTTCATTGGTTCACCAAGGTATTCACTCAGTGTCTGACATTTGCACCATCATCTACTGTGGGTTTACTGGGAGTGTGTTTCAAGCTTTCACAATAGATATAACTATTCTATAGAAGTCTGAGTGGTTTTGATTTTGAAATTCATTTGGGTCTTGTCCTACTTGCACAACATAATCTATCTTGCTCTCAGAAGCCCAGATCTAGGTGGAATGCTTCTATTTACGGTACAATACTTCAAATATAAAGAGAGAGGAGTGTACAAATGCTTGTATTTTTATGCAATAAAAGTGCTGTTTGCCAACTACAGAAAATTGAATTAATGGATGAATTATCAAGATCTGACAATCATCTTCATTCTCAAAGACACATTTGCTTCTGCAGAGGGATTTAGCTGGTTTTCTGGTTTGCTTTATCATTTTATAGCACCAACACTCCAACTACAGTCGGACTGGTCAAGAGAAACTATCGTGGACAGTGCGCAAAAAAAAGATGGATTTTGCTAGCGAGTAAATTAATTACGAGTAAAGTGCTTAAATGCAATATTTATTTTCAGTTGAGAGTTTTATTCTTCCTTAAGCATGTGACATCTGAGAAGCTCCCCTGCTGCAGATTTAAACTACATTTTAATTTGCATGCATGAACGGGTCTTTTTAAATCGTCTTCTCCATTATTTCTGTTGCAAGCCCCATTTGCTTCTGTGTTGTTAGTTCAGCAGAATTACTTTTGTTCATTTATTTCTGGCAACATGTGGGCAAATCCCAGCACTTGAATCCTCTCCTCTAATCCTCACTGTCATGTATCTCACACTACTGTACATAACTATCTCATCATGCTATACATGACGGTAACTAGAGATGACCTGTAACCACAAGCTTACCTTGCCACCAGGGGTGCACTTGCAGGAGACATTGGATACCTGTCCCAAACAGGTATATCAGGACAGGTCTCAGGCAAGTGAGGCATTCGAGAGCTGTGTAATAAAGGTGCAGGTCCTGAGTGACCTTGACTTCAGTATGTGCCTCGTGTGAATCTGTACTGCAGGGACAGGACTTTACACATACCTTGAAGTTTTATCCCTTTGGGTGCAGTCATGATACCATTTTCATGTCACGCAAGGTCTCTCTCTGCCTGCTCTCCTTTGATTGAGTAATCCGGGGGGGTGGGAGGAGTTCTGCACGTGGAGTGCTTTGGATGTTGCACTCTTGTCTCACTTGCTCAAGGGAGGATTCAATCCAGTCTTTCACTTTGCTACAAAGGAAGTATTTCTTTGAAGATGGTAATATTTTTAGATAGTTCCAGAATTATCATTCCCTTTCAACAACAGAATCTGTATGTTGGGTTTAAAGAAGATGGACTGACTTCATGCTCCATTCTATATTGATTTATATGGATGCGATGAACAACAGGTCTTAATTGTATAATTTCAGTTGAGAAATGCGAGGCTATTTGGCCTGGCATTCCTATCAGTCCATCAACAACTTCCTCGAAGGGATAATTTAGGTATACATTGGCGGGCGAAACGATTGCAAAGCCCGCACGATGTTGCCAGTGAGAAGCCCAAACAATTTGATGGTTGCACTTTATTTGCATTCAACCCATGTGGGGGTGGGGTGAGTGAAGAGGCACGAGGAGCATTATTGAAGGGAGAGGAAAGGTTAGTAGCAAGGCACGGAGAGCTGTCAAATTGTCAAGAGATTTTTTTTTAAATCAGACCTGTTTTCAACGATTTCTTTAATGGGCACCAGCTCTGGCCGTTTCTGCCTGTGTAGTGGGCGGGTCCAGCACTCAGCAAGTACCATCATGGGGCCACAATGTGCATTGAGTAATGAGGCTCCCGTCTCTCTCAGGAGCACAGAGCACATGACGCCTAAATTGAGTCTTGCTCAAAAATGGCTGTGGACGGGCCTTGGCCAGCAAGTCGGCAATGAGTTTAATTTTTGTCATTTTGGTCTTGCTATAGCCATGTTGCTAGTGGTGTCACTCCTCTCTTTGTTTATGCATAATAAACATTGTTTGAGATGTCAGAAAATACTGGAAATCTCAGCGGGTCAGGCAGCATCTGTGGAGGGAAACCGAGTTGATGTTTCAGGTCAATGACTTTTTCAGAACCAGTTCTGACAAAGGGTCATCGACCTGAAATGTTAACTCTCTTTTTCGCCACAGGTGCTGCCTGATGATCTGAGATTTCCAGCATCCGTAGTATTTTGATTTTGTGTTGTGGTGTTTGCAATGTCATTCAACTGTGATGAGATGCATATGAGACTGCTCCCATTCAAGCATTTTCTGTAATTGTCCCTTAATCCAGCTATATTTGGCCATACAGGAAGTCAGTTTCATCACAACTTGCTGACCTTCACCTATTCTATTGCATTATAGCTTTGGTGTTTCGTGAAAGTTCTGGGATGGCTCTTGGCTGTGGATTCTATATCTACCACCGGCACACAATGGCTATAGAATGTATAATCTGCAGCTTGTATTGCATCAACTCACCAAGATTACTTGCACAGAATCTCCCTCTCTCTGATCTCTACCAATTTGGGCAGCAGTTTTGAGAACCCCATCCGATCCAAATTCCCCATCAAATCACACACCATCCTAATCTGGACATACTTCACTATTCCTTCATTGTTGCTGGGTCAGTATCTTGGAAATACCAACCTCTGTTGTGGAAGAAGGACTGCAGCTGTACAAGGATCAGGCCCACCATCTTAGGGCAATTAGTGATGGACAATAAATGCAGCCTTTTCTAATTCCAGAGAATAACTAAAAGAACTTTATTTTAGCTATCTGAATTTACTTGCATCTATTATTGTTGTAATTTTTCTATCTTTTTTTAGTCTGGTATCCAGTTTTTTCTCTCAACTTGCATTGCAAATGCACTTGTAGAGTTGGTGAGAGGCCATTTCAGTTTTTTTTTTTAACTGTACTTGTATATTATAATTAATTTAAAAACTGAAAAAGTAAAGTTAAATGTGGAAAGAAAAATGCAATTTCTGGAGCTAGAAGTCTCCTTTCTACCTATAACTGAAAGCAATATGTACAGACATATTAAGCAGGCTTTGAATTATTGTGTGTAGAGAAAACAAAACTTGGGCTTAGAAAATTCCATGTATAACTGTGTCTTTTATAATAATTTGGATAAAACTATATCAAAATTTACCTAGTATTCCCCCATTATGTTTTATAGATGATGAAACATGCCTGGGAGAATTACAAACGTCATGCATGGGGATCAAGTGAATTGAAGCCTTTATCTAAACAACACCATTCTAGTAGTCTATTTGGTAAGTATTTTTCAGTTGTACTTTTTACCCTTAAATCTAATATTGGGACTGAAAGCTGTGCAGAGTTTATATATATTTTTTTACTGCATAAAAAGATGTATTTTACAAAAAAAAATGAAGAATTATGGTGCCCATAAGTTGATGAGGTTGAAAGACATCTCAAACAATGTTTATTTTGCATAAACAAATAGAGCAAGAGTGACACCACTAGATCTGTTTCCATGGTTTTGCATAATGTAACGACTCAACGTGGCTTGACTGTTTAAGCAATCTGTTCTGACATTTGCGCAAAATCTACTTTAAAGGGCTGTAAAGGTGGCAGTCGGTACAGCAGTAGTAGCCATAATGTACTTTTACATCATACGATTAACACGGCAAATTCCCAAGATGCCTCACAAAGGAGAAACCTCTATGTTCTCACTAGCACTTTTTCCAAACTATAAGGTTTAAGTTCCCAAATATTTCCTGTGTTCATAAATTATTATTCCTTCATCATACTGAAGCATTATGCTGTATTTGCTATTTTGTTCAAAACCTCTGCACGCAGTTTTTGTACAATGGATTGTGTTATTTCTGTTAACTAATATACTGCTGGATTGTTTGAAGATAAGATTCATAGATCCATTTTTAAATATGTTTGCAGGCTGCACTGTTTCAACATGTCTGAATTAACTGGGAATGTTGCAGCTAAATTGTATTGATGCTTTTCATGCTTGTAATAATTTTCATTGCATTGTCTTACCTTTTTTATGGTGTCATAAAGGCCTCTTTATTTTTTTCCAATTGCTGCCGAGTATTTGCTACACCCACACTAGGGTGACCAGACGTTCCCATTTTCCGGGGACAGTCCCCGGATGGGAGATCAGGTGTGACCTCAGTCACGGGGGTGGGGTCAGGTGTCTGAATCACCTTTAATCATGTGACATCACATCCACATTAATTATATGCACATCTGTTTTGCATTTGTAGTGTATATGTTCAACTGTTATAGACTGCTTTAAAAAAAAAAATTCGCTACGTTGAGCAACCTGCATTTCCATCCTGGTTACTTTGCTGTGTTCCCACCCTGTGGGCCCAAGTTTCGGGCCTCGCCTAAAACGGCGCAGCCTGGACCTGGACGCCCGTTTTTCGCGCCACAAAGTGGGCCTAAAAAAAACTCACCTATTCTCCGGCTCCCTGCAGGTCCTCTGGAGCTGGGTGCGGCGCAGCATGAACTGTGGGGGGCGGAGCCAGGTGCCTGCGCTGAAAACAGTGCCGGGACCTCTGCACATGTGCGCTACAGTGGGCACGCATGTGCAGTAGCTCCAGGCGCCCAAAACTGTGGGAGGGGCCCGAAGCATGCAGCCCCTCGCCCTGGCTGAATGGCCTCACTGGGGCTGCGTCGATAAGGCTCACCTCCCACCTGACCCGACCCGACCTCCGCTCCCCCCCTTCCCCTGGCAATCCTCCGTGCCCCGACCTCCGCTCCCCCCACCACCGACCCGACATCCGCTACCCCCCCCCCCCCGGCGACTTGACCTCCGCGACTCTCTCCTCCTCCCCCGCCCCCCCCCCTCCGCGACTCTCTCTCTCACTCTCACTCTCACTCTCACTCTCACTCTCACTCTCACTCTCACTCTCACTCTCACTCTCTCTCTCTCTCTCTCTCTCTCTCTCTCTCTCTCTCTTCCCCCACCCCCACCCACCTACTCCTCTGCGACTCCTCCGCGACTCTCTCCCCACCCCTCCGTGACTCTTTTCCCCCCCCCCCCCAGACCCGGGACCCAAGACCCAATGCCACCTACCTGTAAATCCAGCCCGAAGTCTTGGGCCCGGCCATTCAGCCTCCTTCTCTTCTTCCCTTCCCTCCCTCCCCTCACCTTCCTTCACTCCCTCCCTCCCCTCTCTCCTTCAACTCCCCCCTTCTCATCCTCCCCCCCCCTCCTTCTCCTCCCCTCCCCCCCTCCTGCCCCCCTCTACCTCCCTCCTCCTTCCTCCCCCTTCTCTCCACCCCGCCCCTGTCAGAAACACAGACACTGACAGACAGAGAATGAGACACACACACAGACAGATAGTTAGAGACACTGACAGAGACACACTGGGGGGGCCGTCCCAGCACACTGTTGGAGGGCTCCCGGTGCTGCAGTCGGTAAGTAGAAAATGTTTTATTTCTTGATTTTTTTTTTTTATTATTTTTTATTAATTTTTTTTGGATTGATTTATTGATGTATTTATCATTTATTATTGATGATGGCTCTTTATTTGTAAAACTGAAGTGTTTAATGTTTGTAAACTTCCCTTTAAACCCCCCCCCCCCGCCCATTCCCTACGCCTGATTTGTAACCTACGCCTGATTTTCTAAGTGTAGACAAGGTTTTTCTGAGCGTACAAAAATCTACACTTACTCCATTCTAAGTTAGTTTGGAGTATGTTTTCACTGCCAAAACTTTCAAAACGGGCGTAAGTGGCCGGACACGCCCCCTTTTGAAAAAAAAATCTGTTCCAAACTGAAACTGTTCTAACTGACTAGAACTGGAGCAAACTAAATGCCGAGAATTGCAATTTCTAAGATACTCCATTCTAAAACAGTTGCTCCAAAAAAACAGGAGCAACTCGGGGCGAAACTTGACCCCATTGTCTCTCCGGATTTGTTTATAAAATATGGTCACCCTAGCCTTTATATTGTATTGTATTCAAGGAATTGACTGGGTTCAGTGAACTTTAAGTCTATCATTTCCACATCCCCAAAAGCTCGAATTTCCTCTGCTGGCTAGTTTGTATTTTAATAATTCTTCCTCATTCATTCAAACTCCCTTCATGTACTGGGGAAAATAATTTTCACCATCACTGAGTTTCTGATTTTTTCTTTGCATTTTTGGTTGAGTGATTTCGACTTTATTTCCACTTCAGCCAAGTTCAGAAGACGTGGGTCTTCACTTTTGCCTAGATTCTCAGTTCTTTCTTTCACAAAGATGCTTGTGTGCTTCCAAACATGGTTTTAAAAAAAAGCATAGCATTTTGGTAAGTAGAGATCCTGGATTGTGCAATTTTCATGCTCGGAATTTGCTACAGCTAGTTTGCTCGGTTCGTTCTACATTCTTGTGCATGATTCGCAAGTTTTAAAATTCTGGTATGATCTTGTGTCTTTTGAGTCTCTTGTGTCCACAGAGCGCATCACACATCCTTTACAATATGAAAGCAAAATACTGCGCAGGCTGGAAATCTAAAATAAAACAGAAAATGCTGGAAACACTCAGTAGATCAGACAACATCTGTGGAGCGAGAAACATAATTAATGTTTCAATTTGATTTAATTGTTTTTACCTAGTTTAAGCCAATAATCTGATTCAGAATTCCTTCGGAATGCCAGAGCCCTTCTGGTGTCAGTCCTACTGACTTGTTCTCTGTCAGGACTTCAGCATGTATTGTACATGTTCAAAGCTTAGCACTAGAGCTTTAAGGGTAGTGAAAATCACTAGAATAAAAATCCAGACCTCCAGAATGTACAGAGCTGATGTGCCCCAGTGCAGCCCAAGTTTGTTGACACCCCCCCCCCCCAAAAAAAAAAGCTACAGCGAGTAAAGTGTAAAGCAGGAGCTCTCCAGGAGCTGCCCTCTCCCAGCCTCTGTCCTGTGTAAGCTGGTTTGATTGGGTGTTTCAGCTTCTCTCTCTCAAGTTCCTCCAGCATTGGTCACTGAGGTACAACCCTTACTGCAGGGTTGACCTCCAGATTTTGCAGAGGGATGCTATATGGTGCCCAGTCGCATACACAACTTACTGTTCCACTCCATCGGAAGGTCTAGCACTATTTTAAACTGAATTTTGTAACTGGCATGCAATCGTGGTCCAAACGGGGGTATATATCCAGCATGGGAGGAATTGATTTT
The DNA here is from genome assembly GCF_044704955.1 of Pristiophorus japonicus. Lineage (NCBI taxonomy): Eukaryota > Metazoa > Chordata > Chondrichthyes > Pristiophoridae > Pristiophorus > Pristiophorus japonicus. Next base: position 126,298,641 of record NC_091983.1, read on the forward strand.
ATATCGCAATAACAATCTCTAATATTTGAGCATACTAATTCGTAGTTCAAATCATTTGTCTAATATGTGAAGTAGACTGACTGAGTATCCTACTTTTTTTCCTCTCCATTGTGCAATTTTGCAAATTCTATTAATAATGCTAATTTAAGACTAGTATTTCTAAATTAAGTGACATTCAACATTGCATTACAAGAAATACAGGCTAAGTGAAAAAGTAGATTGTGTGAGGAAATGTTATTTTTATCAGACGAGTACCATTAAACAAAACAGATTTTGTGTCTTTTGTTGTATTATGGAGAAATTGGATTTTTGGATTGTATTTAGCAGTGGCTTCTACCAACAGATGAGCAGCTTACCCAATACCTTGACTTCCCTTAACTAATGGATGGAATTGCCTTTTGAACTCATCTGAGACCCAGTTTCTTTCTATTTATTGGAAAAAGCTCATTTGCAGTAAGGTTGTGGAATGAACAGATTACATTGAGAGCACATATAACTTGTTCGATGTGCTGTGGATGTTGCAAGATAATATTTTTCAATTCGGTAAAATATTAAGGTAAAAGTATTACAATCGAGTTACCTGGACACTTGGATCCAGGAGGCAGTCACACCTTAGGTTAGGTAGTGATGCAAGTTTGTTTAGTGGTCTGGGACAGGAGGGCGTGACTGCAAGTCGGACAGGTAAGGGGACCTCAAACCTTTGCCCTTAGGTAACAGGAATGAGGTTCTTGCTGCCTGTGTGGATGAGGGCAAAGTCTGTAGGGTGGATGAGCAAACTGAACACGGTACCTTTGTACAGGACGCCAGTCAAGTTGGGGGAGGGAAAAGGAATGCTGTAACTGTACGGGACTGTATAGTCAAGGGGCAGATACTGTTCTCTGAAGCCACGACTGGGATTGCCAAAGGTTATCTTGCCTTCCTGGTGCCAGTGTTAAGGAAATCTCCTCATGGCTGGAGAACAACTTGGGAATGGGGAGGATCCAGTTCTCGTGGTCCACATCATCATCATCATAGGCAGTCCCTCGGAATCGAGGAAGACTTGCTTCCACTCTTAAAATGAGTCCTTATGTAGCTGAACAGTCCAATATGAGAACCACAGTCCCTGTCACAGGTGGGACAGATAGTCGTTGAGGATAAGGGAGGGTGGGACAGGTTTTCCGCACGCTCTTTCCACTGCCTGCGCTGGTTTCTGCATGCTCTTGGCGATGAGACTCAAGGTGCTCAGCGCCCTCCTGGATGCACTTCCTTCACTTAGGGCGGTCTTTGGCCAGGGACTCCCAGTTGTCATTGGTGATGTTGCACTTTATTAGGGAGGTTTTGAGGGTGTCCTTGTAACGTTTCCTCTGCTCAGCTTTGGCTCGTTTGCCGTGAAGGAGTTCCGAATAGAGCAGTTGCTTTGGGAGTCTTCTGTCTGGCATGCGGACAATGTGGCCTGCCCAGCGGATCTGATAAACTGTGGTCAGTGCTTCAATGCTGGGGATGTTGGCCTGGTTGAGGACGCTAATGTTGGTGCATCTGTCCTCCCAGGGGATTTGTAGGATCTTGCGGAGACATCATTGGCGGCATGTCTACAGCGACTTGAGGTGTCGACTGTATATGGTCCATTCTCTGAGCCATACAGGAGGGCGGGTATTACTACAACCCTGTAGACCATGAGCTTGATGGCAGATTTGAGGGCCTGGTCGTCGAACACTCTTTCCTCAGGTGGCCAAAGGCTGCACTGGCGCACTGGAGATGGTGTTGAATCTCGTCATCAATGTCTGCTCTTGTTAAGTGGCTCGAGGTATGGGAAATGGTCCATGTTGTCCAGGGCCATGCCGTGGATCTTGATGACTGGGGGGCAGTGCTGTGCGGCGAGGACAGGCTGGTGGAGGACCTTTGTCTTACGAATGCTTAGCGTAAGGCCCATGCTTTCATACGCCTCAGTAAATACCTCGACTATATCCTGGAGTTCAGCCTCTGTATGTGCGCAGACGCAAGCATCGTCCGCATACTGTAGCTCAATGACAGAGTTTAGAAACAGAAATTTACAGCGCAGAAGGAAGCCATTTTGGCCCATCGTGTCCATGCCAGCCGAGAAAGAGCTGCACGGCCCTTGGTCAGCAGCCCTAAAGGTCACACACAAACCTGTGAACAATGATGGAAAAGCAAAGAGCACCCAGCCCAACCAGTTCGCCTCACACAACTGCGACACTGAAACATTCTACATTCCACCCCAACCAGAACCATGTGATCTCCTGGGAGAGGCAATAACCAGATAAAAACCAAGGCTAATTTTGGGAGAAAAAATCTGGGAAAATTCCTCTGACCCATCCAGGCGATCGAAACTAGTCCAGGAGATCACCCTGGTTGTATTCAATTCCCTGCAGTACTTACCATTATATCTGTGCCATCCAATAAAAGGTGAGGGTTTCTGCATCCACCACTCTTCCAAGCAACAAGTTCCAGATCCCCACAACCCTCTGCATAAAGAAGCCCCCCTCAAATCCCCTCTAAACCTTTCACTAACCACTTTAAAACTATGCCCCCTCATAATAGACCCATCCACCAATGGAAATAGGCCATTACTATCCACTATGTCCAGGCCCCTCAATATTTTGTACACCTCAATGAGGTCTCCTCTCAACCTCCTCTGTTCCAATGAGAACAAACCCAGCCTATCCAATCTGTCCTCATAACTAAGGTTCTCCATTCCAGACAGCATCCTAGTAAATCTCCTCTGCACCCTCTCTAGTGCAATCATGTCCTTCCTATAATACGGTGACCAGAACTGAACGCAGTACACCAGCTGTGGCCTAACCAAAGTATTATAGAATTTAAGCATAACCTCCCTGCTGTTGTATTCTATGCCTCGGCCAATAAAGGCAAGCATTCCATATGCCTTCTTAACCACATTATCCATCTGGCCTGCTACTTTCAGGGATCTGTGGACAAGCACTCCAAGGTCCCTTTATTCATCTACACTATTAAGTAGCCTACCGCTTAATGTGTGTGTCCTTTCTTTATTAGCCCTCCCAAAGTGCATCACTTCACATGTCTCTGAATTAAATTCCATTTGCCACTGCTCTGCCCACCTGACCAGTAGATTGATATCCACCTGCGGCCCATGACTTTCCTCTTCATTACCAACCACACAGCCAATTTTAGTGTCGTCTGCAAACTTCTTAATCATACTCCCTATATTCAAATCTAAATCGTTGATATATACCACAAAAAGCAAGGGACCAGTATTGAGCCCTGTGGAACCCCACTGGAAACATCCTTCCAATCACAAAAACATCCATCAATCATTATCCTTTACTTCCTACCTCCAAGCCAATTTTGGATCCAACTTGCTACTTTGTCCTGGATCCCATGGGCTTTAACCTTCATGACCAGTCTACCATGTGGGACCTTATCAAAAGCCTTGCTAAAGTCCATATATGCTACATCGTACGCACTACCCTCATCGACCCTCTTGGTTACCTCCTCAAAAAATTCAATCAGGTTAGTCAAACACCATCTTCCCTTAACAAATCCGTGCTGACTGTCCCTAATTAATCCTTGCCTTTCCAAATGCAGATTTATCCTGTCTTTCAGGATTTTTTCCAATAATTTTCCCACCACTGAGGTTAGGCTGACAGGCCTGTAATTACTCGGCCTATCCCTTTCTCCCTTCTTCAACAAGGATACTACATTAGCAGTCCTCCAATCCTCCGGCACCATGCCCAGATCCAAAGAGGACTGGAAAATGATGGTCAAGGCCTCTGCTATTTCCTCTTTTACTTCGCTCAACAGCCTGAGATGCATTTCATCTGGGCCTGGAAACTTATCCACTTACAAAGTTGCTAAACCCCTTAATATGTCCCCCCTCTCTATATTTACTTCATCCAGAATATCACACTCCTTCTCGATAGCAGTATCTGCACTGCCCCTTTCCTTTGTGAAAACAGATGCAAAGTATTCGTTAAGAACCCTCCCAATATCTTCCGTCACACAAAGATTACCCTCATGGTCTTGAATAGATCCTACCCTTCCTTTAGTTACCTTCCTACTCTTAATATATTTATAGAACATCTTAGGGTTTTCCTTAATTTTACTGGCCAAGAATTTCTCGTGCTCTCTCTTAGCATTCCTAATCTCCTTTTTAATTTTGCCTCTTAACTTTCTATATTCCTCTAAAGATTCTATAGTATTTAGCCGTTGGTATATGACTTAAGCGTCCCTTTTTTTCTTAATCCTCCTCTTTTTTTCTTAATCATACCCTGTAAGTCCCTAGACATCCAGGGGGCTCTTGAATTATTTTTCCCAGCCTTTTTCTTTAAGGGCACAAGTTTGGCCTGAGCCTTCCGGATGATCTCCTAAAATGCCTCCCACTGTTCCGACACTGATTTACCCACAAGTAGCTGTTTCCAGTCCACTATGGCCAAATCACTCCTTAACTTAGCAAAATTAGCTTTTCTCCAATTCAGAACTTTTATTCCAGGCCTATCCTTGTCCTTATCCATAACCAACTTGAATCTGACTGAATTTTGGGGTGGTCTTGGACCTGGTCTAGAGACCGCGCAGGTGTTAAACAGGTTCTCACTGGCTCTGTAGTTTAGTTCTACTCCAGCGGGGAGCTTGTTGACTGTGAGGTGGAGCCGGCAGCAAGGAAGATTGAGAAGAGGGTTGGGGCGATGATACAGCTTTGTTTGACCCTGATCCGGACGTCGATTGGATCTGTAATGGATCCGCTGGTAAGGGTCACGGCCAACATGTCGTCGTAGAGCAGGCAGAGGATGTTGACGAACTTTTGGGGGCATCCGAAACGGAGGAGGGGGAAAAATAAGCATAGTGGATCAGAAAGGACAAAGAGCTTAACAAAGGTAATATGACATTAGAGACGAAGGTGACATCAGGGGTAAATAGAAAAAAGTTGAAGTTAAAGGGCTGGAAGTTGGTGAGCATTTCCGGCCGGGCTTTTCGGTGGTATTTTTCGTTTTCAGCGGAAAACCACCCGGCGGTTTCGAAATACCACTGGGGAGTGGACCGTCGGCATGCACCACCGGAAAAACCACTACCGCCCAAGTTTAGTCGCGGTGGTGACCTGGAGGTGAGGACGAAAAAAACGCCCACGAGAACCCAGCCAGAGCTTGGCGGTAGCTATAAAACCCTGCAAAAAAAGGTAAGTTAAAGTTTTTTTAAATTCTTTCGCAGCAATTGTGGAAAAGGGTCCTGAGAATGTTTTCCGATTTTAAAAAAAAAAAAAAAAAAAAAATTTTTGTTTTATTGAAAAATATTTTTTTTGTGTTTTGCCCCTCCCTAGGCCCAACACTTGGTAGAAAATTTAGGACTGAGATGAGGAGAAACTGTGGAATTCTCTACCACAGTCTAAGGATAAGGGGTAAGCCATTTAGGACCGAGATGCGGAGGAACTTCTTCACCCAGAGAGTGGTGAACCTGTGGAATTCTCTACCACAGAAAGTTGTTGAGGCCAATTCACTAAATATATTCAAAAAGGAGTTAGATGAGGTCCTTACTACTAGGGGATCAAGGGGTATGGCGAGAAAGCAGGAATGGGGAACTGAAGTTGAATGTTCAGCCATGAACTCATTGAATGGCGGTGCAGGCTAGAAGGGCCGAATGGCCTACTCCTGCACCTATTTTCTATGTTTCTATATAGATTTTTTAGAAACAGAAGACATTACGGGTTATGGGGAAAAAGCAGGAATATGGTGTTGAGAGGTGTTCAGCCATGATCATGTTGAATGATGGTGCAGACTCGAAGGGCCGAATGGCCTATTACTGCTCCTGTCTCCTAACTTGCAGGGCGGTTTAAATTTGACGAGGTTCACGTTTTCCGCCGAGAATCCACGTACAATGCCGATTTTTTTTTTTTCCCGCCAGACGGAAATTTTTTCCATTTTTTGATCAATTTTTTGCTGTCATTAATTTAATAATCTTAGCGTTTTTTGGGGCGGCAATCCGTCAATTTCTGATTTTGAACAAAATCTATCCCATTGACACTATCTCTGAATGCATGAAGCATTCGCAACAAAATAAATGAATTAATAGCACAGATAGAAAGAAATGAGTTTGATCCATTAGCCATTATGGAAACGTGGTTGCAGAGTGACCAAGGTTGGGAACTAAATATTCCAGGATACTTCACTTTTCGAAGAGATAGGTAAAATGGAAAAGGAGGTGAGTAGACCTCATAATAAAGAATGGGATAAAGACAGTAGAGAGAAAGGATCTTAGCTAGGGAAAACAAGATTTGAATTGTTTGCGTGGAGCTAAAACAAGGGGCAGAAAACACTGCTGGCCCCTAAATGGTCGTTGTAGTGTTGGCCAGACTATAAATCAGGAAATTAGAGGTGGATGTGTCGAGGGTAATACAGTATTCATGGGGACGTTAATCTTCATATAGACAGGGAAAACCAAATTTGCAGTAATAGTGTGGGAGACAAGTTCGTGGAATTATTTTAACAATAGTGTTCTAGATCAGCAATGAGTAAGGATTAATTAATAATCTTGCAGTAAAGGAGCATTTGTGGAAGAGTGATCATAATATGATAAAATTTTATAGCGTTTGAGAGTGATTTAGTTAAGTCAAAAGGTAGGGACTTAAATCTGAACAAAGCAAGCCATGTCGGTATGAGGGGCGAGTTGGCTACTGTAGATTGGGAAATTAGATTAAAAGATATGAATGTAGATATAAGCACTGGAAAACATTTAAACAAATTAATTCATAATTTGAATATACATTCCCCTGAAGAATAAAAGCCCCATGAGTAAAGTGACCCAACCATGGCTAACAAGAGAAGTTAAAGATAGAATTAGATTAAAGGAAGAGTAGTAAGCCTGAGGATTTGGAGGATTATAGAATGCAGCAAAGGATGACCAAGAAATTAATAAAGACAAAAACAAATATGAAGCAAAGTTGAACAAATATTTTGCATCGGTCTTTATGGTAAAAGATATTAAAAACATCCCAATAGTGGATAATCAAGGGGCTATAGGGAGGGAGGAACTTAATACAATCACTATCACTAAAGAAGTAGTACTCGGTAAAATAATGGGACTAAAGGCGGATATATCCCCTGGACCTTTTGGCTTACATCCTCGGGTCTTAAAAGAAGTGGCTGCAGAGATAGTGGATGCATTGGTTGTAATTTACCAAAATTCCCTGGATTCTGGGGAGGTCCCAGCGTATTGGAAAACCGCAAATGTAACAACCCTATTTGAAAAAAAAGGACGCAGACAGAAAGCAGGAAACTATAGACCAGTTAACCTAACATCTGTCTTGGGAAAATGCTGGAGCCCATTATTAAGGAAACATTTAGTAGGACATTTGGAAAAGCATGATTCAATCAAGCAGAGTCAGCATGGTTTTATGAAAGAGAAATTATGTTTGACAAATTTGCTGGAGTTCTTTTGAGGATGTAACAAGCAGGGTGGAAAAGGGGGAACCAGTGGAAAAGCAGATTGTGAGGAGGACATAAAAAATCTGCAAAGGGATATAGACAGGCTAAGTGAGTGGGCAAACATTTGGCAGATGGAATATAATGTGAGAGAATGTGAGGTTATCCACTTTGACAGAAAAAATAGAAAAGCAAATTATAATTTAAATGAAACATTGCAAAGTGCTGCAGTACAGAGGGACCTGGGGATCCTTGTGCATGAAACACAAAAGGTGAGTATGCAGGTACAGCAAGTAATCAGTCAGGCAAATGGAATATTGGCCTTTATTGCAAGGGGGATAGAGTATAAATGCAGAGAAGTACAGGGTATTGGTGAGGCCATACTTGGAGTACTGTGTACAGTTTTGGTCTCCGTATTTAAGGAAGGATATACTTGCATTGGAAACTGTTCAGTGAAGGTTTACAAGGTTGATTCCAGAGATAAGGAGGTTGACTTATGAAGATAGGTTGAGTAGGTTGGGCGTATACTCATTGGAGTTCAGAAGAATAAGAGGTGATCTTATCGAAACATATAAGATAATGAAGGGGCTCGACAAGGTGACTGCAGAGAGGATATTTCCACTCAGAGGGGAAACTAAAACTAGGGGACATAGGGCCCAATTTTGGCCATGACTTGCATCAATTTTTTTGGAGTAAGTTGTTTTTTCTGGCATAAGTTTTAAAAAATGCCATTTTCCCCAAAATATTTGCTCCAGAGTAAGTCAGTTAGGTGTGATTTTTTTTTTTTGCAGTTTTTTTTCCCAAAAGGGGGCCTTACCAGACACTTATGCCAGTTTTGGCCATTTATGCCATTTTGGCCAGCTAAAAGTTACTCCAAATCCATTTAGGACAGCGTATGTGACCTGCTCTGAAAAACCTTGCGGGCAGTTAACAAATCGGCGCAGGTAGGGCCTGCACCAAGCAGCAAACATTCAATACAAAAGTTCAAATAACTACATAAAAATAGGGTAAACAATTGAACAACAATTTTTAAAATTGTCCTAAGTCCTACCTTTAGTTGAAATTGGCCGGGGAAGGCAGCGGGCCGGGTCGGGAGGGGGGGAGGGAGAGGAAAGGCTGGTCTCGGCGGCATCTTTATAAAGTAGAACTCAAACTGGTTTGTTGTTTGCCCCTCAGTTGACCTTCATAAAATGGGACTGCACATGGTCGTCTTAGGCAGCTTGTCTGTTCTCTGGAAAAGTCCTTTGGCACATTGGACACTCGTAAACAAAGTGCTTCACAACGTGCTGCTCGAAATCAAAGTCCTCCAGGTTGATGGGGAAGATGACCTCACACACTGGGCACTTTTGGCTGTCAGTGATCTCCTCTTCGGTGTCCTATGAATTCTCCTTACCATCCTGGCTCTGCACCAAGTCAATGCTCGCACCGGTCTGCGATCCTTCAATATCAGAGAGTGCCGCAGGCCACTCGACCCGGGATAGGGACGGCGTGCTTCGGCCCCTCCCACACAGCGTCGGGCTGCGAGGAGCTACTGCACATGTGCGCGCATGTGCAGAGGTCCCGGCACTGTTTTCAGCACCCGCACCTGGCTCCGCCCCCCGAATCGAGCTTGCCACGCAGCACCACAATCGGGGAGAGGCTGGGGAGCGGCCAAAATGGTCCTGAAGATGTATGGCGCCCTAATCGTTCCACAAAAGCGGCGGACCTTTGATGGCAGAAATTTGTACCGGCCAAAATTGGGCCCATAATCTCAGAATAAGGGTTCACCCATTTAAAACTGCGATAAGGAGGAATTTCTTCTGAGGGCTGTAAATCTGTGGGATTCTCTGCCCCAGAGAGCTGTGGAGGCTGGGTCCATTGAGTATATTTAAGGCGGAAATAGACAGATTTTTGAGCGACAAGGGAATAAAGGGTTATGGGGAGCGGGCAGGGAATTGGAGCTGTGTCCATGATCAGATCAGCCATGATCTTATTAAATGGCGGAGCAGGCTCCAGGAGACAAATGTTCTACTCCTGCTCCTATTTATGTTATGTTCTTATGAGAGTAAACTAGCATGAGAAATAAAAACAGATTGCAAAAGCTGCTATGGGCATGTAAAAAGTAAATGTGGGTCCTTCGGAAGCAGTGACAGGAGAAATTATAATGCTTTATATCTGTCTTCATGATAGAATACACAAACATTCCAAAAATAATGGGAAACTAAGGGTCCAGCGAGAATGAGTGAGTAATTTAAGGAAATGTATTGCCGTTCCTTCATCGTCACTGGGTCAAAATCCTGGTACTCGCTCCCTAACAGCACCGTTGGGAGTATCTTCACCACACGGCTTCAAGAAGGCCGCTCACCATCACCTTCTCAAGGGCAATTAGGGATGGGCAATAAATACTGGCCTTGCCAGCAACACCCACATATCAGCAGCGAATAAAGGAAAATGGCCTTTCTAACCTTGCAGTGAAGAACTGGAGCAGGCTAGAATTTTAAGGGAGACCTGTGCAACCTTTTCTTTTAAGAGGAAGCCATCATTGAATAAACATTTAAAAGTACTGAAATTAGTGGACATGGGTCTAAAATAACTGCAGGAAACATGAGGCCTTGATTTGGAGTAAATTCAAATGAGTGGGCTGATTATAGTTACTTGCCATCACTAAGTTCCAAGTTTGTCTATATTAACTCTTAGATTAAATTGATCATTTAATAAGGTGAATGTTATAAATTCTTAAGATAAATACTTGCTGACAACCATCTGTTGACTTTACTTTTCCTTTGTTTATTGTGCAGTTGTTTACATTGTAATTTATGCACAATTCTTGGTCCATCAGTTTGGTAAGTTGATTTCTTTGGAATATTGGAGCATGTTGATGGCCCTGCTAATCTATACTGATACAATAAATAAGGACAGTTTTTAGCAGAGCACAGCTCGGATATGAACACAGAATTCACATGTTGTGAATTAACTGAAGTAATTTGCCATAATATTTTCAAGTTGTACACCCTTTCACTGTAACCAACATAATTCAAATTTGAGTTTTAAATGCACTTATTCAATGAAAAGAAAACAATAATCGGAGTTTAAAAGCTACTCAAGATACATAATACTTAGGAAGTATTGTCGGGTGGTTTGTGCAGAAGGTGGAACGGGGGTGCTTGGTGTTGTGGTGGCAGAGAAATAGTATGACTTTCTGTCTAGGTTTGATAACAGGATAGCATAGAAGCTGAACTCTAGGTTGGCTCATGGGATTAGAATGCAATCTTTTAGTCAATTTCAAATGAAAGAAAAATAGCCACCGGAATAGTTCTCAGAAATATTATGCTTCACCAACCTTATCTGTGGCATTGAAATTTATGTTTTTCAAAATGAGACAAGACAGTATTCAAAGTTTAATCCTGAAGATTTATTAGCAGTTGAGCAGTACTGAAAATATCTTGGTGATAAAGAATATTAAATCCATAACAAAAAAACATTGAACCTGAATCTGTGTTCTAAATAGCCATGAAGAGCATTATAAGAGAATCTATTTTAAAATCTGTGCACTGTCTATAGCTTTTTGGGCAATCAATATATTTTAAATTAAAATCTATTTGGTGATTGGGTTGTGCACTGACTTTTCCTGGGATCTGTGTTTGAATGCTGCCCAGGGTGAAGGCTCCAATGCGAAATGAGACTGGGCAGCCTCAGTCCAATTCTGACAATATGGGGCTGCAGCACCTAAGCAACCAAAGTAGAACCCAGATTGGCATGAAATTGTTAAATTCGGTTACAGAACCCATAGGGAAGATTGCTATTGATAATATCAAGACTGTATTAGTATGCCACAAGTTTTGAAATTTATCTTCTGACATCGGTGTTGAGGCACAGAATTGGTGCTTTTCGTGCATGTGTGTGTTTGGGGGCAGGGGAAAGCTTTACTACAATAGCAATGTCAACTTGCAGTTATGTCGTGCTTGCAAAATATCACAAGATGCTTATCTGACTATGATGATGTCACTGATTGCCGAAAATAGAAAAGTCTTCACAATCCAATTCCCAGAGCCGCAATCTCCTGCTCCACACTCTGCATCACAGGACATTAGGTTTCCTATGCTGGAGGGTGGGGGTGGGCATAGCAACCAATGGGCTAACACCTGCTGTTTGAGTGTAAAAGTGCTACTGCCATTGAAATCTGCTTTGTAAAATAAATAACTTACTTTGGGGGTGGGGGGGTTATTTTATGCATGGCTCACATTATATGCAAGAATAAACAATACCATTCTCAATAATTCAAGGAAGACTTCATTATCAACAGCTGCTTCAGGGCTATTTCTTTTCATAGAGATGCTTATGGCCATTAAAAATCTGCTGTCGTAATTTACTGCTCTTATTTATAGCCACCTTTTAATCAATGTTTAGCTTGTTTCATCTGAGAAAGGGTGACAATGTACTGGAACTCCTGTGTCCTCGTTCAAATCTGCAAAAACAAATTGTTACATTTACCAAACTGATGATTCCGAGGAGCAGTAAGAGTGGTAACTCTGTCCAGTTGAAGAGGTGTTTTCCAACTTTAAATATGCAGCTTTGATTTGTTTAAGGTCATCAGCGACGACAAGAAAGGCAATATTGCATCAACTTCCCTTAATAATCCAGTCTGAAGATATTTGACCTTCAAATGCTACCTTTTGAAACAATATAAAAGTAGCATTCCACTTGAGCAAACCAGGAGAAATTAAATTTTTAATCCATTGAAAGCTTTTGATTCAATCTTGTAATTGCATCCAGAATAGATTAGAAAATACATTCATCAAATCCACTTGGAGTATTTGGTCGCAGGATAATCTGCTTCTCTTGCTGTGCAAGAAACAAATAGCAAATCAGAGACCCTTGAATGTCTTGTATGATAATTGCAAATGAACAGCCTTCAACGTTCTGTTAATCAAGACATTACAATTATAGTCATGGAAATATGTATTTATATTCGACTCCGGCAGCCAGCACAAGCACCATCAGTAGTGGACGCTAAAGAAACTAGACTTATAAATTCTGAGACTTGCTATTGTAAAAGCTCCATCGGACTGTGTCTGCAGTGTCGGTCTTTGATCAGGTACAATGATGCCTCTGCAGGGGCTCTCTCCATTCATATTTCAATTACAACTGTTCCCCAGTGTTCTTATTTATAATTCACTGAAAATAAACACAAATTTGCCTTGTCGAAAATTAAGTTCTTTTTCAATAGTCAGTGATATCAGAGAATCATAGAATGATACAGCACAGAGGAAGGCTATTCGGCCAATCATGCCTATGCTGGCTCTTTGGCAGAGCTATCCAATTAATCACACTCCCCTGCTCTTTCCCCATAGCCCTGTAATTTATTTTCCTTATGTATTTATCCAATTCTCTTTTGAATGTTACTATAGGTGCAGCGTTGAAAATCCGGAATGTTCCGGAATCCGGACCGATCGGTGGCGGGGTCATCCGGAATCTGTAAAATGTTCCGGAATCCGGACCCGCTGACCCTGCCAACCTCAGGGCCCTGCCGCTGCCCGACATCTCGCCTCGCCTTGCCCCCGCTGTCCTTACCTCGCCGCCACTCGCTTCGCCCAGCTCGCCTCCGCTGCCCTTACCTCGGGGCCACTCGCCTCGCTTTGCCCCCGCTGCCCTTACCTCGGGGCCACTCGCCTCGCCTTGCCCCCGCTGCCCTTACCTCGCCGCCACTCGCCTCGCCTTACCCCCGCTGCCCTTACCTCGGGGCCACTCGCCTCGCCTTGCCCCCGCTGCCCTTACCTCGCCGCCACTCGCCTCGCCCAGCTTGCCTCCGCTGTCCTTACCTCGGGGCCACTCGCCTCGCCTTGCCTCCGCTGCCCTTACCGCACCGCCACTCGCTTCGCCTTGCCCCCGCTGCCCTTACCTCGGGGCCACTCGCCTCGCTTTGCCCCCGCTGCCCTTACCTCGCCGCCACTCGCCTCGCCCAGCTTGCCTCCGCTGTCCTTACCTCGGGGCCACTCGCCTCGCCTTGCTCCCGCTGCCCTTACCTCGTCGCCACTCGCCTCGCCCAGCTTGCCCCCGCTGCCCTTACCTCTGGGCCACTCGCCTCGCCTTGCCCTCAGGGCCACTCGCCTCGCCTTGCCCCCGCTGCCCTTACCTCGGAGCCACTCGCCTCGCCTTGCCCTCGGGGCCACTCGCCTCGCCTTGCCCCCGCTGCCCTTACCTCGGGGCCACTCGCCTCGCCTTGCCCCCGCTGCCCTTACCTCGGGGCCACTCGCCTCGCCTTGCCCCCGCTGCCCTTACCTCGGGGCCACTCGCCTCGCCTTGCCCCGCTGCCCTTACCTCGGGGCCACTCGCCTCGCCTTGCCCCCGCTGCCCTTACCTCGGGGCCACTCGCCTCGCCTTGCCCCCGCTGCCCTTACCTCGGGGCCACTCGCTTCGCCTTGCCCCCGCTGCCCTTACCTCGGGGCCACTCGCCTCGCCTTGCCCCCGCTGCCCTTACCTCGGGGCCACTCGCTTCGCCTTGCCCCCGCTGCCCTTACCTCGCCGCCACTCGCTTCGCCCAGCTCGCCCCCGCTGCCCTTACCTCGGGGCCACTCGCCTCGCCTTGCCCCCGCTGCCCTTACCTCGCCGCCACTCGCCTCGCCTTGCCCCCGCTGCCCTTACCTCGGGGCCACTCGCCTCGCCTTGCCCCCGCTGCCCTTACCTCGGGGCCACTCGCCTCGCCTTGCCCCCGCTGCCCTTACCTCGGGGCCACTCGCCTCGCCTTGCCCCCGCTGCCCTGACCTCGCCGCCACTCGCTTCGCCCAGCTCGCCGCCGCTGCCCTTACCTCGGGGCCACTCGCCTCGCCTTGCCCCCGCTGCCCTTACCTCGGGGCCACTCGCCTCACCTTGCCCCCGCTGCCCTTACCTCGGGGCCACTCGCTTCGCCTTGCCCCCGCTGCCCTTACCTCGGGGCCACTCGCCTCGCCTTGCCCCCGCTGCCCTTACCTCGGGGCCACTCGCTTCGCCTTGCCCCCGCTGCCCTTACCTCGGGGCCACTCGCTTCGCCTTGCCCCCGCTGCCCTTACCTCGGGGCCACTCGCCTCGCCTTGCCCCCGCTGCCCTGACCTCGCCGCCACTCGCTTCGCCCAGCTCGCCCCCGCTGCCCTTACCTCGCCGCCACTCGCTTCGCCTTGCCCCCGCTGCCCTTACCTCGGGGCCACTCGCCTCGCCTTGCCCCCGCTGCCCTTACCTCGGGGCCACTCGCCTCGCCTTGCCCCCGCTGCCCTTACCTTGGGGCCACTCGCCTCGCCTTGCCCCCGCTGCCCTTACCTCGGGGCCACTCGCTTCGCCTTGCCCCCGCTGCCCTTACCTCGCCGCCACTCGCCTCGCCTTGCCCCCGCTGCCCTTACCTCGGGGCCACTCGTCTCGCCTTGCCCCCGCTGCCCTTACCTCGCCGCCACTCGCCTCGCCTTGCCCCCGCTGCCCTGACCTCGCCGCCACTCGCTTCGCCCAGCTCGCCGCCGCTGCCCTTACCTCGGGGCCACTCGCTTCGCCTTGCCCCCGCTGCCCTTACTTCGCCACCACTCGCCTCGCCTTGCCCCCGCTGCCCTTACCTCGGGGCCACTCGCCTCACCCAGCTCGCCGCCGCTGCCCTTACCTCGGGGCCACTCGCTTCGCCTTGCCCCCGCTGCCCTTACCTCGCCACCACTCGCCTCGCCTTGCCCCCGCTGCCCTTACCTCGGGGCCACTCGCCTCACCCAGCTCGCCGCCGCTGCCCTTACCTCGCCGCCACTCGCTTCGCCCAGCTCGCCCCCGCTGCCCTTACCTCGGGGCCACTCGCTTCGCCTTGCCCCCGCTGCCCTTACCTCGCCGCCACTCGCTTCGCCTTGCCCCCGCTGCCCTTACCTCGCCGCCACTCGCTTCGCCCAGCTCGCCGCCGCTGCCCTTACCTCGGGGCCTCCTTGCCGGCCCGCCCGAACACCACCACCGCGATGGGGCCGGCTGGCCCGAACAGCTTCTCCTCGCTCCTCGGCAGAGCCCCGCCCAATGACCTCATCACCGGGGCTGGCCGGCCCGAACAGCTCCTCGGCGGGGATCCCCCCCTTTCTGACGTTCTGAAATCTGGAAATACCCGAACCTGAGCTCAGGTATTTCCGAATTTGTGACGTCAGTAAGACGATCGAAAGTCTGGAAAAATCCAGAATCCGGAACGGCCTTTGGTTCTGAGGGTTCTGGATTCTCAACGCTGCACCTGTATTGAATCTGCTTCCACCATTCTTTCAGGCAGTGAATTCTCAATCACAAGTTGCTATGTATTTGGCAAAAGAACCAAAGGAATTTTTTTAAATCACTGTCCTCTGCTTACTGACCCTTCTGCCACTGGCAACAGTTTCTCTTTATTTGCTCTCTCAAAACCATTCATGATTTTGAACACCTATCAAATCTCCTCTTGACCTTCTCTGCTCGAAGGAGAACAACCCCAGCTTTTCCAGTCCCTCCACTGGAACAAAGTTTGTAGTTTAGAAAACTGCTCTATTCCAAGTCCTTGTGCCAGCTGGGTGAACTCCAATTTGGAGTAATTTGTTTTCTTGGTGACTAAAAGATAATATTGTCTATTGTCAAAATGCAGAAGTTCATTTCTCAAGTGATGATTTTCATTGAAAATAAATCATAGCCCTGATTTTTTTTTTCATGCCCAATTAATTTAGAATATAAGTTGATTTCTATGAGTAAAGACGTGCATAGCTTTGATTTCACAATTGTTCAGAGTTTTCACAGATATCTAGTTTTTAATTTGTCTTAAAAAGTTGAATTAGGTCATTCTCTCTCCAAATACTTTTTGAATGGATTGATGTGATATTTTTTTAACTTATTCCAACGAATTAATCCTGCCCAATAACTTTGAAGAGCCACTTTACCAGAGGATTACCTCCTTGTTCATAAAAAATCTTCCAACTGAAATCTATAGGGAAGCTCTGTCTTTTCCTAAACAGCAACAACAACTTGTATTTATATAGCACCTTTAATGTAGTAAAACGTCCCAAGACGCTTCACAGGAGTATTCTGAGATAAAAACATTTGACACCGAGCCACATAAGGAGAAATTAGGGCAGGTGACCAAAAGTTTGGTCAAAGAGGTACGAGTCCAACAATCTTGGATTTGCAAGTTAGGTCTTTTTTTTTTTGGAAGAATGTAGTTTCAAAAGCAGCAGAAGCCACCTGCAAATGGCTGACCTTTTTGGTGTTTAACTCCTACTTTTTCCAAAGTGTTGTGTCCCTTCCCTCCCCCCCCCCCCCCCCCCCATGGATTTCTATGGATATTTTCCTTTTATAATAAATATTATTCATTAGAAAGATCCTACTAAGGAGTGCATCAGCTTAGAGTGAGAAAACAAGTTTTGAGGGTTAATCTCTTTTATACCATTTGGAGGCTGGTGGCAACTGCTAGTAGCCTCGAAGTAAAATTAACAGTTAAATATTTAGGATTCTTTCAGGCTGAAGTAGAGACAAGCTAACTATCTCTCCAGCAGTTTGCTAAAGAGGCAGTTAATTAAAACTAGTTCTTTGAACAGCTGACCAGTGGTGATTCATCTGAGCCACAAGCAGTTTAAACAGCAAGGGCTGTGTGCTGGTAGCTCAGAGTACAGCAGCTCAGAGTGAGAAAACAAGAGTTTAAGTGGGAGAGTTCGGTGAAATGGGGGCGGGAGGTATTGCTTTGCCTTGTTTTCCCTAACTTTTTTCACAGAGTGGCTGAGTACCTGAGCGGGAGCAGACTGAGGCCTAAGAACGGGAATAAAAGCCACAGCATGCGGCCAGTGTGATCTCCTGGACTAGTTTCGATCACCTGGTTGGGTCAGAGGGATTTTCCCAGATTTTTTTCCCCTATTGGCCTGGGTTTTAATCTTTTTTTTGCCCCTCCCAGGAGATCGCATGGCTCCGGGTGAGGAGAACTCTGCAGTGTAACATCACAGGTAAGGCAGGTAAGTGATTGGTAGTGATTATGGGCTAAGTTTTTCTTTAAATTAACATGTAGCATGTAACTAAATACTAAAAATTAACCTTTATTTAACTAATTTAATAAACTAGGGTAAATACTTGATTAACGCTAAACTAATTAATTAAATAATATAATGGGAAAACAGGAGATGTGTTGCTGCAGCAATATGTGGGAGCTTCTGGACGTTTTGGTCCAGGGCGACTACATCTACGGTAAGTGTCTGCAGCTCGACGAACTTCAGCTCCGAGTTGAGGAGCTGGAGCCAGAGCTGTAGACATTGCGAGTCATCAGGGAGGGAAAAAATTACCTGGACCTTTTGCTCTAGGAGGCTCTCTAGATTAAATACTTCAGAAGTGACACATGGTCAGGGACAGGAGGGTGTGACTGCAAGTGAAGCCGGTAAGGGGGTCTAGGAGGTAGCATTGCAGGAGCCTCAGTCCTTGCACTTGTCCAATAGATTTGAGATTCTTGCAATCCTTGTGGATGAGTGTGCAGACTGCGGGGTGGATGAGCAGACTGACCAAGGCACCGTGGTGCAGAAAGCCATTCAAGTGGGGGGAGTAAAGAGGCAGGTGGTTGTAGTAGGGAACAGTATAGTTAGGGGGACAGATAGGGTTCTCTGCAGCTGAGAGTATGCATCCCGAAGGCTGTGTTGCCTACCCAGTGTTAGGGTAAAGGACATCTCCTCTGGGTTGGAGAAGAACTGGGAGGGCGAGAATCCAGTTGTTGTGGTACACGTAGGTACCAATGACATAGGTAGGACTAAGAAAGAGATTCTGCTGAGAGAGTTTGAATAGCTAGGGACTAAATTGAAAAGTAGAACCACAAAGGTAATAATCTCTGCATTATTACCTGAGCCACGAGCAAATTGGCATAGGGTCAATAGAATCGGTGAGATGAATGCGTGGCTCAGAGGTTGGTGTGGGAGAAGTGGGTTTCGATTCGTGGGACACTGGCACCAATACTTGGGAAAGAGAGAGCTGTTCCGTGGAGATGGACTACACCTGAACAATGCTGGGACCAGAGTTCTGGCGAACCGAATAACTAGGGAGGTAGACAGGGCTTTAAACTAAATGGTTGGAGGGGGGGGTGGGTGGTGGAAAGGAAGGACAGTCGCAGTGGAGAGAAATCTAGAATACTAAAGAGACAATAAAAGGAAGCATTGCAGGAAAGTGATTGTGGTAAGGATAACCAGATTATGTATAGAAGGGACAGAGCAGACAAACAAAAGAGTGCACTAACAAATGGGGTCCAGGTAAGAAAAAATAGCGATAAGACAAATAGGGCTACAGTACAAAATAATGTTAAGATGCCTAATAATGTTAAAAAGACAAATTTAAAAGCATTGTGTCTGAATGCATGAAGCATCTGTAATAAGGTAGATGAATTAACAGCGCAAATAGTTGTAAACGAATACGATATAGTTGCAATTACGGAGACATGGTTGCAGGGTGACCAGGGTTGGGAACTGAATATCCAAGGATATTCAATATTTAGGAAGGATAAGCAAAAAGGAAGAGGGGATGGTGTAACATTGTTAGTCAGAGTAGGAATCGCAGGATAGCTCAGATGAATATGTGGCTTGAGCAGTGGTGCAGCAGGGAGGGATTCAAATTCCTGGGGCATTGGAACCGGTTCTGGGGGAGGTGGGACCACTACAAACCGGACGGTCTGCACCAAAGCAGGACCGGAACCAATGTTGTAGGGGGAGTGTTTGCAAGTGCTGTTGGGGAGGAGTTAAACTAATATGGCAGGGGGATGGGAACCAATGCAGGGAGACAGAGGGAAACAAAAAGGAGACAAAAGCAAAAGACAGAAAGGAGATGCGTAAAAGTGGAGGGCAGAGAAACCCAAGGCAAAAAACAAAAAGGGCCACTGAATATAAAGGGGCTGCAGGAGGGGTCAAAACTAAAAATCATGGTTTAAAAACTAGTATTAAAACACTCTACCTAAACGCACGCAGCATTCGAAATAAAGTAATGAGTTGACGGCACAAATCATTACAAATGGATATGATTTGGTGGCCATGACAGAAACGTGGTTGCAGGGTGGCCAAGACTGGGAATTAAACATACAGGGATATCTGACGATTCGGAAAGAGAGACAAGAAGGGAAAGGAGGTGGGGTAGCTCTGTTAATAAAGGATGATATCAGGGCAGTTGTGAGAGACAATATTGGCTCCAATGAACAAAATGATGAATCATTGTGGGTGGAGATTAGAGATAGTAAGGGGAAAAAGTCACTGGTGGGTGTAGTTTATAGGCCCCCAAATAATAACTTCACGGTGGGGCGGGCAATAATCAAGGGAATAATGGAGACATGTGAAAAAGGAACGGCAGTAATCATGGGGGATTTTAACCTACATATCGATTGGTCAAATCAAATCGCACGGGGTAGCCTGGAGGAGGAATTCATAGAATGCATACGGGATTGTTTCTTAGAACAGTATGTTACAGAACCTACAAGGGAGCAAGCTATCTTAGATCTGGTCCTGTGTAATGAGACAGGAATAATAAACGATCTCCTCGTAAAAGATCCTCTCGGAATGAGTGATCACAGTATGGTTGAATTTGTAATACAGATTGAGGGTGAGGAAGTAGTGTCTCAAACGAACGTACTATGCTTAAACAAAAGGGACTACAGTGGGATGAGGGCAGAGTTGGCTAAAATAGACTGGAAACACAGACTAAACGGTGGCACAATTGAGGAATAGTGGAGGACTTTTAAGGAGCTCTTTCATAGTGCTCAACAAAAATATATTCCAGTGAAAAAGAAGGGCGGTAAGAGAAGGGATAACCAGCTGTGGATAACCAAGGAAATAAAGGAGAGTATCAAATTAAAAACCAATGCGTATAAGGTGGCCAAGGTTAGTGGGAAACTAGAAGATTGGGAAAATTTTAAATGACAGCAAAGAATGACTAAGAAAGCAATAAAGAAAGGGAAGATAGATTACGAAAGTAAACTTGCGCAAAACATAAAAACGGATAGTAAAAGCTTTTACAGATATATAAAACGGAGAAGAGTGACTAAAGTAAATGTTGGCCCCTTAGAAGATGAGAAGGGGGATTTAATAATGGGAAATGTGGAAATGGCTGAGACCTTAAACAATTATTTTGCTTCGGTCTTCACAGTGAAAGACACAAAAACCATGCCAAAAATTGCTGGTCACAGGAATGTGGCAAGGGAAGACCTTGAGACAATCACTATCACTAGGGGGGTAATGCTGGACAGGCTAATGGGACTCAAGGTAGACAAGTCCCCTGGTCCTGATGAAATGCATCCCAGGGTATTAAGAGATGGCGGAAGTAATAGCAGATGCATTGGTTATAATCTGCCAAAATTCTCTGGTCTCTGGGGAGGTACCAGCGGATTGGAAAGCAGCTAATGTAACGCCTCTGTTTAAAAAAGGGGGCAGACAAAAGGCAGGTAACCATAGGCCAGTTAGTTTAACATCTGTAGTGGGGAAAATGCTTGAAACTATCATTAAGGAAGAAATAGCGGGACATCTAGATAGGAATAGTGCAATCAAGCAGATGCAGCATGGATTCATGAAGGGGAAATCATGTTTAACTAATTTACTGGAATTCTTTGAGGATATAACTAGCATGGTGGATAGAGGTGTACCAATGGATGTGGTGTATTTAGATTTCCAAAAGGCATTCGATAAGGTGCCACACAAAAGGTTACTGCAGAAGATAAAGGTACGCGGGGTCAGAGGAAATGTATTAGCATGGATAGAGAATTGGCTGGCTAACAGAAAGCAGAGAGTCGGGATAAATGGGTCCTTTTCGGGTTGGAAATCGGTGGTTAGTGGTGTGCCACAGGGATCGGTGCTGGGACCACAACTGTTTACAATATACATAGATGACCTGGAAGAGGGGACAGAGTGCAGTGTAACAAAATTTGCAGATGACACAAAGATTAGTGGGAAAGCGGGTTGTGTAGAGGACACAGCGAGGCTGCAAAGAGATTTAGATAGATTAAGCGAATGGGCTAAGGTTTGGCAGATGGAATACAATGTCGGAAAGTGTGAGGTCATCCACCTTGGGGGAAAAAAAAACAGTAAAAGGGAATATTATTTGAATGGGGAGAAATTACAACATGCTGTGGTGCAGAGGGACCTGGGGGTCCTTGTGCATGAATCCCAAAAAGTTAGTTTGCAGGTGCAGCAGGTAATCAGGAAGGCGAATGGAATGTTGGCCTTCATTGCGAGAGGGATGGAGTACAAATGCAGGGAGGTCCTTCTGCAACTGTATAGGGTATTGGTGAGGCCGCACCTGGAGTACTCGTGCAGTTTTGGTCACCTTACTTAAGGAAGGATATACTAGCTTTGGAGGGGGTACAGAGACGATTCACTAGACTGATTCTGGAGATGAGGGGGTTACCTTATGATAGATTGAGTAGACTGGGTCTTTACTCGGAGTTCAGAAGGATGAGGGGTGATCTTATAGAAACATTTAAAATAATGAAAGGGATAGACAAGATAGAGGCAGAGAGGTTGTTTCCACTGGTCGGGGAGACTAGAACTAGGGGGCACAGCCTCAAAATACGGGGGAGCCAATTTAAAACCGAGTTGAGAAGGAATTTCTTCTCCCAGAGGGTTGTGAATCTGTGGAATTCTCTGCCCAAGGAAGCAGTTGAGGCTAGCTCATTGAATGTATTCAAATCACAGATCGATAGATTTTTAACCAATAAGGGAATTAAGGGTTATGGAGAGCGGGCGTGTAAGTGGAGCTGAGTCCACGGCCAAATCAGCCATGATCTTGTTGAATGGTGGAGCAGGCTCGAGGGGCTCGATGACCTACTCCTGTTCCTAATTCTTATGTTATGTTCTTAAAGGATGAAATCAGAACAATAGTGAGAAAGGATATTGGCTCAGAAAATCAAGATGTAGAATCAGTCTGGGTGGAACTAAGGAGCACCAAGGGGCAGAAAACATTGGTGGCAGTTATCTATAGGCCTCCAAACAGTAGTGGTAGTAAAGGGGACGGCATCAAACAGATGCATGTAACAAAGCTAATACAGTAATCGTAGGTGACGTTAATTCGCACACTGACTGGCCAAACCAAATTAGTAGTAATACTGTGGCAGATGAATTCCTGGAGTGTGTATGAGATGGGTTTTTTAGACCAGTATGTTGAGGAGCCTACTAGGGAACAGGCTATCCTAGATTGGGTATTGCGTAATGAGAAGGGGTTAATTAACAGTCTTGCTGTGCAGGGTCCTTTAGGGAAGAGTGACCATAACATGATTGAATTCTTTATTAAGATGGAAAGTGAAGTAGTCCAATCTGAAACTCGGGTCCTAAATTTAAACAAAGGAAACTACGAAGGTACGTGGAATGAATTGGGCTATGATAGATTGGGAAGATTCATTAAAAGGCATGATGGTGGATAGGCAATGGCTAACATTTAAGGAACGAATGCATGAATTGCAACAGTTATACATTCCTTTCTGGCGTAAAAACACAAAAGGAAAAGTGGCCCAACCATGGCTAACAAAAGAAATTAAGGATAGTATTCGATCTGAAGAGGAGTTAAAGAAAGTTGCCAGAAAAAGTAGCAAGCCTGAGGATTGGGAGCAGTTTAGATTTCAGCAAATAAAGACCAAGAGATTGATTAAGAGGGGTAAAATAGAGTACGAGAGTAAACTTGCAAGGAATATAAATGACTGCAAAAGTTTCTACATGTAAAAAGAAAAAGATTAGTGAAGACAAATGTCAACACTTAAATAAATACTTTGGTTCTATCTTCACGTAAGAGGACACAAATAATGTCCCAGAAATTCGAGGAAGCCAAGGGTCCAGTGAGCAAGAGGAATTAAAGGAAATGATAATTAGGAAGAAAATAGTGCTGGAGAAACTAATGGGACTGAAGGCTGATAAATCCCCAGGGCCTGATAATCTGCATCCCAGAGTACTAAAAAAGGTAGCCATGGAAATAGTAGATGCATTGGTTGCCATCTTCCAAAATTCTATAGATTATGGAACAGTTCCTGCAGATTGGAGGGTGGCAAATGTAACCCCACTATTTAAAAAAGGAGGGAGAGAGAAAACAGGGAACTACAGACCAGTTAGCCTAACATCAGTAGTAGGGAAAATGCTAGTCTATTATAAAGGATGTGATAACGCACATTTTCATAATATCAACTGGATTAAACAAAGTCAACATGGATTTCTGAAAGGAAACTCATGTTTGACAAATCTACTGGACTTTTTTGAGGATGTGACTGATAGAATGGATAAGGGAGAACCAGTGGATGTAGTGTATTTGGATTTTCAGAGGGCCTTTGATAAAGTCCCACATAAGAGGTTAGTGTGCAAAATTGAAGCACATAGGATTGGGGGTAAGATACTGGCATGGATTGAAAATTGATTAACTGACAGGAAACAGTGAGTAGGAATAAACGGGTCTTTTTCAGGGTGGTGGGCAGTGACTGGGGTACCACAGGGATCAGTGCTTGGGCCCCAGCTATTCATGATATATATAATTGATTTGGATGATTAAAAAAGGAGCCAGACAAAAAGCAGGAAACTATAGACCAGTTAGCCTAATATCTGTGTTTGGGAAATTGTTGGAGTCCATTATTAAAGAAGCAGTAGCAGGACATTTGGAAAAGCAAAATTCGGTCAGGCAGAGTCAACATGGATGTATGAAGGGGAATTCATGTTTGACAAATTTGCTGGAATTCTTTGAGGATGTAACGAACAGGGTGGATAAGGGGAACTAGTGGATGTGGTATATTTGGACTTCCAGAAGGCATTTGACAAGGTGCCACATAAAAGGTTACTGCACAAGATAAAAGTTCACGTGGTTGGGGGTAATATATTAGCATGGATAGAGGATTGGCTAACTAACAGAACAGAGAGTAGGGATAAATGGTTTATTCTCTGGTTGGCAACCAGTAACTAATGGGGGGCTGCAGGGATCAGTGCTCGGACCCCAAATATTTACAATCTATATTAACAACTTGGAAGAAGGGACTGAGTATAATGTAGCTAAGTTTGCTGACGATACAAAGATGGGAAGAAAAGACATGTGTGAGGAGACATAAAAAATCTGCAAAAGGACAGACAGGCTAAGTGAGTGGGCAAAAATTTGACAGATGGAGTATAATGCCAGAAAGTGTGAGGTCATGAACTTTGGCAGAAAAAAAAACAAAGAGCAAGTTATTATTTAAATGGAGAAAGTTTGCCAAGTGCTGCAGCACAGCGGGACCTGGGGGTATTTGTGCATGAAACAGAAAAGGATAGTATGCAGGTACAGAAAGTGATCAGGAAGGCCAATGGTATCTTGGTCTTTATTGCAAAGGGCATGGAGTATAAAAGCAGGGAAGTCTTGCGACAGCTTTATAAGGTATTGGCGAGGCCACACCTGGAATACTGTGCAGTTTTGGTTTCCATATTTACTAAAGGATATGCTTGCTTTGGAGGCAGTTCAGAGATGGTTCACTAGGTTGATTCCGAGGATGAGGGGGTTGACTTACGAGGAAAGGTTGAGTAGGTTGGGCCTCTACTCATTGGAATTCAGAAGAATGAGAGGCGATCTTATCGAAACGGATAAGATTATGAGGGGGTTTGACAAGGTGGATGCAGAGAGGGTGTTTCCACTAATGGGTGAGACTAGAACTAGAGGGCATGATCTTAGAATAAAGGGCCGCCCATTTAAAACAGATGAGGAGAAATTTCTTTTGAGGGTTGTAAATCTGTGGAATTCGCTGCCTCAGAGAGCTGTGGATGCTGGGACATTGAATAAATTTAAGACAGAAATAGACAGTTTCTTAAACGATAAAGGGATAAGGGGTTATGGGGAGCGGGCGGGGAAGTGGAACTGAGTCCATGATCGGATCAGCCATGATCTTATTGAATAGTGGAGCAGGCTCGAGGGGCCATATGGCCGACTCCTGTTCCTATTTCTTATGTTCTTATGAGGGAACCAAATGTAATATTTCCAAGTTTGCTGACGATACAAAGCTAGGTGGGATTGTGAGTTGTGAGGATGCAAAGGCGCTGCAAGTCGGTTTAGATAGGTTGAGTGAGCAGGCAAACACATGGCAGATGCAGTATAACGTGGATAAATGTGAAGTTATCCACTTTGATAGGGAAAAACATAAGGACAAATTATTATTTAAATGGTGATGGCTTGGGAAGTGTCGATGTACAAGCAGTTAGGAAGGCAAATGGTATGTTGGCCTTCATTGCAAGAGAATTTGAGTATAGGAACAAGGATGTCTTACTACAGTTATACAGGGCCTTGGTGAGACTGTACCTGGAGTACTGTGTGCAGTTTTGGTCTCCTTGCCGAAGAAAGGATATACTTGCCATAGAGGGAGTGCAGTGAAGGTTCACCAGATTGATTCCTGGGATGGCAGGACTGTCTAATGAGGAGAGATTAGGTCGACTATTCACTAGAGTTTAGAAGAATGAGAGGGGATCTCATTGAAACGTATAAAATTCTGACTCAGCTCGATAAACTGGATGTGGGGAGGATGTTTCTCCTGGCTGAGAAGTCTAGAGCAAGGGGTCACAGTCTCAGGATTTGGGGTAGGAAATTTAGGACCGAGATGAGGAAAAATGTCAGAGGGTGGTGAACCTGTGGCATTCTCTACCACAGAAGGCTGTGCAGGCCAAGTCACTGAATATATTTAAGAGGGAGATAGATAGATCTCTAGACACAAAAGACTTCAACGGGTATGGGGAAAAAGTGGGAATATGGTATTGGGATCTTGGATCAGCCATGATCATATTGAATGGCGGTGCAGACTGCTCCTATTTTCTATGTTTCTAAGACAGAACTTGAAAGAATGAACTTGCATTTATATCGTGCCTTTCACAACCTCAGGACATCTTAAGCACTTCAGATCCAATGAAGTACTTTTGAAGTGTTGTCACTGTTGTAATGCAAGGTCCCACAAACTGCAATAAAATAAACAACCAGATCACCTATTTTAGACATTGAGGGATAAGTGTCGCACACGCCTCTGCTCTTCCAATAGTGCTGTGGAATCTTTTACTTCTGTGTGGGAGGGAAGATGGGGATACCAGCTATGGGGATGGTTTTGGAAGTATATCCAGAATATTTGTGGGACAGATTCAATCTTCGTTTTCTTCAAGAATGGTTTTCCAATAAGGTGGATTTTTCTACACAATTTCTATCTACTTAAATTTTTCCTGCAGGGTTCTCTTTGCTTTCTCTCAGCTGCAGTTGTACAGTTCCTGGTCCAGATCTGTGAGTGCCCCTGCAGTCATTAACCTTGTTTAAAACTGGTTTTACAGATTATTACTTATCCAGGTCCTTAG
The DNA here is from genome assembly GCF_044704955.1 of Pristiophorus japonicus. Classification (NCBI taxonomy): domain Eukaryota; kingdom Metazoa; phylum Chordata; class Chondrichthyes; family Pristiophoridae; genus Pristiophorus; species Pristiophorus japonicus. The sequence goes on from NC_091983.1 coordinate 126,325,261, forward strand.
AGTGTTAATACAATTGAACAGAGAACTTCTTTGTCTCAATGAAGTTCACCATATTTAGTGGTCTTATGGTAAATGTGTTAGAAATTAGGGGTGTGCAACAATGTATATGGTTATGCGAACAAAACTGTGACGTGAATAATGCTATGTTTATATGATTCGGTTTATAAAGATACAGGGCGTTGTTATCGGGATGGCAGCTGCGTATTTTACAAACAAAGTTGCGAACAGTCTCTTGGATAAGTTAGGGGCCCTTGGGCCCCAAGCAGTAATCAGAATAGTGCAGGATGGCGAGAAGAGTTACTCTGAGATTTGGGGCGAGATGGTGTCCCAGGTCGGTGCGAAGAAATGTTAAGGAAGCCAGAAATCAGCTGGCTTACGCAGCCCACACATGTGTCGTTCACTTGGGAGGCGAAGTTGTACTCTTGAAAGAGAGAAATGCACAACTTGAAATGGACTGGCAGGGCCGGCACGTCTCAGCCTGTGTCCTTCTCCATCGAGCAGTTGCCTTAAACCCGGGAATCCCATTATTAATTTGGACGATCTAACAAGAAAATCCCAGTGTAATAATATCATCTGCCAAAATAGTCCCTCCCTATCCAGGACAAATTGCCTCGGTAGAAAGCAAGCAGGATAATGTAGTCACTACACTCCCTGCCCTGGTAGAAACCAAGCAGGTTAATATAGTCACTACTACCACTCGATTTGGTGACCCTGCACCCTTGGATGATGAATTCGACAATGATACTTCTATAGCCTACAACCTGCCTCCAAATGAGGGAAAATCTATTACCAGTAGAAGTTTAACTCCACCAGTGGCCGGAGAGTTGGGGCCAATAAACTGGAGACGCACCCAGTTGACTTAACAAGTGACTGGGGTGATTTCCATCGCTGTCACCCCGAGTTAGAGTTGACAGACTTCAAACAAATTCTGTTGGCAGGTGCCTCAAGGCAACTCAAGGCGTCACTTCAATGAGATATCTGTGATAACAGTTAGGGTTGGTGGAATGTCATGGATGAAATTTGTACCTGTTTGGTCATGAAATCAGTTAATTTTACCCACGCGACTATGGAAACCCGGCAAGAGGCTAACTAACACCCCCATGGCCTTTGCAAATCGATTGTATGATTTGTACAACCCGTCCCAGGAAAACTGACGGTCAAGAGTTTTGGGAAACTGAGGGACATTCTTGGTATTATCGTCCATCAGGGAACCCCGTGGGTTGATCTGTTGGACACTTGCACTCGAGCTTGGGACCGAGTTAAATCGCCCCTCACCCCTACTGAGTCCAAAGTTTTGGCACTGGAGGGTCCTCTGACTCTACAGACCCCTCCCCAGCCGGGAGACAGACTCAACTTAATTTGTTATAACTGTTATAAACCCAGACAGTATGCTCACGAATGTTGCTGTAGTCTGATTGCGGTAACCACAGCGGAGTTTCCCTGCTGTCTGCCACAGGGAAAGTCATCACAAGAATCCTCCTCAGTCGCCTTCTCCCTGTGCCTGAAGAGTTTCTCCCAGAGTCACAATGCAGATTCCGCCCACGAAGGGGTACAATGGACATAATCTTCACCGTGCAGCATACCCAAGAGAAATGCAGGGAACAGCACCAACCCTTGTACATGGCCTTCTTGGACCTCACAAAGGATTTCGACACTGTCAAGCATGAGGGATTATGGAGCATCAGACTCAAATTCGGCTGCCCTCACAAGTTTGTCACCATCCTTCGCCTGCTTCATGACGACATGCAAACAGTGATCCTGACCATCGGATCCACCACAGGACCCAACTCACATTCGGACCGGGGTCAAGCGAGGCTGTTTCATTGCACAAACACTCTTCTCGATCATCCTTGCTGCAATGCTCCATCTCGCCCTCAGTAGGCTCCCTGCTGAAGTGGAGCTAATCTGCAGAACAAACGGGAAGCTGTTCAACCTTCGCTGCCTCCAGGCCAGATCCAAGGTCGTTGAATTACAGTACGCAGATGACACTTGCATCTACGTACACTCAGAGGCCGAACTCCAAGCCATCGTCAACACCTTCACCGAAGCATACGAGAGCATGGGCCTTACGCTAAACATCTGTAAGACAAAGATCCTTTACCAACCTGCCCCTGCCACGCACACTGCTCCCCGATTATCAAAATCCACGACGAGGCCTTGGACAAAGTGGACCATTTTCCATACCTTGGAAGCCTACTGTCAACAAGGACAGACATCGATGATAAAGTCCAACACTGCCTTCAGTGTGCCAGTGCAGCCTTTGGTCATTTGAGGAAGAGTGTTTGAAGACCAGGACCTCAAACCCGGCACTAAGCTCATGGTCTACGGAGCAGTAGTGATACCCACCCTCCTATATGCTTCAGAGACATGGACCATGTACAGCAGGCACCTCAAAGCATTGGAGATGTACCACCAATGCTGGCTCCGCAAGATCCTGCAAATCCATTGGCAGAATAGGCGGACAGTGACAAAGTCAGTGTTCTCGCCAACATCCTCAGTATCAAAGCATTGATGATGTTCGATCAGCTCCTTTGGGCAAGCCATGTCGTCCGCATGCTGATGTCCGCACTCTACTCTGAGCTCTGACATGGCAAGCGAGCCCCAGGTGGGCAGAGGATACGCTTCCAGGACACCCTCAAAGCCTCCTTGAAAAAGTGCGACATCCCCACCAACACCTGGGAATCCCTGGCCCAAGACCGTCCTAAGTGGAGGAAAAGCATCCGGGAAGGTGCCGAACACCTAGAGGGCCCAATTTTCCCCAACCCCTTTTGTCGGCGCACTTACCTTAAATGCGCCGACTTTGCGTGCTGGAAGCGGCGCCGAAAAAAAGGGGTCCCATCCTGCCTGCTCTGCCAACTCTCCGGTGTCGCAGCGTGGTGTAGCTTGTGAAGTGGGAGGCGGAGCAACAGGCCAGCGCAGAAAGCACTGTCGGCAGCTGCGCACATGCGCAGTGAAGTCTGTGCGCATGCTCCTGCCCTCCCAATGTGTCCTGCGGGCTGTGAGCAAGACCTGATGCTCGCAGCCCCTATCCCCGGCCGAAGGGACGCCCCGATCTTCACCGTATCTTATCCCCGGCCGAGTGGCCTCCCGCAGCGGCCGGCCGGCCCGCTGACTTCCCGGGCAGAGGTAGGACTTGAGTTTTATGTTTTATTTATTGATGGTTGTGCTTGAGAGTTTTGATTGGGGAGGGGAAGGAGGAGGAGGAGAGTTTTGGTGGGGGGAGAAAGTGTGTTTTGATGGGGAGGGCGGGGACTTAAAAAAAAAAATTGATTCTGGCATAAAGGTAGGACTTCTATTTTTTGTTATTGATTGCTTATTACTTTTTGTGGTTTGTTTAGTGCTTTGTAAGTCTTGGTGCGGTCCTCAGCTTCCTTGTATTTTTTATTTGTTATTGAATGCTTATTTTTGTGCTTTGTTTAGTGCTTTGTAAGTGTTGGTGCTTTAAATGTACTAACCTGCGCCGAATTCTTAACTGCCTGTAATGTTTTTCAGAGCTGGCCGCAGATGCTGACCTAAGTTGATTTGGAGTAAGTTTTAGCTGGCCAAAGTGGCATAGATGGCCAAAACTGGCGCAAGAGTCTGGGAACGACCCCTTTTGAAAAAAAAACTGAACTAAAAAAAATTGTACCTAACTGACTGGAGCAAATTTTGGGAGGAAAATGGCATTTTTTAACTTGCGCCAGAAAAAACAACTTGCTCCAAAAAAATTGATGCAAGTCATGGCCAAACTTGGGCCCAGAGTCTCTACATCGGGAGCAAGGTGAAGCCAAGTGTAAACAGCAGAAGGAGCGCACGGCAACCCAAGCACCCCACCCACCCGTTCCTTAAACCACCGTCTGCCCCACCTGTGACAGAGACTGTAGGTCCCGCATTGGACTCATCAGTCATATGAGAACTCATTTTTAGTGTGAAAGCAGGTCATCCTCGACTCTGAGGGACTCCCTAAGAAGTCATTGATTTCCGAATAATCACCCACATTACCAACCTCCAATCCGTGATGGTAACAGGCTGATTTGAACTCTGTGCAACAGCAGCTAGAAAACCTTTTGGCAGGAGTTTGCGGCCATGAAACGCGACCAGACAAGGGGGCAAAATGTTTTGTCTGTTTCTCGTAGTGGAGATGTGCTCCCAGACTCATGGCCCCAGTGATGGTCATGGGTCGCCGCAGTGACCGCGTCTTCTCCTGTCTGGTACGGGGAGGACGGACGACCCTTTGTCCGGGCCACTGATCATAGAGGCTGCCGCCATGTTATGTTTGTGGATTCTGATTCTGCCGTGACTATTTTACATGACCCTGCTCCCTTTTCCCATTCCAGCACCGGCCTAAACCTTTCTGGCTTTCATGCTTCTACTCAGTTAATCAGGGATTCAGCTCCATAGTATTGTCCGTTGATGGGGAATTATTTTTAATGTCCCCTCTCCTGTATATATGGCCACCCATGACCAGAAAAGTATCCTTGGAAGTGACGCGCTGCATAAACACTGTGTTGTCCTTGACTATGCTAATCATTTTCTTTGGTGGCACTTTAATGAGGGACCATTGTCACCTATTTTGGATACCCATTCAGTATACGCGATTAAAAAAAAAAGCCCAGTGCCCTCCCCGGGACTGAAGATCCCGTGATCAATACATGAATTCATAAATTTTCAGAGATTTTTGCTAAGTCCAAATATGATTGTAGTAAAATGTCAGGAGATGAGATTAATGGACCCTCTCACCCTCGTGTTGAGCAGTATTCCATTCCGGCTGAGAGTAAATCTTGTGTTCGGCCTACTATTGATTTATTGTTAAAGTAGGGCATTATCAGCACTGGCACTTTTACCACTTATTCTCCAACCTGGCCAGTTAAGAAACCAGACCATAGTTGGCGTCTAACAATTGATTATCACAAGCTTAATTCGGTAACCCCAACTTGCGCCCCTGTTGTTTGGGAGACCCCCACTCTCCTGTCTCAGATTCCATCAGGTAGCTGCTACTTCTCCACCTTTGATACTTCACATGGGTTCTGGAGTATTCCTGTTAGGTGAGAGGATCAGTATATGTTTGCCTTCACCATTTGAAGATCAAAGTTACACATGGACATGTTTGCCTCAAGGCTTTCACAATGCCCCGACTATATTCCACAAACTGATGGTTCAGGCACTTAAACCTTTCTCAAGAGCTGATTGTCTGCTGCAGTATGTCGATGACCTTTTGCTTGCTACACCTGACAAACAGACTCAAATTAAAGGCTGGACCAAACATTAATCCAAAGGTGGTATGATTTTTACAACCAGGAGTGATATTTTTAGGGGTTACTGTGGGACCAAAGGGGCTCAGTGCGGACCAGCATAAGATTGATGTGATTCAGCGTTTACCATTGCCTGCACCCAAAATCATACTTCGTTCCTTCTCCAGTCTGGTGGGATACCAATGCTCGTATAATCCTAGATTTGCGGAGCTGGCCAAACCCTTATATGAACTATTCAAGTGCGAAGAGCATGCTGTGCCCCGTGACTGAACAACCGAACATACCACAGCGCTGTCTCCCCCCACACTGCCATTATGCAAGCCACATGCCTGACAAGTCCTGACCGACACGAACCTTTCCACCTGGAGGTGGGATTCACCGATCAGAGTCTTGCTGCCGTTCTGTGCCAAGAGGTACATAAACCTATGCCAATTGCGTACGCCTCTCTCATTTTGACTGGCATGGAGACGAATTACACTGTGACAGAGTGACATCTGTGGGCCACTTTTTTGGCGATTAAGGATTTCACGTTCATTATCGGGTTGAACAAAATGATTATCCACAGCCCTCACACTACTTTGAATCTTCTACTCAAAGCAGGGGCTACTTTGATCTCCCCCACTTGATTTAGTCATTGGACTGAAACAAATGTGCCAAAAAAACTAGGCTGCCTCTTCAACCATACTGAATCTGGGATAAGCTGAGCGTCTTCTTTTTATATAAAAAAAAATCTAATGTAGGTGTTGTTGAAATACTTAGTTTTTTTATTAAAGAAGCACAAAAACTTATCGCAGTAGCTGCGTTACATCAGGATGAATGATGTCTGTGGGGAACCTGATGTAGTTATGGAAGTAGCATGCTGGTGTCTCATCACTTCGGTCCACATGAAGCAAATCTAATCATTTTACTAACAATGTTTTATTGGCGACTTGCAAGAACTTGTATATGAAAGCAGAAATTGTTCGTCTTAAGAACATAAGAAATAGGAGCAGGAGTAGGCTGTACGGCCTCTCGAGCCTGCTCCGCCATTCAAGAGGATCATGGCTGATCAGATCTTGGGCTCAACTCCACTTTCCTGCCTGTTCCCACGAGGGGAAACATCCTCTCAACATCTACCTTGTCAAGCCCCCTCAGAATCTTGTATGTTTCAAAAAGATCATCTATCATTCTTCTAAACTCCAATGAGTATAGGCCCAACCTGCTCAACCTTTCCTCACAAGACAACACCTACATCCCAGGAATCAACTTAGTGAATCTTCCCTGAACTTCCTCCAATGCAAGTATATCCTTCCTTATGGGCTCAATTTTCCCCAGTGATTTGTGGCTTTTTTTTTTTTCCACGCGGCGCTTTTTTAGGTTATTTTATTTTTGCGTCATAAGGGTTGTAATCTGATGTCTGCGCCAGTTTTTCACAATTATGCAAGTTTGGCCAACTTACAATTCTCCTAGGACAGTGTATATGACTGTAAAGTCCTGTCCCTGCAGTACAGATTCACACGAGGCACAAACTGAAGTCAAGGTCACTCAGGACCTGCACCTTTATTACACAGCTCTCGAATGCCACACTTGCCTGAGACCTGTCCTTATATACCTGTCTGGGACAGGTATCCCGTGTCTTCTGCAAGTGCATCCCTGGTGGTAAGGTAAGCTTGTGGTTGCAGGTCATCTCTAGTTACAGTCATGTATAGCATGGTAAGATACAGTTATGTACAGTAGTGTGAGATACATGACAGTGACCACTCCCAAAAAACCTTCTGGGCACTTAAGAAAAAACAAGGCGATTGTTTTTAGGCAAAGCTTTGGAGGGAGTCAAAAATACACAGATATGCATCATCAAGCTTAAATTTTTCCAACTGAAAACTCAGAAAATGGAAGTTTCGTGCAATTCTTTAAGTTTGGATTTTTTTTTTTAAAGTGCCACGCCACCACCGAACGTCTCCAAACCGGACTCGAGGGTCTGAACGTTGGTTGGCAGAATCAGTCGCTCGCGCAGACATGGGCTCGGGGCTTGGTTTGAAAAGAAGCCCGTGGGGGTGGGGGGTGGGGGGTGGGGGGGGGGCGGTGGGGAGAGGGACGGAAGGGTTGTGTGTGTGGAAGCCGAACTGAAGGGATGAGAACTGTTACACTATGCCACTATGCATCAAAAGAAGCGTGGGGTGGGGGTGGGGGGGTGGGGGGCGGGTGTATGGAAGCCGAACTGAAGGGATGCCACTATGCAGCAAGCAGCATCAAATGAAGCCCGGGGGGAAGTGGGGGTGTTTCCCGATCTAAGCAAGCCCATTGCGCATGCTCAGACCTGGGTGTGGTCCATACTAGGGCATCTGCTTTGGGGAGAGTGACAACAAAGAAGCGTGGTCCTGCCTGCAGTTTTGAGCTTCTTGCAAAGGTACAATTTAATCAAGGGGGCAATACTGACCATGCCACACCTTGTGCAAGCCTTCTGCATTATGGTGCTACGGAAGAAACAACTGATTCGACATCATTGCATGAGAAACCTCAAAGCACATAGGATGATAGGCAGGAGGCCTTACCCACGTTTGGTATATTGAGACAGGCGTTGTACCTGTACCTGAGTGGTGCAAACTGTGTGAGAAGGCTGCGTACCCTGGGAGCACCCATGATGTGTTCATCCTACGCGAGAGCGCTATATCTGCCATGTTTCAGCAGCAGCCAGAAGGGCAGAGCTGGCTACTGGGAGACTAAGGGTACGGCCTCGTCACCTGGCTCATGATACCCCAACACTTAACCTGGATGGAAGCTGACCGAAAATACAACATGTTGCACATTGCGACGCGCAGCGTAATAGAGAGGACCATTGGCATCTTGAAACAGTGTTTCCGATGCCTGGACTGTTCTGGAGGCTACTTGCAATACTCCCCTGAGACTGTCGGTCAGTTCACTATTGTGTGCTGCATAACTAAGCCATCATGAGGAAGCAGCAGCTGGTAGTAGAAGACCCACTGGAGATGAGAGTGGCTGATGATGAGGAAGATGCAGATGACGAGGAGTACGACGAGGAAGCAATGCAACTACCTGAACTCATAGCACGACGGCAGAGGAGAGCGGGCCGTCGTGTCCCTTTAACAATTGTTCGAGCTTTGCGCCAGCAGTTCATCTATGAACGTTTGCTGCCTGAAGGCTCAGTGGCAACTATTCCAAATGGACTATGTTTACTGTTTGGATCTGTTCCGTAATGTGTTAATGGAACAAATAATGGAAATGATTTTTCTTTACTTCAAAAAGTTGTGTAAATAATGGAAATGATTTAAATTATATTTTATTCAAAAGTTTAACAAGCATTTGTTTGTTCTTAACTTTAATAAAAAAATATTCTTGTATCAAACTTTAAAGTTTTCAGTTAAGATCACTTACAAACTCTAACATCACTTACAAACTTTTAAACTTGTATAACTTATATAAAACTTTTAATTTGAGAACAGTTACAACAGTAACAACAATAATAATAACAGCAGCAAAGAAAGAGTGCACCCATCCCTTCTCCACCTTATTCTAAGACTGTCCGCTGCGCTTGGTCTTGTTGACTCCACCCCTGCCCATAGGCGGTGGGCGCAATGTTTCTCGGGTTGGTATCAAGCTTATTCTTTCGAATATCTTGGGTAATGTGCACTTCTTGATGGGGGTGGGGGCAGCCGGTAATGTGGAAGGCCCCGGCTTGGGCCTCTTTAGAGGCTTGTCTGGGGATTGGCATGGGAGTGGCAGTTGATTCTGTCAATGGGCGCTGGGTCTGGGCGTGTTCCCTTATTGCAGCAGCTAACTCTGACATTCCCTCCCTCATGTGCCCTGACAGTGTATCAGCTACATGCAACATTTCTCATGTGCCCTGACAGTGTATCAGCTGCCTGCGACATTCCCTCCCTCGTGCATCGACATTGTATTGCTGCTTGAGACATTCCCTCCCTCATGTTCCTAGACAGTGTTCCCATCTTTCGTGACAGTCCCGCTACCTCATCACCCATCCCACTGATGGTATTGTTGCCATCATCCATCTGTACCACATCTGTTAGATCCTGCAACCCACTGGGACCCGCAACCTCGGACGGTGGGGCCCTGGGTGTGCCTTGCTGCATCCCACTGGGATCTGCAGTCTCGGACAGTGGGGCTCTGGGTGAGCCTTGCTGCATCCCACTGGGATCCGCAGCCTCGGACAGTGGGGCCCTGGGTGTGCCTTGCTGCATCCCACTGGGATCTGCAGCCTCGGACTGTGGGAAACCATGGAATATCCCAGCAATACTCGTACCACTCAAGAAAGGGGTTGGCACCTCAGTAGGCAGCACCTGCACCTCCTCCAAAGTGAGTATAACAGTGGGTGCTTCATCCATCCCCTCCCCCTCACCCCCATGCTCATGGTCTGGAAGGTGAAATTGGAAAATGTTCTCCTCTTCAGGCTTGTCCGCATCTGAATCTTTTGCATCATCAGGGTTGGCCTCAAGTTTTGCAAAATATAATAGAACAGACAAATGGGTAGCAGCAGAGGAGGGGGTAGGGTGGCATGAGTAGGTTCACACAGCACAGGCAGCAGGCTGATTTGAAGGACCACGATGCACATTGCATCAACCGAAGTGTAGCTAATGGAGACATCCCCATGAACCGAAGCAGTACTTAACATTTAGCAAAGCCAGATTGGAATTTGCAGGATTTACCTTCTCCCTCGAGTGTTGGCCCAGCTTGTGTCGTGGTGGTTCCTCTTCTCCAGGCAGGACCCATCCTGTCTTCCAAAGGTGTCATTGGGTGCAGATTTGCCAGGCCTCCTCCTGTTTGAGTTCATTCCCATTTGTTGTGTGCCACCTTCCTCTGCAAAGATGAAAGCATAACTTTTTAGGGAGGGTGTCTTTCTGCTGGATGGGACATATACAGCTGGTCACATTTACAATTGCAATTCCATTGAATAAATGAAAATATTACTTACACTAGCTACTTGACCAAGGTCCTGCCACTTCTTTCTGCACTGGCCTCCAGACCTCTGGGTGGTCACCATTGCACAGTAATCTTTTGCAAGTTGGTTCCAGTGTTTCTTCATCTCTTTTGTGGAACTTTTATGTGACCTCTGCTGCTGTCCAGCTCGTGCCACCTGGTCTCAGTGTCGCCACTTCATCCTGTAAGAAATTCTTGGTCCTTGAGCCGTGTTGCATCTTGTATTGCAGTTCTGATTTTTCCAATGAGAATTAAAGTTCTCTCATACAATGGCCAATGCAGACTGGGAGATGTACTGGGCATGAGCGCCTATAGCAATCAGGTCAAAATTGGCCGCTTTTTTTTCCTGCACATGCGCAAAAGGGGCGGGGCGGGGGGGGTGGTATTTTTTTGGTGCAGACATTAGGCTCCACCCCCAAATCTACAAATGCGGCGGCAATGTAAAAAAAAAATAGAACGGAGAAACTTGATACTTTATTTTTTTGGGAGTAGTTGGGACCAGAAAAAACGGGCGTAACTCTTGACAATACGCCAAAAATTGAGCCCTATGTTTCCCTATGTGATGACACCCAGCTCTACCTCACTACCACTTCTCTCGACCCCTCGTTGGTCTCTAAATTGTCAGACTGCTTGTCAAACATCCAGTTTGGGATGAGCAGAAATTTTCTCCAATTGAATATTGGGAAGACCGAAGCCATTGTTTTTGGTCCCCGCCACAAACTCCGTTACCGAGTCAATGATTCCATCACTCTCCCCAACTTCTGTCTGCGGCTGAACTGGACTGTTTGCAACCATGGTGTCATATTTGACCCCGAATGAGCTTTCAACCACATATCTGCAGCATAACTAAGACCGCCTATTTCCACTTCGGTAACATCGCCCCTCTCCGCCCTTGCCTCAACTCATCCGCTGCTGAAGCCCTCATCCATGCCTTTGTTACCTCTAGACGTGACTATTCCAAAACACTCCTGGCTGACCTCCCACATTCTATCCTACATAAACTAGAGGTGATCTAAAACTCGGCTGCCCGTGTCCTAATTCGCACCAAGCCCTGCTCACCTATCACCCCTGTGCTTGTTGACCTACATTGGCTTCCGGTTAAGCAATGCTGCGATTTCAAAATTCTCATCCTTATTTTCAAATCCCTCCATGGTCTCGCCCCTCCCTATCTCTGTAATCTCCTCCAGCCGCCCCCCCCGCCCCCCCCCCCCCCAGGCAAGATGTCTGCGCTCCTCCAATTCTGCCCTCTTGAGCATCCCTGATTATAATCGCTCAACCATTGGTGGCCGTGCCTTCTGTTGCCCTAGGCTCCAATCTCTGGAATCCCTGCCTAAACCTCTCCGCCTCTCTACCACTCTTTCCTCCTTCAGGACTCTCCTTAAAATCTACCTTTTTGACCAAGCTTATGGTCACCTGCACTAATTTCTCCTTATGCTGGCTTGTGTCAACTACTTTTAATCTCATATTACTCCTGTGAAGCACCTTGGAACATTTCACTACGTTAACGGCGCTATATAAATACTTAACCTATCTATAATCTCTTTGCAGACTATTTGTGTCCTTTCCCAGGAAATTTGGCTACAATGCACTCGATCCCTTCATCCAAGTCATTAATATGGATTGTGAATAGTTTGGGTCCTAGCACTGGTCCCTGTGGTACCCCACTAGTTACAGTTTGCCAACCTGAAAATGACCCATTTATCCCGACTGTCTTGGTTTTGGGAAATAAAGAGGGGCAGGTAGAAGGCGTATCAGTGGGAAAGCATTTTGGTGCTAGTGATCGTAATTCAGTAAGATTTAGGGTAGTTATGGAAAAGGACAATGGTGGACCAGGAAAAAAAGTTCTCAATTGCAGTAAAGCCAAATTTGCTGAGCTGAAATGGGATTTGGCCAAGATGGACTGGAAACGGCTACTTGATGGTAAATCAGTGTCCGAGCAATGGGAGGCATTCAAGGAGGAGATCATGAGGGTGCAGAGCAAGTATGTTCCCTTAAAACAAAAGGGTGGGGCTAACAAATCTCGAACCCCCTGGATGTCAAGGGACATATAGGGTAAGATAAAGAAAAAATGGTTAGCTTATGAGAACTCAATACCGCAGAGACTCTAGAGGAGTATAAGTGGTGCAGGGGTGCAATTAAAAAAGATATCAGGAAAGCACAGAGAGCATGAAAGAATGTTGGTAAGTAAACTCAGGGAAAAGCTAAAGATGTTTTATAAAGGTAACCAGGAGGGTCGATGAGGGCAGTGCGTATGATGATGTGTATATGGATTTTAGCAAAGCTTTTAATAAGGTTCCACATGGCAGATTGGTCACGAAAGTAAAAGCCCATGGGATCCAGGGCAAAGTAGCAAGTTGGATCCAAAATTGGCTGAGGCTGGAAGCAAAGGGTAATGGCTGATGGGTGTTTTTGTGACTGGAAGACTGTATCCAGTGGGGTTCCGCAGGGCTCTGTGCTGGGTCCCTTGCTTTTTGAGATATATATCAATGACTTAGACTTGAATGTTGGGTGTATGATTAAGAAGTTTACAGATGACACTAAAATAGGTTATTTGGTTGATAATGAAGAAGAAAGCTGCGGATTGCAGGAAGATATCAATGTACTGGTCAGGTGGGTGGAACAATGGCAAATTAGTTCAAACTGGATCAGTGTGAGGTAATGCATTTGGGGAGGGCTAACAAGGCAAGAGAAATACACATTAAATGGTACGACACTGAAAATTGCGGAGGAACAAAAGGACCATGCAGTGCAGGTCCATAGATCCATAAAGGTAGCAGGCCAGGTAGATAAGGTGGTTAAGAAGGCATATGGAATACTTGCCTTTATTAGTCGAGGCATGGAATACAAGAGCAAGGAGGTTATGCTTAAACTGTATAAAACACTGGTTAGGCCACAGCTGGAGTACTGTGTGCAGTTCTGGTCACCACATTGCAGGAAAGATGTGATTGCACTGGAAAGGTTGCAGAGGAGATTTACAAGAATGTTGCCTGGACTGGAGAATTTTGGCTATGAGGAAAGATTGGAGATGCTGGGTCTGTTTTCTTTGGAACAGAGGAGGCTGAGGAGAGACCTGATTGAGGTGTATAAAATTGAGGGGCCTGGATAGTGGATAGGAAGGACCCATTTCCCTTGGCAGAGGGGTCAACAACCAGGGGATATAGATTTAAAGTAATTGGGGGAAGGTTTAGATGAGCTATGAGGGGAAATTTCTTCACCCAGTGGGTAGTAGGGGTCTGGAACGCACTGCTTGAAAGGATGGTAGAGGCAGAAACCTCCAGCACATTTAAAAAAAATAATACTTGGATGTGCACTTAAAGTGCCATAACCTACAGGGCTACAGACCAAGAGCTGAAAAGTGAGATTAGGCTGGGATAGCTCTTGGTCTGCCGGCGTGGGCATGATGGGCCGAAATGGCCACCTTCCGTGCTGTAAATTTCTATGATTCTCTGTTTTCTTTTAGTTAGCCAATCCTCTATCCATGCTAATATATTACCCCCAACACCATGAGCTCTTATCTTGTGTAGTAACCTTTTATGTGGCATCTTATAGAATGCCTTTTGGAAATCCAAATCCACTACATCTACTGGTTCCCCTTTATCCACTCTGCTCATTACATCCTCAAAGATCTCCAATAAATTTGTTAAACATTATTTCCCTTTCATAAAACCATGTTGACTCTGCTTGATTGTATTCTGATTTTCTAAATGTCCTGCTACAGCTCCCTTAATAATGGATTCCAGCATTTTCCTAATGACAGAAGTTAGGCTAACTGGCCTAAAGTTTTCTGCTTTCTGTCTCCCTCCTTTCTTGAATAGGGGTGTTACATTTGAGGTTTTCCAATCTGCTGGGATATTTCTAGAATATAGGGAATTTTGGAGTATTACAATCAATGCATCCACTATCTCTGCAGCCACTTCCTTTTAGACCCGAGTATGCAGGCCATTAGGTCCAGTGGACTTGTCTGCCTTTAGTTTGCCTATTACTTTTTCTCTCTCCCTTTTGCCTTCTGATTGTCTACTATTATTGGGATGTTTTTAATGTCTTCTACCGTGAAGACAGATACAAAATATTTGTTCAAAATCTCTGCCATTTCTTTGTTTTCCATTATTAATTCCCCAATCTCATTCTCTCGGGGACCAACATTTACTTTAGCTACTCTCTTCCATTCTATTTGCTTGTAGAAGCTTTTGCTATCTGTTTTATATTTCTGCCTAGTTTACTCTCATAATCTATTTTCTCCCACTTATTTTTTTTAGTTATTATTTGTTGGTTTCTAAAACTTTCCCAATCTTCTGGCCCACCACGAATCTTTGCAACATTGTGTGCATTTTTTTCAATTTGAAACCATCCTTAACTTCCTTAGTTAGCCACAGATGGTTCATCCTTCTCTGTCTTTCTTTCTGAATAGAATATATCTTTGTTGAGAATTATGAAATATCTCCTTAAATATATGCCACTGCTTATCTACCGTCTGACCTTTTAATCTATTTTCCACATCCACTTTAGCCAACTCGGTCGTCTTACCTTTGTAATTGCATTTAGTTAGGTTTAAGGGCCAAAATTGTCCCTTCCCTTAAGGCCTGTTACGGCGGCCTCGCTGCGGAGTGGAATGGCCGCCGATATTTATTCGAATCATCACCATTTTGAAAATTCTGCTCCTACGGTATCCCGGCGGTGACCTGCTCCCCCACCCCCCCACCCATACTCCGCTGCTACAGGTGCATCCTAAGCGCATCATCAGAACGCGCACCGCCAATGCAGCTCCCTGAACGCAAAAACTTGCTGCCGCCGATAGCTATTTCTGCCGATGCACTGTGTTTGGAGTGCTTTTAAAATGGCGGTGTGGCTGCCATTAAAAGGGGAGGACCTACTGCTGCGACCATCATATTTTTTTTTTGTCAGCGACTGTCATGTTGGGCAGACAATTATGCCCCTAGGTTCGGCTTGGCAGCCTGTCACTCCCTCTTGGGTGCCAGGCCGCTGGCCCAGACAAAACCCTCCCTTAAAGAACCCTAAACTTAAAGAATCGCTGTGGCTCTCCCTTTTAAGTGAGGGGAGAGATGTGGTGATGCACCAGCACGATGACATCATCAGCGCTACACTGATGAATGAAAGCGATGGTCCGTCCGTCCTTCCTCAACCTCCGCCCCTCTAGTGTGCGAACTTCCGCACACCCGCCCCTGTTATGACCGACTTCCGGGCAGCTGAAAAAAAAGCCAAAGAGCAGAATTTCGCTCGAGGCTACCGCATCCACCACGCCGGCAAAAACAGGTGAAACAGGGTAGGTGTGCCCCGTTTCCAACGGTGGGTAATTTCGGCTCTTAGTTTCAGATCCAAGTTTCTCACCCTCAAGCTGAATGTGAAATTCTATCATGTTATGATCACTCTTCCCTGGAGGATCCTTTACTATGAGATCATTAATTAATCCGATCTCATTACACCTTACCAAATTTAAAATAGCCTGTTCCCTGGTTGGTTCTACAATGTATCATTCCAAGAAACTGTCCCGCATACACTATCAACTCGTCCTCAAGCCTACCTTTGCCAATTTGATTTGTCCAACTATATGAAGATTAAAGTCACCTACGATTATTGAAGTATCTCTCTTACAAGTCCCCATTATTTCTTGATTTATACTCTGTCTTACAGTGTAGCTGCTGTTCAGGGGCCTATAGACTACTCCCACTAGTGATTTATTTTCCTTGCCATTTCTTACCTCCACCTAAACTGATTCTACATCAAGATCTTCTGAGCCAATATCATTTCTCACTACTGCACTGATCTCATGTTTTATTAACAGAGCTACCCCACCTCCTTTTCCTTTCTGCCTAATCCCTCCGAAATATTAAGTATCCCTGAATTTCAGTTCCCAACTTTGGTCACCTTGCAACCACCTCTCTGTGATGGCTATCAGATCATACCCATTTATTTCTATTTGTGCCATCAATTCATTTATCTTGTTACAAATGCTGCATGCATTCAGATAAAGAGCCTTTAATTTTGTCTCTTTACCATTGTCTTTTTACCATTACCATTTTTTCCTACTCTGACCCCATTTGCTGGTGCACTCTTACGTTGAACGCTTTGTCCCTTCCTGTCACACTCTGGTTATCATTATCCATATAGCTCCCTTGCACTATTCCCTTGTCTTTTCTCTTTAACTTTCTAAATTTCCCCTCAACAGACTCCTTCAACCCCCCCACCCCCCAACTATTCTCTACACATAATTGGCCTGTTTTCTCTATTTGGGAGAAAAGCCGACTGAGCCACTAGTAAAGCCACCAACCATCCCCATCTCAACTCCTTCCACGCTGACACAATTTCAATCTCTCCTTGACTCAAGGGGGATATAATTTGTGCTTCTGATTCTGTACCTTTTTTTAATAACATATTTGATTAATTATCTTTGGTATTTTGTGTTTTTAAAATGTATAAAGGTTCCTGTACTTTGTGTAGATCAAGGACATTTGGGGAACTTAACAAAGAAAGGTCCAGCAAGACATCCATATTGGTTGTATCTCTATGCTCATTTCTGATGGGGTGGGCTATCTTTTGGTTTTGGTAGCTGGACTTGCTGATTTTCACCCATACAGTTCATTCACACCTAGCTCAAAGCAGCTCTCAACATTTATTAAAAGCTATACACTCCTCAGCCTCAGATTCCAATTTTGGAACAATGACTGTCATTACATTTTATTTAGGGTCTCTTGGTCATGGATGTAGGTTATGTCTCTTCTAAACTGGTGTCAGCCATCATACATGCATGGTTATTGTTCTGCTAGGATTCTGGTACTGCTCACATTTATGAACAGGCTTTATGCAAATGAAACACTTGACTATGTGAGAAAGACTGCTCATTCCCATTTTAGTGGGTATGAGCAAAAGTAATTAATTGGATGTGTAATGCTTTGAGATGTTTTGAAGACATATGAGGTACTATATAAATGCATACATTTGTTATTTCTTCTTGTACAATGGAAATATTTACTCTTTGTAAAAGGGTTTATTTTTTGCCCTTGAGCAAATACACAATAATTTGAATTAGACCAGCTTTCCCCCTTCCCCCCCCCCCCCCCCCCCGATTAGCTTAGCTTACTAGTCCGCAGTATAGTTCTGTCAACTAAATTTGAACCACTGTGGAATGCACTACTAAAACTTCGGTCACACCCAATAGATTGGAAAACTCCAAATGTAACACCCCTGTTTTTTTAAAAAGGAGGCAGACAAATAGCAGGAAACTATAGACCAGTTAGCCTAACATCTGTGGTTGGGAAAATGTTGGAGACCATTATTAAAGAAACACTAGCAGGACATTTGGACAAACATAATTCAGAGTCGGCATGGATTTATGAAGGGGAAGTCATGTTTGACAAATTTGCTGGAATTCTTTGAGCATGTAACGAACAGGGTGGATAAAGGGGAACCAGTGGGATATGGTGTATTTGGACTTCCAGAAGGCATTTGACAAGGTTCCACATAAAAGGTTACTGCACAAGATAAAAGTTCACGGGAGTGGGGGTAACATATTAGCATGGATAGAGGATTGGCTAACTAACAGAAAACAGAGAATCAGGATAAATGATTCATTCTCTGGTTGGCAACCAGTAACTAGTGGGGTGCCACAGGGATCAGTGCTGGGACCCCAACTATTTACAATCTATATTGACGACTTAGATGAAGGGACCGAATGTAACGTAGTCAAGTTTGCTGACTATACAAAGATGGGAGGAAAAGCAATGTGTGAGGAGGACACAAAACACCTGCAAAAGGACATAGACAGGCTAAGTGAGTGGGCAAAAATTTGGCAGATGGAGCATAATGTTGGAAAGTGTGAGGTTATGCACTTTGGCAGAAAAAAATCAAAGAGCAAGTTATTATTTAAATGGAGAAAAATTGCCAAGTGCTGCAGAACAGTGGGATCCGGGGGTCCTGGTGCATGAAACACAAAACACAAAATAAGCACAAGTGATCAAGAAGGCCAATGGTATTGGTGAGGCCACCTCCAGAATACTGCGTACAGTTTTCGTTTCCATATTTAAGAAAGGATATACTTGCTTTTGAGGCAGTTCAGAGAAGGTTCACTAGGTTGATTCTGGAGATGAGGGGGTTGACTTATGAGGAAGGTTGAGTAGGTTGGGCCTCTACTCATTGGAATTCAGAAGATTGAGAGGTGATCTTATCGAAACGTATAAGATTATGAGCGGGCTTGACAAGGTGGATACAGAGAGGATGTTTCCACTGATAAGGGAGACTAGAACTAGGGGGCATAATCTTAGAATAAAGGGCTGCCCATTCAAAACTGATGAGGAATTTCTTCTCTCCAGAGGGTTGTAAATCTGTGGAATTCGCTGCCTCAGAGAGCTGTGGAAGCTGGGTCATTGAAGATATTTAAGACCGAGATAGACAGTTTCTTAACCAATTAAGGGAATTGGGGGTTATGGGGAGCGGGCAGGGAAGTGGACCTGAGTCCATGATCAGATCACCAATGATCTTATTGAATGGCAGAGCAGGCTTGAGGTGCCGTATGGCCTACTCCTGCTCCTATTTCTTAAGTTTTTAACAATACATTTTCAAAAGAAGATATGCAACTTGCAAAGCTGACATCAGTAAAAGTGAGCATGAAGCTGTCTGATAGTTGTAAAAACCCACTGATTCTCTAATGTCCATTGGGGAGGGAAACCTACTGCCCTTATCCTGTCTGATCTATACGTGACTCCAGTCACACACTAATGTGGTTGACTCTCAATTACCTTCTGAAGTGCCTAGCAAGCCACTTAGTTGTACCAAACCACTACCAGAAGGCTCATCACCACATTCTTAGGGCAACTAGGGATGAGTAATATCGGCAGACTTGTTAGCGGCACCATTGCCCAAAAATGAATTTTTAAAAAATCCATTGAAGCTTTCCTGCATGTAACCACAGAATCTCATTTTATCTCTGCAGTTCCAATGCAGATACATATTGATGACTTTTAACAGAGATATTGGTAGCCACTAGAGAACACCAAGGTTTGCAATAATCACACTTATTGTTGAGCGTGCACATTTAATCATCCATCATGAAACCAGATGTGACATCAATAATAAACTTTGGAGAGCTCCTAGCATCTGTAACTTGTTTATCCAGTTCATGAAATTGATATAATGTCATTGTTTTTATAAGCAGTTACTTCTATTATGTTACTTTCATCAATTAAAATGGAATATGATGTGCTTTAATTTGACATGGAGAATATTGCACAGCTCTAAGTGGTTTACAAAGCTGCAATCTAATCAAGAGCTTCAGATTACTTCATATACTGCAAGAGTGAAGGTTGAGAGGGTTATTAGTCCATTAAACCCTGAGATTGAATTATTTCCTGCAATCCTCTCTCACTAGATTAGCTTTTTCTCGCATATATTTATTGATGAATTTTATGTCCAATAAGATGAGATGTTAAAGAAGAACACTTTCTGATTTTGAGCACCTATCGTTAGTCCCAAGTTCTCCCAGGTGAGCTGTAGTGCTGTTAAATGCAAACTAAATTATCAGACTACCTCATCTGTATATGTCAGTTCTATACTCAGAAGAGATTGCCAGTTAGTAATGAATTAGCATTAGTCCTTTCCTGTGAGCACGTGCCCTATTGAATCTAGGATGAAATTTGCCGAACTCCTTTCAAATAGAACTTAAAAGAAACAGATAAAGATGAAGAAGGTTTTAATGCTATTCTGCAGCTCAGTGTATGGCGAGTGACAAATGAATTTGTCATCTTTCATGTAATTCAGTATGTCTCATAGTTGGGCACGCTGCTTCTTGTATGTGTTTCATCAAAAGCTGGTATTCTCAACAACACTTTAGAAAGTTAGGCTTGGGCAGTTGATGCTTGTTGGTCCCTTGCTGGGGAAGATATTGAGACACCTACCTTGAAGTTGAGCTCATTTGTAATTTTCCATGGCCATTCTCCTCCCAAGTTCTTTTGTCTTTGTATGATTTTCATGTTCAATAAGGTCCTGAAATCTTTGCAATATATCTTTAGAGCTTTATTATTCATTTGATTAAGTGGAATTTTTATATTGGGTTATACATGGGATTTGTTCACTTGAGAGCATTATTTCGTGCATTGGTCATATTATCCTGTTATATCGTGAACTTTCAGATATCTCAGAACTTGCTTTGAGAAGTGATTTGTTTAGGAATAGCAGTAGGCCATTCAGCCCCTCGAGTCTGTTACATCTGTACCTTCACTGCATTTACCTGCCGTTGTTCCATATCCCTTAATACCTTGCATAACAAAAATCTATCAATCTCGGTTTTGAAATTTTCAATTGATCTGGCTTCCAACAGCTTTTTGGTGGAAGAGTGTCCCAGATTTCCAATATCCTTTGTGAAGAAATGCTGTTGACTTCACCCCTGAACAGCTTAGCTATAATTTAAGGTTATGTCCTTTATTTTTATTTTTTATTTTTTTTTTATTTTTATTATGCCCCTTATTATTTGTTCATGTGCCAGTAGTCTCCTCAGTTAGCATTCGATCCTGATTTTCTCAGGGCTCAACTAACCACTCCCCAAATTTAATTTAACCCTAAGCGAACACTAAAGTGCCAACACCTGACTTGGTACATCTGAAAATGTTCTTTCAAGGAAATTTCTTGAGTCAAGAACATTGAATCATTTGTATGCTGAAATCAGATGTAATATGAGCAACAAACTCTGCTGCCTCCTGTGTGTCTAATGTGCTTTATGTAATGCAAAAAGGTTATATAATGTCATTATTTTTACAACCAGTTACTTCTATTATACTGGTTTCTTCAATTTAACTTGTAATAATATAGCTGCATAAATGGCATCCAGAAGACTTCAATTTTCAACTGCTTAAATGGCAAGAAAATGGCCAATCATTCCTGGTAAAGAATTGTAGGGCTTGCCACCTTAAAATAACAATTACTCATTATAGCAGAGTGGAAATGTAATTTGCTTATTGCCATCATTTATTTAGTGATGAGACCTATCTTCCCATTTTATAAATTTGACAATTTGGAAAGAGTGAACGTTCTGAGGTATGAACATTTTTATTTATTAGAATGGAAACTTTGAATCCCTCTCAATCTTGGTGTATCGTATGCAAGTGCAGAAAATTGGTCCTGTCTTCCACTTTGTTGCATACAGAATTCAGTTGATTTGTTATTCAAATCTTTGTGTGTGATTTCACAAAACAATAAGTTAGTGACAAAATGATGCATGGTTCATCTACTGTAAACAGAGAATACTTGCTGCTGCTTCATTGTTTTTTTAAATATCAGATCTATCCCCAGCCAGTGTTTTCTTTTAAATGAAAATTACTGGGCTTTTCCCCCAGTATCAAATTGGTCGGCCAACCTTTCATGTGTTAGGGATGGTACACTTTCCACAAACTTGTACAAAGGACTTCACAAAAATGAAACCAACAAAGTTTCTTCAGAATTGTGTTCAGGGATATCTGTTTTGGAAAATAACAGCAACTTGTCTTATGGTTTAATTCCATATTAATAATAGCAAAGGAGTTGTAAATATGATCCATTTGCAAGAGTGAATTAATAATTTCATTGATGGAAAATAAGCTTTTCAAATAGATCAAGATACCAGGAATCAACTGGTGCTGCTCAGGAGCTTGAACTGGCAGATTCTGTGTTCATTTTGATGTCAGCAGCATCCGTGAGTGTGCTGCAGAAGTTGCTAATAGGATAAGTGGAGATGAATGCCTGATATGTTTAATCCTGTGAGGCTGAGGTTGGGACAGGGGGGTGGTCATGGTTGGGAGTACTTTTGATAAGTTCCCTCTGGTCTCTGGACACGGCTTCACATGCAGGCAGATTAAAAACATAGAGGAGTTTTCAGGTGGAACTTCAGCTGGATAGTTGTAGAATCACCTGATCTTACTCGCGAGGGGGAGGGGGGTGAGTATTGAAGAAAAAATTTTGTCAGCGCTGATTCCCACTGGTATTCCATTATCAGTGAAAGTTTTTGTGGATGACAGATAATGCGGATGGTTGGGGCACAAATAACTGAGATTTCACTGCACATTAGTGAGAGGTTGATTTGGCTGACGTTTTTGGATCAAAGATATATTGAAGCTAATAGTTTTAATGATTTACTGGACAGGGGCTCATAGCATATTCTAAGTTTACAGCACAGAAGGAGGCCATTCATCGTGTCTATTTCGGCTGAAAAAGAGCTATCCAGCCTTATCCCATTTTCTAGCTCTTAGTCCGTAGTCCTGTAGGCCACAGCACTTTAAGTGCACATCCATAGTGGCCATGCAAAATGATAGAAAAAGATAAAACAAATAGCAATAATAGTAATTAGAGTACATGCTAGACTTATGTTGTCAGTTGTATCAGTCATCTGGTAGTTTGTGATGCAAATTAAATGTTACAACTGAAAAAGCGTTGTAGCACTGCAGTGACCTACCCAGCAGCTGTCAGCTTGAGTTAAATTGGTTTCTAAATTACAGTAAAGATAAAACCTTCATGAATAACAAACCCAAATCTTTTGTTGCACTGGGAATTTTAAGTTTGTTTTAATTGGTACATACCTTGGAAACAATCTTGAAGTTTTAGTTGTAGTGCTTATTTTTTTTACAAGTGTGTTATACAACAACTAAATAGGAAAATTATCAGTAGGGGGGGGAAATAAGAGAAATCTGTGTAGATTTTAATATATTTATGCCTGCTTTGAAGCTGCTAGTCTTTACATTAATTAATGTGAAGAACTCCCTGCGATTTGTGATGCAAGTGTCTCGATAGTGTTTTCAAAAGTATTCTGCTTCCTGCATAGCTCCCTGATGACATCATACTATTTACAGTAAAAGATTTCTGTCATTTCTCACTTTTCCATTGTTTAGTGGCAAATTAATTTATATCCCATATATTCACATGTATGCCTTTGTGAATTTATTGTGTATCTTGGGAAATACTTCCGATATTAAATAATTTAGGAGAAACTATTACTGTCAGTTTTCTTTATCCTAGAGACCTGAGAGAAAGCTTAAATCGGTTTATATCTTGCTTTGTAGGTAATATTCAAGGAGCAACAATAGTGGATGCCTTAGATACATTGTACATTATGGGAATGCATGATGAATTCAAAGAAGCAAAGGAATGGATTGAGAAGAATCTTGACTTCAATGTGGTAAGTATTTTTGTGAGAACTAATTTTATGTTTCCATGTAAAGCAAGTGAAAATGACCTGCCTAGATAGAGAAAGAAGGCTGAGGATTTGGGGCAGACTATCTGGGCTGTGAACTGGCAGAGGAATCTGGATGGGTACACTGGGAAGATTTGGGGTGAATGTCTAGGCAAAGGATATAGCAATTGGGGCAGTCTTGTCTGGCTCATGAATAGAGCGGACATCTAGAGAGCAAATTTAATAATTTGACTCCCCTGAGTTGGAGCAGCCCACTGAAAGTCTATCACTTTGTTGGACATGTACAGAGACCTGAATGGGTCACTCGGGCACAGAGGTCCAGAAGTTATTGTGAGGAAGGCTGAATTAAACTAAGTTCCAGAAAGAGAGCAATATTCAAAGCCTCCAGCCCCTGAGAGAGGGATGGCATCTGGTTGCAAAACTTATTGGATAGATTTGCAACAGAACAATTTTGTGGGTAAGTTTGAAGAATTCTTGTGTGAATTGCTCGCAGTTTTATCTGCTGTTATAAACCAGAAAACCGTAGTTTTAACAATGTTTGGGTTACTAATGCACCATTATGTCACCTGAAAGCATTTTTGGTAGTCTTTTAACCTACACCATTAGTCTTCCTTGCTAATTGGTGGCTATTGATTCTTCATTGGTAGCTCTTCTACTTTTCTGTCTGTTCACTACTATTGGAGAATTGTTCATATTAAGTGATCTGCTTTTAATGATACCTACAAGATCTCCTCTGGTGCAGCTGACTAACTTGATTCTTTGTTTATAAAGATAGGAACATTATACTGTGTAACTATATTCTGCTGCTTACATGCAGCATTGTGTAATCTTCCATTTCCTTTTTAAGATAAGGTGTGGGGGGGGGGGGGGGAGGGTGTTGATGTATAGTCACTAATAAATCCAAAAAAGAATTCAGTCTTTGTAACCACTCTGTGGGTAATGTGGAACTTGGTACAACATGGCAAAGTTGAGGCAAATAGATTAGGGCTCATGAAGTTGAGGGTAATAATATTCACATGGATAGTGGATTGGTTAATGGACAGAAAACTGAGAGTAGGGATAAACAGGTCATTTTCTGGTTGGCAGGCTGTAACTAGTGTGCTACTGCAAGGATAGTTCCTGGGCTTCAGCTATTTACAATCTGTTTTAATAACTTAGATGAAGAGACCAAGTGCATTGTATCCACATTTGCTGACGATACAAAGCTAGGTGGCAAAGTAAGCTGTGAGGAGGACACAAAGGCCCCTATTTTCCACCTTCACGATTTTTGGCGCCCATGTATGATAACATGCCCCCCCAGTTTGCGCTTAAAAAAAACGGTAGTTTCCACAAAGCAAAAGTTACTTTTAGCGCCGCGCTACCTGAAGACAATTCTGAGGGCGGAGCTTGTAGTGTGTACCCACTGTTTAACAAGCATGTTAATGGCATCCAGCTTTGCTATGGCGTGCAGGTCGTTTAAGGTTTAAAAAGCCCCTTTCATGAATGGAATTAATGGCAGAATTTTACGAGAGGCGGAGGCCTTCATATAAAAAGTTTAATAAAGGCATTAAAAGATATAAAAGTTAATCTAGTGAATAAATGTGTTAACTTGATTATAAAATATGTAGTTTTTAAAAAAAAGTTTAAATCTTGCACAGACAAGTTTTTTTTGAGTCGTATGCCTCTTCAGCTGCTCTGCTGTTACAGGGGTCCAAGGGTTGCATTTTCCTCTCCTTCCAACCCCACTTAACCCCAGCTCAAGCAAGAATCCTGTCAAAAATATTTAAATTAGTACGGCCCCAGAAAATTTGATGAAATCCGCAGCGGCAAGGTGCAAAGGCTGCCACATTGACTTTGCATGAGGATACTGTACCCACTGAGTGGAAAAAATTTAAATCAGATGCAACCCCCAATGGACTTGCGCCCGGGATTGCAGCGGGCCAGAAGCAGGGAGGCCATTCGGCCTGGGGTTGCGGCGGAGCGGGGAGGCCATTCGGTCCGGGATTGCGGCAGGTCAGGTGCAGGGAGGCCATTCGGCTTCGGGTTGCGGCAGAGCGGGGAGGCCATTCGGACCTGGATTGCAGCGGGCTTGAGCGCAGATTTCCTTAAGTTAAGGTGGGCTTTTTTACAATGGTACCGAAGGTCACACCATAGGTTGCGCCATTTTGAAAAAAAATCGTTGGCGAAACTGACAAATGCCAAAAACTGAGTGGAATCCCTTTTGCACGCAGACCAGCGCCAAAAAAATCTGGCGCTGACAGTTGGCCCCAGCATGAAAACGAAGTGGAAAATTTCCAAATACCAATTATTCAAAAAAAAATCAATGGGCGGCAATAAAAATGCACCCAATGATGGTGAAAATTGCTCTCAAAGAGCCTGCAAAGGGATATAGACAGGTTAAGTGAGTGGGCAATAAGGTGGCAGATGCAGTATAATGTGAGGTTATTCACTTTAGTAAAAAGAATAGAAAAACAATATTTTTAAACAGTGAGAAACTATTAAATGTTGGTGTTTAGAGAGATTTGGGTGTCCTCTTATAGTAAACACAAAGTTAGCATGCAGGTACAGCAAAAAATTAGGAAGACAAATGGCATGTTGGTCTTTATTGCAAGGCGGTTGGAGTACAAGAGTAACAAAGTCTTGCTACAATTGTACAAGGCTTTGGTGAGACACACCTGGAGTACTGTGCACAATTTTGGTCTCCTTAACTGAGAAAGGAAATGCATGCCTTAGAGGCGGTGCACCAAAGGTTCATTGGATTGGCAAATGGAATTCAATCCGGCCAAGTGTGAGGTAATGCATTTGGGGAGGTCTAACAAGGCAAGGGAATACACATTAAATGGTACAACACTGCAAGGTATAGAGGAACAAAGAGACCTTGGAGTGCAGGTCCACAGATCCCTGAAGGTAGATAAAGTGGTTAAGAAGGCATAAGAAATGCTTGCCTTTATTAGTTGAGGCATGGAATACAAAAGCAAGGAGGTTATGCTTAAACTGTATAAAACACTGGTTAGGCTGCAGCTGGAGCACTGTATGCAGTTCTGGTCACCACATTACAGGAAAGATGTGATTGCACTGGAAAGGGTGCAGAGGAGATTTATAAGAATGTTGCCTGGACTGGAGAATTTTGGCTATGAGGAAAGATTGGAGATGCTGGGTCTGTTTTCTTTGGAACAGAGGAGGCTGAGGGGGGACCTGATTGAGGTGTATAACATTGAGGGACCTGGATAGAGTGGATAGGAAGGACCTGTTTCCCTTGGCAGAAGGGTCAACAACCAGTGGACATAGATTTAAAGTAATTGGTAGGAGGTTTAGAGGAGATTTAAGGGGAAATTTCTTCACCCAGAGGGTAGTGGGGGACTGGAACTCAGTGCCTGAAAGGGAGGCAGAAACCCTCACCACATTTAAAAAAAATACTTGGATGTGCACTTAAAGTGCCGTAACCTGCAGGGCTATGGACCAAGAGCTGGAAAGTGAGATTAGGCTGGATAGCTCTTGGTCGGCCGGCATGGACATCATGTGCCGAAATAGCCTCCTTCCGTGCTGTAAATTTCTATGGTTCTATGAGCGGGTTATCCTATGAGGAGAGATTGAGTAGATTGGGTCTATTCTCTCAAGTTTAGAAGAATGAGAGGTGATCTGATTGAAACATATAAGAATGAGGGGGATTGACAGGGTAGATGCTGAGAGATTGTTTCCCCAAGCTGGAGAGTCTCGAACGAGGTGGTGGTGTAGTCTCAGGATAATGGGTCAGCCATTTAAGACTGAGATTAGGAATTTCTTTACTCAGAGGCTTGTAAATCTTGGAATTCTCTACCCGGAAGGGCTGTCGATGCTGAGTCACTGAGTATATTCAAGGCTGAGGTGGATAGATCAAGGGATATGGGGATCGCATGGGAAAATGGAGTTGAAGTCAAAAATCTGTCCTGATCTTATTGAATGGCGGAG
This sequence comes from Pristiophorus japonicus, assembly GCF_044704955.1. Lineage (NCBI taxonomy): Eukaryota > Metazoa > Chordata > Chondrichthyes > Pristiophoridae > Pristiophorus > Pristiophorus japonicus. The sequence goes on from NC_091983.1 coordinate 126,352,516, forward strand.
CAGGCTCGAAGGCCGTATGGCCGACTACTCCTCCTAATTCTTATGTTCTTATGAATAGCATGGGTGCCTTTAAGAGGAAGGTAGATAAGTAAGGAGAAAGCAATAGAAGGATATGCAAATAGGTTTAGAATGAAGTAAGGTGGGATGTGGCTTGTGGGGAGCAATAAACACGAGCACAGACCAGTTGGGCTGAATGGACTATTTCTATGCTGTAAATTCTATGTAATTCCCATAAATAGGAATATCCCAAGATCAATTATAGAGGTTCATTGTTTTTCTGTAAATGGGTAGCTACTTGTAAATCCCTGGCTCCTACCAAGGTCAGAAAATATCAAGAGGATCATTGGCATTCTCTTCAGCAAAGGACAGAAGTTTGCATGTATGCCAAGGTATTAAGCTTGAAGTGTGATTTGAGGTGTCTCAATACTTCTATGTAAACTATGGGATTTTTGTGATGTTGCTCATGGCAAGTTAGATGATACACTATTTTATAAGGCCAGGAGTATTATACCTGCTACAATGTATTCTTCTGCTAAAGTGAAGCTGTGACCCCATAAAATCAGAATCCAAGGGTGAACTGTGAGGTTATAGGGCAGAACAGGCTAGAGCGGGAAGCTAGAAAGCGGGAAATTGTGTTAGGGAAATTGATGGGACTGAAGGCCGAGAAATCCCTGGGGCCTGATAGTCTGCATCCCAGAGTACTTAAGGAAGTGGCCATAGAAATAGTGGATACATTGGTGATCATTTTCCAACAGTCTATCGACTCTGGATCAGTTCCTATGGACTGGAGGATAGCTAATGTAACACCACTTTTTAAAAAAGGAGGGAGAGAGAAAACGGGTAATTATAGACCGGTTAACCTGACATCAGTAGTGGGGAAAATGTTGGAATCAATTATTAAAGATGAAATAGCAGCACATTTGGAAAGCAGTGACGTGATCGGTCCAAGTCAGCATGGATTTACGAAAGGGAAATCCTGCTTAACAAATCTTCTAGAATTTTTTGAGGATGTAAATGGTAGAGTGGACAAAGAGAACCAGTGGATGTGGTGTATTTGGACTTTCAAAAGGCTTTTGACAGGTCCCACACAAGAGATTGGTGTGCAAAATTAAAGCACATGGTATTGGGGGTAATGTACTGACATGGATAGAGAACTGGTTGGCAGACAGGAAGCAGAGAGTCTGGATAAATGGGTCCTTTTCAGAATGGCAGGCAGTGACTGATGGAGTGCCGCAGGGCTCAGTGCTGGACCCCAACTATTTACAATATACATTAATGATTTAGATGAAAGAATTGAGTGTAATATCTCCAAGTTTGCAGATGACACTAAACTGGGTGGCGGTGTGAGCTGTGAGGAGGACGCTAAAAGGCTACAAGAGTGACTTGGATAGGTTAGGTGAGTGGGCAAATGCATGGCAGATTCAGTATAATGTGGATAAATGTGAGGTTATCCACTTTGATGGTAAAAACACGAAGGCAGAATATTATCTGAATGGCGGCAGATTAGGAAAGGGGGAGGTGCAACGAGACCTGGAGGTCATGGTTCATCAGTCATTGAAAATTGGCATGCAGGTACAACAGCGGTGAAGAAGGCAAATGGTATGTTGGCCTTCATAGCTAGGGGATTTGAGTATAGGAGCAGGGAGGTCTTACTGCAGTTGTACAGGGCCTTGGTGAGGCCTCACTTGGAATATTGTGTTCAGTTTTGGTTTCCTAATCTGAGGAAGGACGTTCTTGTTATTGAGGGAGTGCAACGAAGGTTCACCAGACTGATTCCCGGAATGGCAGGACTGACATGAGGAGAGATTGGATCGATTGGATTCACTGGAGTTCAGAAGAATGAGAGGGGATCGCATAGAAACATATAAAATACTGACGGGACTAGACAGGTTAGATGCAGGAAGAATGTTCCTGATGTTGGGGAAGTCCAGAACCAGGGGACACAGTCTAAGGATAAGGGGTAGGCCATTTAGGACTGAGATGAGGAGAAACTTCTTCAGTCAGAGAGTTGTTAACCTGTGGAATTCCCTACCGCAGAGAATAGTTGATGCCAGTTCATTGGATATATTCAAGAGGGAGTTAGATATGGCTCTTACGGCTAAAGGGATCAAGGGGTATGGAGAGAAAACAGGAAAGGTGTACTGAGGGAACGATCAGCCATGATCTTATTGAATGGTGGTGCAGGCTCGAAGGGCCGAATGGCCTACTCCTGCACCTATTTTCTATGTTTCTCGAACAGGGTATAGTGGCTGGTGGGAGAGAGAAGGCAGAGCAGGGTTAGAGGAAAGGGCGGGAGGTGGGGTGTTGGGGGGTGGGAGGTAGAGGAAAGTGAAGTGGAGCACACTAAGAAGTCAGATTTAGAGCCCTGGAAGGGGGTGTCATTTGGAAGGAGAAAATTGTAGGTCGGTGGAAAACTCTAAAGTGGGGCTGGAAGCCCTGCAAGGGTGTTTACACCACTGGAACCAGTCACACCAGTATGGTAAACCCGGCCAGAGCAGTACTGTGGAGAGTAGAAGGATGAAAGAATAGGGAGAGGAACGGGGAGGCAAAAGCGTGGAGAAGAGGGAGTTTGTGAGGTGGCGGAGTTGTGTCGAGGTTTTTAAGTTTCACAGAGACTAATATAGAATCATTTTTAAATATAGACAAGAATATGTTCCACACATTGGATGTATATGAAATATAACTTATGTTAATACAAAGTCTTATTGAATGGTGGTGCAGGGCCGAATGGCCTACTCCTGCACCTATTTTCTATGTTTCTATGTAAGGTTACAATCCATTTCACTGCTTTACTTTGTGAGAATTTATTTGAAAGCCATCATAGCTGGAGCAGCAGCTCTTCATGAGCACCCACTTGCCATTTTGGGAAGAAAAAAAATTGAGGTTGGAGAATGGAGTCCGTTCCCAAAGATAGGTTGGAGTAGCGACTCTTCCTGAGATGCCGCTCACTTCTTTAGAAGAAAAGAATAAGGCCATGGTCAAGAAGTACGATTTGGCTGTGGAGGCAGTTAAAAGGCCAAAGGTCAGGACTGAAAATGGGACTCTGGCCCTGAAGGAACGTTTTTTTTTCTCATTTATTCGTTCACAGGATGCGGGCGTTGCTGGCAAGACCAGCATTTATTGTCTTGAGAAAGTTGGTGGTGAGCTGCCGCCTTGAATCGCTACAGACCATGTGGTGAAGGTATTCCCACAGTGCTGTTCAGGAGGGAGTTCCAGGATTTTGACCCAGCGACGATGAAGGAGCAGTGATATGTTTCCAAGTCAGAATGACATGTGATTTGGAGAGGAACTTGGTGATGGTGTTCCAATGCACCTGCTGCCCTTGTCCTTCTAGGTAGTGGAGGTTGCGGGTTTGGGACATGCTGCTGAAGAAGCCTTGGTGAGTTGCTGCAGTGCATCTTGTAGATGGTACACACTGCAGCCACATTGGGTGGGGTGGCCTGCTTTGTCCTGGATGGTGTCGAGCTTCTTGAGTGTTGTAGAACTGTATTCATCCAGGCAAATGGAGAGTATTCCATCACACTCCTGACTTGTGCCTTGTAGGTGGTGTAAAGGCTTTGGAGAGTCAGGAGGCAAGTCACTCGCCACAGAATACCCAGACCCTGATGTGCTCTTGTTGCCACAGTATTTATGTTAAGTTTCTGATCAATGGTGACCCCCAGGATATTGATGGTGGGAGATTTGACAATAGTATTGTAGTTGAATGTCAAGGGAAGGTAGTTAGACACTCTCTTGTTGGAGATAGTCATTGCATGGCACTTGCCATTTCACAGCCCAAGCCTAAATGTCATCCAGGTCTTGCTGCACACAGGCATGGACTGCTTTGTTATCTGAGGAGTTGCGAATGGAACTGAACACTGTGCAATCATCAGCGAACATCCCCACTTCTGACTTTATGATGGAGGAAAGGTCAGTGATGAAGCAGCTGAAGATTGTTGGGTCTAAGACACTGCCCTGCGGAACTCCTGCAATGATGTCCTGGGGCGGAGATATTTGGCCTCCGACAACCACAACCATCTTCCTTTGTGTTAGGTATGATTCCAGCCAGTGGCAAATCTTCCCTCGCATCTGCCTCCCCACCCAGATTCCCATTAACTTCAATTTTACCAGGGCTCCTTGATGCCACGGGCAGTCACTCTAGCCTCAGCTCTGGAATTTATCCATGTTTGGACCAAGGTCGTAATGAGGTCTGGAGCCGAGTGGTCCTGACTGAACCCAAACTGAGCATCAGTGAACATAGAAACAGGAGTAGGCCATTCAACCCTTTGAGAGCCTGTTCCGTCATTCAATGAGATCATGGCTGATCATCACTGGAGAAGTACCACCATCACTGCCTCCGCAAAATCTTGCAAATTCATTGGCGTGTTCTCTCAGGCCAGCATCGAGGCATTGACCACACTCGACCACATTGTCCGCATGCCTGATGCTAGATTCCTAAAACAAGCACTCCAATCCGAGACACATCATGGCAGGCGAGTCTCAGGAGGGCAGAGAAAATGCTTGAAGGACACCCTCAAAGCCTCTTTGAAAAAATGCAACATACCCACCGACTCTTGGGAATCCCTGGCCTAAGACCGCTCAAAGTGGAGGAGGAATAGCGGAGAAGGCACCGAATACTTAAAGTCTCTTCGCTGGGAGCACGTGTAAGCCAAGTAGAAAAAGCGGAAGGAGCATATGAAAAATCAAGCACCCCATCCACCCGTCCCTCCAACCACCATCTGACCCACCTGTGACAGAGACTTTAGATCCCGCATTGATCTCAGCAGTCACCTTAGAACTCACTTTAGTGTGGAAGCAAGTCATCATGACTCCGGGGGACTACCTAAGAAGAAAAGAGTCGGATTTATGTTTCAATTCCATTTAGTCACCTTTGTTCCATATTGTTTGGCAACTTCAACAGAAATCTATTGATCTCAGTCTTGAACATTTCAGTTAACCCAGCACCACAGTCTTTTGAAGTAAATCCTGATTTCCCTCCTAAAAGGCATAAGCTCTCATTTTAATCCTGTTCTGGATTCATTTATTCGTTCATGGAATGTGAGCATCGCTGGCAAGTCCGGCATTTATTGTCCATCCCTAATTGCCCATGAGTGGTGAGCCGCCGCCTTGAATCGTCGCAGTCCTTGTGGTGAAGATACTCCCACAGTGCTGACTTTATCATAGCTGTTTAGTACAACTGAGTGGCTTGCTACACCTTTTCAAAGGACAGTTAAGAATCAACCACGGCAGGTTTCCTTCCCTGAAGGCATTAGTGAACCAGTCGGGTTTTTACGACAATTGGTATTTTCAAAGTCGCCATTACTGCTACTGATGGTAGCTTTTTTAAAATTCCAGATGTATTTAATTGAATTTAAGTTCCCCTAACTGCCATGGTGGGATTTGAACTCACGTCTCTGGGTTATTAATCCAGGCCTCTGGGTTACTAGCCCAGTAACGTAATCGCTCTGTTACCGTACTCAATGGATTCTCCTGCCAGAAAATTTATTTTCTCTGTATCTACCTATGAAATCACTTTCATTTTAAACTCTTCGATTAGATCAGCCCTCCACATTCCAAACCCAAAGGAGTACAGGCCAAGTTTATGCAACCTGTCGTCATAATTTTATATTTTAAGCCTTGGTGTCATTTTGGGGAATCTGCACTATACCGCCTCCAGTCCCAATATATCTATCCTGAAGTTCAGTGGCCAAAACGCAGTACTCCAGATAGGGGCTGACAAAGTCCTTGTAAAACTGACGCATCACTTCCTCACTTTTGTATTCCAACCCCCTTGAGATAAATTCCATTAGCCTTTTGTATTACTTTTTGTACCTATCTACTAGCTTTTAGTGATTTGTGTACTTGGACATCTAAATCCCTTTGCTTCTCCACAGCTCCTAATCATCATTAAGAAAATATTCTGATATGTCTTTCTCCGATCTAAAGTGGATGACCTCATATATCCCCTCAATGAACTTCATCTGCCAAAGTTTTCTTCGCTCACTAAATCTGTCTATGTCTCTTTGCAATTTCCACCCATACTACTTACTGTGCCTCCTAACTTGGTATCATTGAAAACTTGGATTTATAACTCTCTCTTCCTTTATTGAAGTCATTAATATATGTGGTGAAAAGCTGAGGCTCCTGTACAAATTCCTCAGGAACACCACTTACCATATTACACCAATCAAGAGAATCAATCCGTTATCTCTACTTTCTGTCTCCCAACCAATTAACGACCCATGTCATAAGGTTACCTCCATTTCTGTGCGCTCTCATTTTTGCTAATAGTCTCTTGTGCGGAACCTGATTAAATGCCTTCTGGAGGTCCCTATAGACAACATCCCTATCTGTCATGCTAGTCACTGTCACAAAAAAAAAATCAACTAGATTAGTTAGACATTACTTGCCCATCACAAATCCATGCTGACTATTTGATCAACAAAAACTTGCCCAAGTGCTCAGTGCTCTGTTTCTGATAATAGATTCCAGTAACTTCCCCACAATTGATTTTAAATTGACAAGTCTCTCATTAGCTGGTTTCTCTCTCCCGTCTTAAATAATTGAATGACACTTGCAATTTTCCACAGCACAATTTCTGAATCTGGAGAGCTTTGGAAAATTATGACCTGAATATATCTGCAATTTACACGCTTATTTCTTATAACGCAGTATTTTGACCAGGCACCATTGGAAATGGAGCAGGATGACCTGAGCACTGAGAAATTTAAATTTAAAAAATAAAATTGAAAAAACTTGAGTACCTTGGGGAAGGGAAATCAAGACACCTGGAGATCTGGCCAAACTAGGTAATTTATAATTATTTGGGCAATTACAGTTAACATTTTATATTTAACCTTTTAAAGATTAGTTGCTTTGAAGCTGACTAAGCTGCAAGCAGAAAAATAAGATGGTGGATAAGACTATTTTTGTGTAATCAAGTGAGAATGCAAACTCTTCACATTCTAGAATATATGCAGTTATGTAATGCTACTTCAGTTTCTGTCTTTAAAGGCAAGAAATATTAATGTAAATGATCATAAACTACAAATTTTAAATGCACTAAATATTCATTATCCTCCAAGACAGTCTTTAATTTTAGTCCAGATTATAACACTGTAGCTCAGATTGAAAGGCTGTACTCAACTGCCCTCTAGCAAATGGAGGAATAAAGGAAAATAATACAGCAAAAAGACTGCTTTGATGCTTGCTAAATTAATATTTTCATTGCATAACATCATTACAATGGCTGCACATAGTTTGAGTGAAGCAGCTAGATGTATTTGTTTTGATGTGAAATTATAATTTTAAGGTGGGCCTTAAATTCGAAACATAACTGAGGTTTCCCAAACTGAAACATTAATTCGCAGTAATTAACATGAAGCCTGTGGTGAATGCAGTTAGAAAAATCTGACCGTTCCAGGAGTAAATATTATTTATTGTACCAGGTACTCTTAAGAAAACACAAATTACCAAGTTCAATACTATAGACAGATGGATTGGGTAGTTTTATGATCTCTACTACATCATTTTGCAGACCTGATATTATACACTGGATTAGTAAAGCTGGAGCGGCTTTTACACAGGTTGTCTGGATTCAGAGATAGTGTTGTAATTCCAATGGTTATGCAGACTGTTTTTGATTAACTTTACTCTTCTGTCATGTTTTTTAAAAATTTCTTCTTTCTGATTCACCTCAGAATTTTCTTGAAGACTTGCTGGTTAGCGCAGCATTTGCAGGGCCCTGAGATGAAATCACTTAACAATTCCTTGAGAGATAGGGGTGGTTAGTGGGGTGGAAGTGGAGAGAGACTGCCATGTGAGCTCATTCATCAGTTTTAAAAATATTTTTGTCAAAGTTTTAAGTACCATTTCAGTTTCACAAGGATCCCTGTTTTGAGCCGTTGCATAGTGATGGTTTGTGATTGTCAATACTAAGTCACTGGATAGGAAGAAGAGGAGTGTAATGGGTTTAATGGGTTGTGACATGTTACAGGAAATAATGCCATTCAGAACTGTTATATGATGTCAGATTGAAAGTAAAAATAATTTTGAGAGGTCTGCTACGTACCAGTGGTCAGAAACTGGAAGAAACTTAAAAAAAAAAAATGAAATCTAATAATAAACTGGTTCCAGTTTTATTTCTTCTTGGTTCTTTTTTTCCTTTTAAGTCCCAGTTCTTTTCATGGCATCCTGATTAATTTTGCCACTTTGAATAGTTTCCCTCGTTTTTTTTAAACCATTAATTTTTAATGTGCACATGAATACAAGTTTCTTGTCAAGCCAGATGAAAGTATTTAGCACACTTTCTAGATGGAGGACATAATCAAATTCTCGACAGAATTACAATGGCAGTAACTTATTTTGAGTGTCGTTTTTTTTCCTCCTTGGAAATGTAAATTGGAATGAAAATTTATTAGTGTCATATTTTGTGCATGTGGAAAGTTGGGATTAGGGCAGAGGGTGACGCAGCTAAGGGTAAATCCTTGGGGGACTCCAGAGGGAATAGTGTGGAGGGTGGGACGAGAAACCGTTACTGCAGATCCTCTGACTACAGTCGAATAGGTGAGAGTTGAACCAGGCTGGGGTAGGCTCATAGCTGGACAATGCAAGACAGGCTTTGGAGGAGGATGCTGTGGTTGATCGACCCTTTCAAATGCTGCAGCAAGGATGAGGGATAATGCACCCCGGTCACAGTCACATAGAATGTCATTTGTGACTTTGATTAGGGCCGTTTCAGTGCTGTGTCAGGGGTGGAAACCTGGTTAGAGAGACTCAAACATGGAGTTGCAGGAAAGATTGACATGGATTTACGACAGGACAACACATTCGAGGACTTTGGAGAAAAAAGGGAGGTTGGAGCTGGGGTGGTTATTGGCCAGGACAACGAACCTCCTCAACTACTGGAAATGGACTGCTACATCTACCCTACCTCATCCTTTCAAAATTATAAACACTTCTGTCATATCGCCCCATAATATGCACTGTTCCAATGAAAAGTTTATATTTCCTTTTACCAGTCAAAATCTGCATTCTATGTGGTCTTCAGAGTTTCTATTGGCTCATCATTAATATTTGACCTTTATATTCTGTACATTTTGTGATAAAATCTAGAATCATTTTATAACCCGAGGTGCTGCCTTTAATGTCCCCTGCTTTTCTACAGCACCAATCCTACTTGCATTCAAAGTATAATTACTGCTATTTTTTCTTAATCAAAGAGGTTAGAATGTGGAACTCAGTACCACAAGGAGTAGCTGAGGGTAATAGCATAGATGCATTTAAGGGAAACTAAATAAGCTTAGGAATGTGAAAGAAATAGAAGGGTTATGCCGATGGGCTTGGATGAAGAGGGTGAGAGGAGGCTCCTGTGGAGCTTAATAGTTGAATGGCCTGTATCTATGTTGTAGATTCTATGTAATTATATTTAATTAAATGTAATCACCTCACACTGACATTGAATTCCATTGGCCACCTTTGAGCCCATTCTACCACATTTGAAGTTTTTTGATTGCCTTTCCCCTTCCCTCATGTTTTTTATATATTGTTTTTTCAAAGTCATCTCAGAATTTTCTTAAGACTTGCTGATTAGTTAGTGCAGCATTTTCAGGGACTCGATGAAATTACTTAACACTTCCTTGAGCGATGGGACGGGGTGGTGTTGGGAGACTGTCATGTGAGCTCTTATAAATCAGTTTTTATATTTTTGCCAAAAGTTTTTTTTTATTAAATTGAAGTACCATTTTTGTAAAATCAAGATTCCTGTTTTGAGCCGTTGCATAGTGATGGTTTGTGATTGTCAGTACTGTTTAAGTCATTGGATAGGAGGAAGAGGAGTGTAATGGGTTTGATAATTCCTCAGGACAAGTTACAGGAAATAATCTCATTTAAAACCATTATAAAATGTCAGATCGAAAGTTTAAAAAAAAAGAATAATTTTGTGAAGTCTGCTTTGTACCAGTGGTCAGAAACTGCAGAAGAAACTTAAGAAAAATAACAAAATCTAATAATTAACTAGTTCCAGTTTATTAGTGCCGGCATAGCTCGACAGACTGAATGGCCACCTCCTGTTCTGTAACTATTCTATAATTCAGTTTTATTTCTTCTTGGTTCTTTTTTCCCTTTTAAGTCCCAGTTCTTTTCATGCAATCCTGATTAATTTTGCCACTTTGAATAGATTCCTCTGTTTTTTTTAAACCATTAAATTTTAATGTGCACATGAATATAATTTTCTTGTCAAGCCAGGCAGATGACTGTATTTAGCACATTTTCCAGATGGAGAACATAATCAAATTCTCCAGAGTTACACCATCAGTAACTTATTTTGAGAGTCTTTTCCTCCTTGGAAATGTAAATTTGGATGAAAATTTGTTGGTGTTTCATATATTACGTGGTTGAGGAAAGGTGGGGGTGGGGTGGGAGGTGAAAGCAGCTCAGGATACATCCTGGGGGGTTCCGAAGATAAAACTGTGGAGGTTAGGACGAGAAACCATTGCTGGAGGTCCTCTGGCTACAATCCGATTAGTGCTGTGGGTGGAAACCTGGTTCGAGAGACTCAAACATGGAGTTGCAGGATTTATGACAGGACAACACATTTGAGGACTTTGGAGAAAAACGGGAGGTTGGAGCTGGGGTGGTTATTGGCCAGGACAGAGACCCCCTCAACTACTGGAAATGGAGTGCTTCTATCTACCCTGCCTCATCCTTTCATAATTATAAACACTTCTGTCATTTGCTTCATAATATGCGCTGTTCCAATGAAAACATTGTATTTGCTTTTACCAGTCGGAATCTGCATTTTCTATCGGCTCATCATTACATTTGTCTCTTATATTCTGTATGATTTGTGATAAAACCTAGAATAATTTTATAACCCGAAGCGCTGCCTTTAATGTCCTGTAAAGCTGTTGCCCCAAATCCCTCTGCTCTTCCACAGCACCAATACTACTTCCATTCAGAGTATAATTACTGCTATTTTTTCTTAATCAAATCGGTTAGATTGTGGAACTCGGTACCACACGAAGTAGCTGAAGAGAATAGCATAGATGCATTTAAGGGGGAGCTAGTGGCATGAACCAGTTGGGCCAAATAGCCTGTTTCTATGCTGCAGGTTCTGTGTAATAACCTCACACTTACAGATATTGAATTCCATCGCCACTTTTTAGCCTATTCTATTCCATTTGCGACCCCCTTCTGATCTATTAAAGAATTAACTACAACCCCTATTTGTTATCATCTGACATTTTTGACACTGCTCACTCTGGTCTTGTATCCAAATTGTTCCACACAGTGAACAGAAGTAGCCCCAGAACTGAACCCTACCCACTTCCAAGAATTCGGCGGTGGGGGAAGGAGGGTGGGGGGGGGAGACACTCCTCATGATTCATATTCATATTCTCTATTTTCTACATTCTAACACATTTTTTAACTGGTTTGCACTTCAGAAAGTAGCCCTAGAAATAGTGGATGCATTGGTGATCATTTTCCAACAGTCTATCAAATCTGGGTCGGTTCCTATGGACTGGAGGGTACCTGATGTCACACCACTTTTTGAGAAGGTTACTTATAGACCGGTTAGCCTGACATCAGTAGTGGGGGAAATGTTGGAATCAATTATTAAAGATGAAATAGCAGCGCATTTGGAAAGCAGTGACAGGATCGGTCCAAATCAGCATGGATTTATGAAAGGGAAATCCTGCTTAACAAATCTTCTAGAATGTTTTGATTGGTAGAGTGGACAAGGGAGAACCGGTGGATGTGGTGTATTTAGACTTTCAAAAGGCTTTTGACAAGGTCCCACACAAGAGATTGGTGTGCAAAATTAAAGCACATGGTATTGGGGGTAATGTACTGACGTGGATAGAGAACTGGTTGGCAGACAGGAAGCAGAGAGTCGGGATAAACGGGTCCTTTTCAGAATGGCAGGCAGTGACTGATGGGGTGCTGCAGGGCTCAGTGCTGGGATCCCAGTTATTTAGAATATACATTAATGATTTGGATGAGGGAATTGAGTGTAATATCTCCAAGTTTGCAGATGACACTAAGTAGGGTGGCGGTGTGAGCTGTGAGGAGGATGCTAAAAGGCTGCAGGGTGACTTGAACAGGTTAGGTAAGTGGGCAAAAGAGTGGCAGATGCAGTATAATGTGGATAAATGTGAGGTTATCCACTTTGGTGACAAAAACACAAAGGCAGAATATTATCTGAATGGTGGCAGATTAGGAAAGGGGGAGGTGCAACGAGACTTGGGTGTCATGGTACATCAGTCATTGAAAGTTGGCATGCAGGTACAGCAGGCGGTGAAGAAGGCAAATTGCATGTTGGCCTTCATAGCTAGGGGATTTGAGTATAGGAGCAGGGAGGTCTTACTGCAGTTGTACACGGCCTTAGTGAGGCCTCACCTGGAGTATTGTGTTCAGTTTTGGTCTCCTAATCTGAGGAAGGACATTCTTGCTATTGAGGGAGTGGAGCGAAGGTTCACCAGACTGATTCCCGGGATGGCAGGACTGACATATGAGGAGAGACTGGATCGACTGGGCCTGTATTCACTGGAGTTTAGAAGGATGAGAGGGAATCTTATGGAAACATATAAAATTCTGGCGGGACTGGACAGGTTAGATGCAGGAAGAATATTCCTGATGTTGGGGAAGTCCAGAACTAGGGGGCACAGTCTAAGGATAAGGGGTAAGCCATTTAGGACTGAGATGAGGATAAACTTTTTCACTGAGTTGTTAACCTGTGGAATTTCCTACCGCAGAGAGTTGTTGATGCCAATTCATTGGATATATTCAAGAGGGAGTTAGATATGGCCCTTATGGCTAAAGGGATCAAGGGGTATGGAGAGAAAGCAGGAAAGGGATACTGAAGTGAATGATCAGCCATGATCTTATTGAATGGTGGTGCAGGCTCGACGGGCCGAATGGCCTACTCCTGCACCTATTTTCTATGTTTCTATCATACAATTTAAGCATAACCTCCCTGCTCTTATATTCTATGCCTAGGCCAATAAAGGCAAGCATTCCGAATGCCTTCTTAACCACCTTATCCACCTGGCCTGCTACTTTCAGGGATCTGTGGACAAGCACTCCAAGGTCCCTTTGTTCATCTACACTAAGTAACCTACCGCTTAATGTTTATACCCTTTCCTTATTAGCCCTCCCAAAGTGCATCACCTCACACTTCTCTGAATTAAATTCTATTTGCCACTGTTCTGCCTACCTGACCAGTAGATTGATATCCTCCTGTAGCCCATGACTTTCCTCTTTATTATCAACCACACAGCTAATTTTAGTGTCGTCTGCAAACTTCTTAATCATACTCCCTATTTTCAAATCTAAATCGTTGAAAAATACCACAAAAAGCAAGGGTCCCAGCACTGAGCTCTGCGGAACCCCACTGGAAACATCCTTCCAGTCACAAAAACATCCATCAATCATTACCCTTTGCTTCCTACCTCTAAGCCAATTTTGGATCCAACTTGACACTTTGCCCTGTATCCCATGGTCTTTAACCTTCATGACCAGTCTACCATGTGGGACCTTATCAAAAGTTTTGCTAAAGTCCATATATACTACATTGTACGCACTACTCTCATCGACCCTCTTGGTTACCTCAAAAAATTCAATCGGGTTAGTCAGACACGATCTTCCCTTAACAAATCCGTGCTGATTGTCCCTAAGTAATCCTTGCCTTTCCAAATGCAGATTTATCCTGTCTTTCAGGATTTTTTCCAATAATTTTCCCACCACTGAGGTTAGGCTGACAGGCCTGTAATTACTTGGCCTATCCCTTTCTCCCTTCTTAAACAAGGATACTACATTAGCAGTCATCCAATCCTCCGGCACCATGCCCAGATCCAAAGGGCATGTTTGATGTGCCTTCCTCAGGCGCACTAGGTAACAAGTTTTTTTTTAAATCGTTAAAGCCAATGCCACTGGCTGGAAAGATGGTGACCTTCACCTTTGGCATCGACATTTCTGTTGTTAGAGGAATGCAGCTGGCTACTGAAGTGCTGGCAAAAACCACCTCGAGCTCTCATCACCTCTGGAGGCAGCAAGGCCACATTATTTACATGCTGCTGTTAAAATTAGGGCTGGTAAACGAAATATGCCAGTAAAAAGTTTGTTGCTAGATGTAACAGCACAAGAAAATACTCATCCACCAGTGGTGTTTTCAGGAACAAAACCACTTTGAATGAGGCAAACTTGATGTATTTCATCCTTGTGACTGCCCACATAATCAGAACTTTATGTATCCATTAACACTGACCTTTAACCTCTGAAACATCTAGATTTACACTGATTTCACTTGTGATTTCCTTCCATCAAATTCAAGATTAATGAAATGAGCAAATAACAAGATCATTATGCTCTATTTGTGGTAGAATCTAAATCTGTGATGTCAAAAATTGGCAGGCACTTGCTGCCAATGAAAAGCATGAATCTAAAAATGGCTTTGAAGCATTAGATAAAGACTATGGGCTGGAAATTCCCCAGCCTTGCACCTTTTTTGGCAGAAAACGGTGATCTGCTAATTGGCCAAAGTTTTGCGCCAGGGGTTTTGAAATACCGCTGAAAAGCAGACTGCCAGCGTGCGAGACTTAAAAAAAAAAACGCTATCGCTTTAAATATGCCGCACCCATATTCTGGGTGAAAAAAAACGCCCGAGAAAAACCTGCGTTGCAGCCCCAGAAACATCGGTAAGTATGAAGACTTGCAAAAAAAGGTAAGTTAAAGTTTTTATTTTTAAATTATTTTTTAGCGATTCGCTAGATAAGTGTCTTGTGATTGTTTTGTGATTTTTAAATTTTTGGTTTTTGCAATTTCTTTGTTTTCTCCCCGTCCCAAGGGTTAATTGGCCTCGGACTAAAGTTGGCGAGGAGTACGGTTTCCACCGCGAATCCTTGTGCAACGCCGATTTTTACAGCTGGGCGCATTTTATGATGAAACTTGGGCCTTTATAAAATGGCGGTGTGATTAACGGTATTTTTGGCGAAAAATGCTGAAAACATACCGCTTTGGCCAAAACGCAAATTTCTAGTCCATTATAATATGTCTTGCTATACTTGAAAAGATCTAAATTTGTGAAAATATCACTGAATTAAAAGACATTTGCAAATCTGTTCTCAACATTTTTAATGGTTTTCACAGCATTCCCCACACGTTATTGTGAGCATGCCTGACATATTTCCATTTTTGTTATTTTCATCTTTTGGGTTCAGGGAGCCTCTCATTTCTCTGGGTGGACAGAAATTGTTTTCACCTCTCATTCTCATAACAAAACAACTCAAATGCCAGGGATATCTTTATTGCTGTAATATTAACTCTCAACTATTCAACATTTTAGATGCAGTTTCACCTAAGCTATAAGTGCTAATTGCTTGCCTCCTGTTTTCCTTCTCTTCTCTCTTATTTTAGCTTGAATTTTCCACTTTTCATCACTAACTTCAATTATACCTGTTAGTACATTTTTTTTCGATTTTCTTCTTTTTCAATTACTTTTTACTTGTTGACTTTGGGGGCAGGATTTTTTTTTCAGAAAGGGTTTTCTTTGGCTGTAAACTGTTTTTTAAATAGCTGCTATCCAGCCAATCAAAATAACAGATTCTGTCGACTCAGATTGTTGCATCATAAATGCGACCAGATCTCGGTCATCCAAATTTCACAGGGCTGTTGCTGATGAGTTTATTCATCAATGCCCTCATTGCCCAACAGTTCCCTAGCAACAAATTCGTTGCAAGGGGCCCAACAGTGCCCAACCCCTTTTTTCGCGCACTGACCTGAAGCGCGTCGACTTTGCGCGCTAGAAAGGGCGCTAGAAAAAAGGGGCCCCATCCTGGTCACTCTTCGGAGTCTTGGCATAGCGTGGAGGCTGAAGCGGTGGGGGGGGCGGAGCAGCAAGCCAGCGCACACAGCACTGACGGCACCTGCGCTCATGCTCCTGCCCTCCCAGCGCATCCTGTGGGCTGTAAGCAGGACCCGATGCTCGCAGCCCCTATCCCAGGCCAAAGGGACTCCCGATCTCGCCACACCCTATCTCTGGTCGAGTGGACTCCCGCGCCCGCCGGCCCACTGAGTTCCCGGGCAGGTAAGGATTTTGCTTTTATATTTTATTTAGTGGCTGTGCTCGAAACATTTGATTGGGTGGAGGGGGGGGTGGAAAGGAGGAGATTTTGTGTGGGGGGGGGGTGGTGGGAGAGGAGATGAGGAGGAGGAGGAGGAGGAGGAGGAGGAGGAGTGTTTTGGGAGGGGGAGGGGGAGGAGTGTTTTGGGACGGGGGGGGGAGGAGGAGAGTTTTGGGGGTGGGGGAGGAAGAGGAGGATTTTGGGGGTAGAGGAGGAGAGTTTTGGGGGTGGGGGAGGAGGAGGAGAGTTTTGGGGGTGGGGGAGGAAGAGGAGGAGGAGAGTTTTGGGGGTGGGGGAGGAGGAGGAGAGTTTTGGGGGTGGAGGAGGAAGAGGAGGAGAGTTTTCGGGCGGGGAGGAGGAGAGTTGGGAAGGAGGAGATTTTGGAGGGGGGAGGAGGAGAGTTTTGGAGGGGGGGAGCAGGGAGGAGGAGTGTTTTGGTGCCTTTCCCGGGCAGACTTTAAAGATAAGGCAGGATTTACTTTTTTAAATTGTATTTTAATGGTTTGAGCTTTTCTTTAATGTTTGCAGCTTGGTTGTTGAGGTCCTCTCCAGTTCCCTCCCCTCCCCTATCCCTGCCCTAATGTCTGCCAATGTGCACTGCTTTTTCTTAATTGCCCGCAAGATTTAGCAGAGCTGGCCACATAACGCTGACCTAAGTGGATTTGAAGTACGTTTTTGCAGGCCAAAGTAGCATAAATGGCCAAAACTGTCATAAGTATCTGTGGGAACGCTCCCTTTTGGGAAAAAAAAACTGACCTAAAAAAAGTCGTACTGTACTTGACTTACCCTGGAGCAAATTTTGGTGGGAAAATGGCTTTTTCTAACTTTCGCCAGAAAAAACAACTTACTCCCAAAAAATTGTTGCAAGTCATGGCCAATGTTGGGCCCATGGTGCCAAGGATTAATTCTGGCTGTAATTGCACTTGGTTGAATTCCGCTCCAAATCGTGTCCTGACTCTCTATTCAGGTTATGTTCAAAAAGGGGTAAAGCAGTTTCCATCCAAAAAAAACTTTTTGTTTCCTGTATCCTAACTCTGCCCAAGTCCTATTCACCCATCACCCCTGTACTCGCTGACCTAAATTGCTTCTGAACGCCTTCATTTAAAAATTCTCATCTTTGTGTTCAAATCCCAATATAGCCTCGCCTCTCCCTATCTCTGTAACCACCCCTCTGAGTCCTGCAACCCTCTGAGAACTCTGTCTGTTGTCCATCAACCGTCCCCCCCCCCCCCTCCTCTCCACCCCTAACCTTACTTCACATCGCCATTTGTGGCCGTACCTTCAGCTGCCTCTGTCCTAAGTTCTGGAATTTCCTGCCTACAACTCTCGCAGTCTTTGAAACCTAGCTTTTGGTTGCCTGTCCCAATGTTTCCCCCTTAGGCTCGGTGTTAATTTTAGTCTGTGTGTTTTTTGGGAAGTGCTTTGGAATGTTTTACTATCTTAAAGGCACCATATAAAAGCAAGATGTTGTTGTTAAATTTTATTACCATTAGAGGTACTTTTCCATCTTCCCCAGTCAGTTTTGCTTGCTTTTTTAAAGTTTTATACTTATTAATGTTTTCATTTGACTCCCAATAGTTTGAAGTGCTTTGTTCCTGCATGTATTCAGTTTTCAAGCTTTTTATTTTCTTTTCACCTGCAGATGCTACTTTGCCTAATACAGTATTTGGCAATGTAACATATGTCTTGTTGAACAGATCCAGTGAAAAAATTGATCAGAGTACATATGCATTAAACAACACTTAATGAATGCATGTGTGGTGAGCTGTGCGTATTGATGTATTGATGGATGTCTCGTGGCATTGCTCATAGTAAAGTAGAGGATGCACTCTCTTGCCTATCAGTGCCATGCTATATCTTATGTTTTGGTTCCATGTCTCTCTCTCCTCTTGTGATGCCTCTCTCATTTCATTTTTTCCTGCTTCTATGTGCATTTTAGCATATTTGCTTTCATGTGGCTGGTGTGGCAAGAAGGAAGCTGGTCAGGTCTGTGGGTTACAATTTCCAGTGGCAGTGTTGGGGAAAATGGGTCCTTACAGGCTTTGGTAACTCCCTTCATGTGGATAAATGTAAGGTGGTAAAAACACGAAGGCAGAATATTATCTGAATGGCAGCAGATTAGGAAAAGGGGTGGTGCAACGAGACCTGGGTGTCATGGTTCATCAGTCATTGAAAGTTGGCATGCAGGTACAGCAGGCGGTGAAGAAGGCAAATGGCATGTTGGCCTTCATAGCTAGGGGATCTGAGTATAGGAGCAGGGAGGTCTTACTGCAATTGTACAGTGCCTTGGAGAGGCCTCACCTGGAATATTGTGTTCAGTTTTGGTCTCCTAATCTGAGGAAGAACATTCTTGCTATTGAGGGAGTGCAGCGAAGGTTCACCAGACTGATTCCAGGGATGGCTGGACTGACACATGAGGAGAGACTGGATCAACTGGGCCTTTATACAGTGGAGTTTAGAAGGATGAGAGGGGATCTCATAGAAACGTATAAGATTCTGACGGGACGGGACAGGTTAGATGCAGGAAGAATGTTCCCGATGTTGGGGAATCCAGAACCAGGGGACACAGTCTTAGGATAAGGGGTAGGCCATTTAGGACTGAGATGAGGAGAAACTTCTTCACTCAGAGTTGTTAACCTGTGGATTTCCCCGCCACAGTGAGTTGTTGATGTCAGTTCATTGGATATATTCAAGAGGGAGTTAGATGTGGCCCTTACGGCTAAAGGGATCAAGGGGTACTGAAGTGAATGATCAGCCATGATCATATTGAATGGTGGTGCAGGCTCGAAGGGCCGAATGGCCTATTCCTGCACCTATTTTCGATGTTTCTATGTTTCATTTGTCCTATAACTTCACTGTGTTGCTGTTGCTTCTCCCCACCTTCTTGCTCCCATTGGCTTTTATACTGCCACCGCTCCCCTTGCCATCATGCCCTCACTTTTGCTGCCCGTTTTTCTTTCACACTACATACATTGCATCCTCCACAACCCCTTACTGCCGAGTTGCTTCTCCTACTGACCTCGTCATTGCCTAGTGTCTTCACCTATTCACTCTGTTAGGATGATTCAAGAAGGCTGCAAAGGGATACAGACTGGTTGATTGAGTGGGCAAGAACATCGCAGATAGATTATAATGTGGAGAAATGTGAAGTTAGCCACTTTGGTAGGAAAAATAGAAAAGCAAAAATGTTTCAAATGGTGAGAGATTGGGAAATGTTGGTATTCAGAGGGACCTGGGTGTCCTTGTACACACATCACTCAAAGTTAACATGCAGATACAGTAAGTAATTAGGAAAGCAAATGGTATGTTAGCCTTTACTACAAAGGGACTGGAGCATGAGTAAATAAGTCTTACTGCAATTATATAGGGCCTTGGTGAGACCACACCTGGGGTAGTGTGTAAAGTTTTGGTCTCCTTACCCAAGGAAGGATATACTTACCTTTCGAAGGGAGTGAAAAGAAGGTTCACTAGACTGATTCCTGGGATGGGGGGATTGTCCAATGAGGAAAGACTGAGGAGACTCGGTCTATATTCCCTAGTGTTTATAAAAAAAGAGGTGATCTCATAGAAACATATAAAGTTCTTATAGAGCTTGACTGGGTAGATGATGGAAGGATGTTTTCTCTGGCTGGAGAATTTGGAACAAGGATCACAGTCTCAGAGTAAGGGATCGGCCATTTAGGGCTGAGATGAGAAAACATTTCTTGAAAGGGTTGTGAATCTTGGGATTCTTTACCCCAGAGGGCTGTGGATGCTGTCATTGAGTATATTCAAGACTGAGATAGATAGATTTTTGAATATTAAGGGAATCGAGGGAAATGGGGATAGTTTGGAAGGTGGAGTTGAGGAGATCAACCATGATCTTATGGAATGGCTTAAAGGGCCGAATGGCCTACTCCTCTTTTTTCTTATGTTCTTGTGTCATTCACGATCAGCTGCAGTTCATCTCGTCTTTCCTCCCCCCTCCAATCTGATGGTCTGACCCTCCCATCCTGTATTTAGACTTCCCCTGATGACATCCCCTATCTTTTGACCCAATCCTGATTTCTCTTTTGTCCCCTGTTACATATCCCCTCCCCTCCTCATCACTTGCCTGCTTAACACTTATTCTACCTCTCCAACATGAGCACCCATTGCCTTACCTGATGAGCCCAATCCCTTGAAGCAATTCTGCGTCAATATACCCTCCATGTGTTCCTCATTATCAATGTTCTATCCACTCAGACCTATTATCTTGTCCTCAACAGTGTGATCTGATTGTTATCATTTATTCTCCTCCACCCACTCTTAGCTACTTGGACATCTTTCCTGCCCCTGACTTACTTGGGCTTTACATCTTCCCTCCCTCCCAAATCATTTGACCCAGATCCCAATTGCAGCCCCACAGTTCTCTAGTGACATTCTGTTTGTTTGCTTGCACTGGCAAACTGACTTAAATTCTTATAGTTCTGTTAATGGAGCAGGACAGAGCAACCATGAGTGGGACTGGAATGTGCAAGTTTATAAGGCTGGCATCGGGCATTTTAAATTCGAGCAGGACAAGCCACCAGGAGTGTATCTGGGAATCGGGTGGTAGTGGACCAGGGAGCAGTGCAGCAGGATTGGAGCATGGCCATGGGAGAAGAGGAGGAGCAGCTCATAGACAAGAGGTGAGCAGCATGGAAGGCAGGCTGGCTGGTGCCGGTAAATAGGAATCAGTGGCCTCACTGGAGCCACAATGCGGGCCCTCGCCCTATCAGCCCACTAGAGCAGCAGGAAGCCTGCAAGTTGGGGAGGGTAGAGAAGGGACATGGGAAATCAACGGCCCATGTGCCAAATAATATACAAATGAAAATGGACGGGCAGGCCTGCAACCAAAGTTTGATGCATGTTGACACTAGATTTTTCCATTGTTGCTATGGAATTTTTTCATTATAAATTTCAAAAAGAGGTATCAAAGTCATGAAAACTGGAATTGAGGTTTATAGACAAGAACTCCATGTCATAATGCAAGACTTTTATGTATTTCTATAAATATATAGATATGAATATATAGATGAGAAAGAGAGATAAAATGTACATCTGAGGTATACTCTATTCATGAAATACAACCATGGTTGGGGAAAAACAGGTGGTGATAGATTCCTAGTAAATTATATACATACAGTCTGTGATTTGGGCATGTTTACAACAGCATGCAGGAAATCATCCTTTCCACTCATGCTTAACATGATTACGCCAAACCTCTCTTTCTTCACACAATCACTCAATCACTCAAGTTGCTCTTATTCAAAATCAACCAACCCAGAGGAGCAAAGTAAACTTAGTATAAGAATATGTTCACGAAACGGATGGGCAGCTGCAATTATGTCCTGCTCCGACTTGCCAAACTGAATCACAGATCATTATTTCTCAAAAACCGATATTTCCAATACTTTTTCAACTCATTGTGTTGCACTGGATGGTGAGAGAGGAAAGATTGTATCAAAGAGAACAAGTGTACATCTGCATAGTTTTGCAGGCATGGAAAATATATTTCTTTTTGTCGGGCTTTTTTAATTAAAGACGTCCCATCTGTCACAATTATCTAATCTAGTGCAGTGTTATCCAATACATTAGCCACTAGCCAAATGTAACTAATTGGAAATCCAGGCTTGGCTTATTGCAGTTTTGATTAGTAAATAAAAATGAGTAACGGACACTCATTGAGCATATGTGATCTCAATATTCATTTACTCACGGCATTCTTTTAAGCTTTTTATGCGTTTCTTGATAAAATGGTAAGACCAAAAGCAGAGCGTGCAAATTTTGTTTAATCGTTATGTAGGCTTTACTTACCTGGCTACTGCTTGTTGATTATTAAAATAGCTTGTAACACGTGAAAAGACCAGACTTCAGCACCATGGAAACATCATCTTGGAGAGTGGAGCTGTCATCGGAATCAGCTTGACAAATTGACATAACCTCTCCAGGCCAGCAGAAGAAAGCAAGAGGTTGAGAATAATACAAATAAAAACAAAAAATGCAGGAAATACTCAGCAGGTCAGGCAGCATTTGTGGAGACAGGAACAGAGTTAATGTTTCAGGTCAATGAGCTTTCATCAGAACTGGAAAATGTTACAGATGCAACATGTTTTAAGCAAGTACAGCGGCAGGGACAGGAAGGATGGGAAGAAAGAACAAAAGGGAAGGTCTGTGATCGGGTGGGAGGCAGGAGAGATTGAATGACAAAAGGATGATGGCGCGAGGCAAAAGGGGGTGGTAATGGGACAAGTAAAGAAATAGAAGAAGGGTCCACAAGAGGTATAAATGGCAATAGCAGAAGCAGATGATCTTTCCCCTTTCCCCATTCAGTGCAACACGAGTTCAAAAAATGGTGGAAATATCTGATCCTAAGAAATAATGATCTGAAATTGTTGAACTCTGTTACGTCCAGAAGACTGCAAAGTGCCTAATTGAAAGATTTGGTGTTTACGGTCAGAGTGGGAGTGTGGAATTAATGTGACAGGCGACCAGAAGCTCAGGGTCATGCTTACGGACTGAACATAGGTGTTCCACAAAGTGGACACCCAATCAGCTTTTGGTCTCCCCAATGTAGAAGAGACTGCATTGTGAGCAGCGAATACAGTATACTAAATTGAAAGAGGTAAAAGTAAATCGCTGTTTCACTTGGAAGGAGTGTTTGGGGCCCTGGACGGTGGGAAAGGAGCAGGTAAATGTGCAGGTGTTGCATCTTCTGCACTTGCATGGGAAGGTGCCGTGGGAAGGGGAAGGGGTGTTGGGTGTGATTGACGAGTCGTGGAGAATAATACAAATTGAGAAGGTGCACGAAGATAAATGTCTGATAACTTTATAGCAGAATTCTAAATATTGGTGAAAGAGAAAGACTTCGAAGTCTTGTATTGTATGGTGATAGATGCTTGTTGAGTTAATATATATATATATTATATATATGAAGTATAGTACATTTGCCTGTATAGTGTGTAAGGAGTTTCTATTTACTAAAATTAGTGCATGTGATGAAACAGATGTCACTATGTCGCTTGTGACTAGTCTGCGATTTCTACTGAACAACATTGGTCTACTGTGACAAACCGCTTTTGGATTTATTTGTTGTAAGCCACTTCAATGAAAGAGTTAGTCATGGGGCTTCTTCGAGGACTTGTAGAATTTGCATTCTTTACGCAATGACTGTCGAAAAAAAAAATATCTAATTGTCCCCCACTTCTCATCTGGCTCGATGTCAAACTTTTTTTTGTCTTATAGCACTTCCTGTGAAATGTCTTGGGACGTTTTACTACGTTAAAGGCACTATGTAGGTCAATCTTGGGCGGTCCCTCGAAACAAGGATGACTTGCTTCCATGCCAGAAAAAGGACGAGTTCACAGGTGTTTCAATGAAGGACCCGAACTACATCCTGAAGGGTGGAAGATGCCTGTGCATGTATTTTTTTTTAACGTGGAGTGGCTGTTGCACACCAGCCACCACACGGGCTTGACAGAGCTAGGTCTTGGTCCAGTGGCAAGGATTACCCAAGACAACTGGAGACCAGTTCTGCTGCACGGACCTAGTGCGCACACGTATCGCAGTGTGGGCTTGTCCGTGCTGCCCCTGACCCCGAACTCTTGCCTCCCCTGGGCCCCGATCACGTCCCTCCACAGTCTCTCGCCGCTCCTTCGCCCTGACCTCGCCGCTCCTGCTGTATCTGCCCACGCTCCAATCAAAGACCTGGATCTTGATGACATCACTCTTCACAGCCGTCGCCGTCCTGCACCAGCTCGCGCTGCACCTTGTAGTGCATGCCTCCACGTTGCCCATGGCCGCCGCTCGCCGCTCCTTTTATGGCTCCGGCCTGCCGCTGATGTTCCCTCGCAGGTTGGGGCTTCCATGTTGCCCATGGCCGCCGCTCCTTTTATGGCTCCGGCCTGCCGCTGATGTTCCCTCGCAGGTTGGGGCTTCCACGTTGCCCATGGCCGCCGCTCGCCACTCCTTTTATGGCTCCGGCCTGCCGCTGATGTTCCCTCGCAGGTTGGGGCTTCCACGCTGCCCATGGCCGCCGCTCGCTGCTCCTTTTATGGCAAGTTGTTGTTGTAGAGGGCAAATGCTTACAATTTCCAGTGTATACCTCATGCATTGCAATTCACTTTGAAGCTGAACTGATGGGATTTTACTATTCTGTGAATTTGGATATTAATTGAATCCCACAAAGGGTTCTTTTTGTGATCTGGGGCTTTAAGTGTTATTTTCAATTCATTAAATGTTTGCAACAATACATGATATTAAATGGTGGAGCAGGCTCGAGGGGCCAGGTGACCTACTCCTTCCTGCTCCTATTTCTTATGTTCTTATGCAAGATGCTGTATACTCTAATTGGTTTGGAAGAAGAGCGAGAGGAAGAAAACACATTCTGGTATCGGAGTTATGTGAATGCAGAAAGATGCATTTTATCTCTACTGGAGTATTTCACTTTTCATTGAAGTTTACATTAGCAAATGAGACGAAGTCCTCTATAGTTGCCGCATGAAAAGTGGGAGACTCATCACATTAATTACATTAAGCTTCTGTTTAGAGAGCTAAGATATCAATCCTGCATAGCTGTTGTCTCTGCCAGGTATGAAGAACTTGTTTTTATGAGTTGCCCGTAGCAGCTGGGATCTGACATTTTGTTGGCAAGTGAGGTCTCATTATGTCAGATGTAGATATGAGGTTTAATTTTCATGGCCCTTCGTAAAGCTGAAGGAAAAAAACTTTCTTGGAGCAGCCAAGGAGTGTACTTATTGAGAAGATGTTGGCTTCAGAGGGAAAAAAGTAACAATCCATTCTATTTCTTTAGGCTTAAGAAACTAATAGCTTCTACATCTGTTGCTTTGTACCCAAAGCTATAGATTTCCAGCTTGAGCAATTCCATCCAAAAGAAGTTAGTTAGTAATGCTCCCATGACTTCATTCATGAGACTGACTATAGCCTTAAGGATGTATACTTAAGAATAAGAATCTTTGATTGAAAATACTTGAGCTTTGATATGGGACTATAAACTCCGGTGGGCATCTATTGATATCAATGGAACAAAAACCGAGCAATTTCTATAAGTGACTGACAGTCTGTTCCACCAGATAACCACTCGTAAAGGTGAAGGCAAAAAATTATCCCAATGTGCTTTGGTTTCAATACAAGAAAGCTGCAGGGAAAGGAGAGGACGTATTTGGAGCTTAGAAGAATATTTCGAGCAGTAATGGGTATATATGATAAGTACAGAAAAACAAAGGTTGGGCGAGAGAGAGTGATTGTTGGGAGTTTTTCAGAACAGGGAGCAGCATTAAAGTCTTGGATGGACTTGGACGTTATATTTAAGCACTGTTGTGGGTGAAAGAAAAGTGGTTAACGCAAAAGAAGAACTAGAATCTCTGAGGCAGCTTTTGCTCAAAAGAGATAGTGAAGCCAACAATGGCCCTGAATTTGGAGTCGGAGGCTTCTCGAGGGGAAATACTTCGGATCCGCAAAGAAGATCTGCGCCTACCTGTGGGGCCTTGTATGCACAGTATTCCCATAAGCTTGAATGGGGATACCCCCCAAAATACATGTGCACATCAAATAAACAAATAAATAATTAATTACATATTTAAGATTAATTAAAATGCCATTTAATTAAAAGTGTAAAACAAATTACATTTTTTGAAAATTTTAAATGTTTTAATGCAGGCAAAAATAACTTGCCTTATTGCACAGGTTTTCAAATGTTTAAATGATTGGAGAAAAAAATACTTTTATATTCATTTAAACACTGGTAAAAGCAGGCCTTGCACCTGCTTTTACCAAGCGTAAGAATTTCACGGGCATTCGCTGGGTAGAAGTCTGCCCATGGATTCTCTTTTCCCGGGGATGTATTGGATTTGTCGAAGATTCTTGACAGATCGCAAGTTCTGGGTTTTCACGCATGCGTTTGCACCCATAGGGGCCACAAAATACGAGCCAATGTCAATGGAAATTAGTAATGGGGGAACGTGGAGATGACAGAAACTCAACAAATATTTTGTATCAGTCTTTACGGTAGAGGACACTAAAAATATCCCAACAGTGGATAGTCAAGGGGCTATGGTGGAGGAACTTAACACAATCACTAAGGAGATGGTACTCAGTAAGATAATGGGACTAAAGGTGAATAAATCCCCTGGACCTGATGGCTTGCATCCTAGGGTCTTAAGAGAAGTAGAGGCAGGGATTGTGAATGCATTGGTTGTAATTTACCAAAATTCCCTGGATTCTGGGGAGGCCCCAGCATATTGGGAAAACTGCAAATGTAATGCCCCTATTTTAAAAAAGGAAGCAGACAAAATACAAGAAACTATAGACCAGTTAGCCTAACATCTGTGGTTGGGAAGATGTTGGAGTCCATTATTGAAGAAGCAGTAGCAGGATATTTGGAAAAGCAAAATTCGGTCAGGCAGAGTCAGCATGGATTTATGAAGGGGAAGTCATGTTTGACAAATTTGCTGGAGTTCTTTGAGGATGCAACGAAAAGGGTGGATAAAGGGGAACCAGTGGGTGTGGTGTATTTGGACTTCCAGAAGGCATTTGACAAGGTGCCACATATAAGGTTACTACACAAGATAAAAGTTCACAGGGTTGGGGGTAATATATTAGCATGGATAAAGGATTGGTTAACGAAAACAGAGAATCAGGATAAATGATTCATTCTCTGGTTGGTAATCAGTAACTGGTGGGGTGCCATGGGGATCAGTGCTGGGACCCCAACTATTTACAATCTATATTAATGACTTGGAATAATAACGAGTGTAACGTAGCCAAGTTTGCTGACGATACAAAGATGGGAGGAAAAGCAATGTGTGAGGAGGACAAACAAAATCTGCAAAAGGACATAGACAGGCTAAATGAGTGGTCAAGAGTTTGGCAGATGGAGTATAATATTGGAAAGGATGAGGTTGTGCACTTTGGCAGAAATAATCCAAGAGCAAGTTCTTATTTAAATGGAAATACATTGCAAAGTGCCGCAGTGCAGTGAGGCCTGGGGATACTTGTACATGAAGCACAAAAGTTTACTATGCAGGTACAGCAAGTGATCAGGAAGGCCAATGGAATTTTGGCCTTTATTACAAAGGGGATGGAGTATAAAAGCAGTTATACAGGGTATTGGTGAGACATACATGGAATACTGCATACAGTTTTGGCTTCCTTATTTAAGAAAGGATATACTTGCTTTGGAGGCAGTTCAGAGAAGGTTCACTAGGTTGATTCCAGAGATGAGGGGGTTGACTTATGAGGAAAGGTTGAGTAGGTTGGGCCTCTACTCATTGGAATTCAGAAGAATGAGAGGTGATCTTATCGAAATATATAAGATTATGAGGGGGCTTGACAAGGTGAATGCAGAGAAGATGTTTCCACTGATGGGGGAGACTAGAACTCGGGGGCATAATCTTAGAATAAGGGGCTGCCCATTTAAAACTGAGATGAGGAGGAATTTCTTCTCTTAGGGTTGTAAATCTGTGGAATCGCTGTCTCAGAGAGCTGTGAAAACTGGGTCATTGAATAAATTTAAGACAGAGATAGACAGTTTCTTAACAGATAAGGGAATAAGGGGTTATGGGGAGCGGGCAGGGTAGTGGACCAGAGTCCATGATCGGATTAGCCATGATCGTATTAAATGGCGGAGCAAGCTTGAGGGGCTGTATGGCCTACTCCTGCTCCTATTTCTTATGTTCTTATGTTATGTTCTTACGTAATACGTCAGTAAGAGAAAAGCAGTTCAGGACATGAGATGGTAGACTTGTGAAAGACATGAAATAGTTTTGAAGAATTGTAAGAAACAAGATTTTCGTTGCCCACCAAGGGCATGGAAATCAGATTTGCTGATGTGTTGCTGACAGACAAGGCGCACATTTCTAAAATTGGCCAATATATCCAGGAGCACATTTCTAAAATTGGCCAATATATTTAAAAGCATTTAATGGAGTGGTATGTGTTAAAATATTAGTTATATTTGAAAATATGAAATGAAGTTGTATTTTCAAGCTGTTAGAAATAGTGGAAATTAAGTGCATTTTGCTGATTTTGTTACTCCCAGTAATTTTTTTTACTGGGGTAGGGATGCAATTGTCTTGAGACTAATCACTTCTGATTCAGACATTGATCATGTTTCAGTATTTCCAACTCCTTCTGGCATTGATGCTGACTCAAACTACTGAAATAAACTATTCTTTGTAGGTATACTGAATGAAAGAGAAGTCCCGTAAGGACCTTGCATTGAATTTACTTACTGTGGCCTTTTGAGGAAGTTGCTCTAATTTTTGATTTTTGTTAGCAAGATTATTTCTACGAAATCAAGTTGCTGTCTTTGGTTTTTCAATATGTGCAAGGATATCTTTTGGACCATATGGACTTAAAAAGGTGCATTCCGAACTCTTGCATAATTTTATTCGCTCTACCATTGGCAGCCATGCCTTCAGCTGCCTGGGCCCAAAGCTCTGGAATTCCCTCCCTAGAGCTCTTTTTCTTCCTTTAAAATGCTCCTTAAAACCTACCTCTTTGACCAAGCTTTTGATCATCTGCTTATGAGGCTCGGTTTGATAACATACCTGTGAAAGCGCCTTGGGTTGTTTTACTATGGTAAAGACACTATATAAATACAAGTTGTTGTTGCATGTACAAATTTGTCACACAGTAAATACTCTTCCAAACCCTTTTAAATCTATTACAACTACTTTTCCAGAATTGTTTTAAGAAAATAAATTGTGTGTTGTAACAAGTCTATATAATTTGAATACTGGATATTGGGTTTGATTTTATGTCATTGAAATGTTTCTTCCTACAAGGCTGATTTTGAACTACTGAATTATTCATTGTGTAAGAATGTGCTTGACTTTAAAAAATGGAAGTAGATTATCATGAATTACAACTATATATTGAATTTATCAGCTTCATACCTGATCTTATATTTTCGAAATTTGTCAACTGATGTGTGTTCCGTCAACTGTACAAGCTAAATTTCAGCATGTATTTCTACGACTAGTGTCGCCTTGAATAATTTCAGAGTATGGGTTCACTAACCAACTGTAAATTTTTATATGCCCTTTTCATTCTGATTAGAGACTCTTTAGTATTGATAAACAACAGGAGTTAGCATATTAAAACAAATTGTGGGTATTTTTTGGTTCTTTTGATTGCTCAACGCAAGAACAACTTGCTCAACAAACAGAATAAAGTCATTTTTGGCAGTAGGGCGGCAACAGAATAAATATCTTCCCAGACAATGAGAAATACACAAATTAGCTGAAAGGAAACCTTTATCATAATAACACGAGGGTTTTATTTAATACGTTATAATACTATAAATGTTTGAGACACACAAATGTAACTGATACTAGGAAACATATGTGGTGTTTTCATGAGAGACAAAACTTTGTACATTGTTTCTATCCTAATGTGTAAATGGTTTATGATGCGTAGAGGCTATTATATAATTTTTCACATCTTTTATAAAAATAAAAATCTTTGATTATAACTTTTGGACAGAAGTGCTGCTGTGTACATGGTTCACGTTGAAAGGTTAATTAAAAGTCCATTAAATATATTAATATATTTTTCTGAATGATTCAAAGTCAACAGATTAAGGAAATTGTTAACAATGATATCCTGTGGCGGCATAATCCAAAATGTGACACTTTGGGGGTTTTCAGCCTTGAAATGAGGCATCTGGCAGTGATCTCTTCGAGGTATGCACGATAGCAAAGAATATGGAAAAGGTAAATCCAGAAAACTCCTTGAAACTAAATTGAACAACAGGTGTTCAAAATTATGAAAGGCTAGTGAATTGAAAAGAAAGCAAAACTTGTATTTATATAGCGCCATTCACGACTACCGGACATCTCAGCGATTTACAGCCAATGATGTACTTTTGTAGTGTAGTCACTGTTGTAATGTAGGAAACGCGGCAACCAATTTGCTCCCACAAACAGCAATGTGATAATGACCAGATAATCTGTTTTTATGTTGATTGAGGGATAAATATTGGCCAGGACACCAGGGATAAGTCCTCTGCTCTTCTTCAAAATAGTGCCATTGGATCTTTGACATCCACCTGAGAGAGCAGACGGGGCCTCGGTTTTAACGTCTCATCCAAAAGTGCAGCATTCCCTCAGTACGGCACTGGAATTTTAGCCGAGATTGGTGTCTGAAGGGCATCAATTCCAGATCATCCCCAAAAGAACGAAAAGACATGTTGGATGTTTTTTTTACATAAAGGGTTGCTAGAAAAGGTGTTGAAAGTAGAATGCGTAAAAGCTTTTAAAAGGGAAAAAAGAAATTGCATTAATAAGGGAAAAAGAAAAGAAAGAACTTGCATTTTATATAGTGCCTTTTACAACCTCCCAAAGCACTTTACAGCCACTGAAGTACTTTTGAAGTATAGTCATTGTTGTAATGTAGGAAACATGACAACCAAGTTGCACATAGCAAGGTCCCACAAACCGAAATGTGATAATGACAAGAATCAGTTTTGGTGGTGATAGTTGAGGGATAAATATTGGCCAGGATATCTGGGAGAACTCACAGTGCCATGAGATCTTTTACATCCATCTGAGAAAGCAGAAGGAGCCTGTGATTAACATCTCGCTCAAAACATAGCACCTCCAAAAGTGCCGTATTCCTTCAGTACTGCACTAGATTTTGTGGTCAAGTCTGTGGAGTGGGATTTGAACGAACAACCTTCTGACACTGAGCAATGGAAGTGTTTAAATACTTGAAAATGGAAAACACACTACTCTGGTTCAGTGGAGTTAGTCAGTTCCGTAGGTTTGAGTGTCCTTTATTGGAGCTGACTCTCACTGCCCTACATCTACTTATATGACAATGGAACGCGCTGACTTGAGCCAGATTTATGGGTCTTTTTCGCATGTATTTTGATTTTTTTTCTAAAGTTGGACAGAGTTGACACTAGTTGATGCAAGGGTTGGTTTGAATCATTAAAAGCTGATTTAGATCACAAGGTAAATGTACACCGCAATAGTTATGATCAAATGCACATGGTTCAATTGATGTAACTTATCTCTATCTAATAATGTAAAATAGTGAACATGCTATACTATGTCACTTAAATTGGTTGCCCTGCTTGACTTAAACAAACTAATTTTCAGGTTATTCTTTCCATGGCCAAGACTGATCTTCCCTTCACTATCTTTTGCAGCTATTTGGTGTCTGTGTCTCTTCTTAACCCCATTTCACAGACATCAGAGATCAAAGGGTTTTTCAATACAGTGAATACCACTGTGAATTGTTTGTTTTTCTCTCCACAGATGCTGCTTCACCTGCTCAGCATTTTCTGTTTCTATTTCAGATTTCCAGTATCTGCAGTATTTTGCTTTTGTTCACTTTGTTTCTTACTGTTTACACTGGGGAAAAACATCTTCAGTTTGACATCCTCTGGATGTCCTCCTTGGAAATTTCATAAAATTGCTTTTAAAAACCTTCCCTAAAAGTAACACTTTGTGTAAGAATGAAGAGAAGCATGACATTATACACATACTGAAAGAAAGAAAGACTTGCATTTATATAGCGCCTTTCATGACCACCGGACTTCCCAAAGTGCATTACAGCCAATTAAGTACTTTTTGAAATGTAGTCACAGTTGTAATGTAGGAAACTCGACAGCCAATTTGCACTCAGCAAGCTCCCACAAAAAGCAATATGATAATGACCAGATAATCTGTTTTAGAGATATTGATTGAGGGATAAATATTGGCCAGGACACTGGGGATAACTCCCCTGCTCCTCTTTGAAATATTGCCATGGGATCTTTTACGTCCACCTGAGAACACAGACGGGGCCTCGGTTTAATGTCTCATTCGAAACACGGCACCTCCGACAGTGCAGCATTCCCTCGCTACTGCACTGGAGTGTCAGCCTAGTGTGCTCAAGTCTCTGGAATGGGACCACGTCTGGACTGGGGTCAAACAGAGCTGCGTCATTGCCCCAACCCTCTTCTCAATCTTCCTCGCTGCCATTCTCCACCTCACAGTCAACAAGCTCTCCGCTGTCGTGGAACTGAACTACAGAACCAGCGGGAATCTGTTCAACCTTCACCGTCTCCAGGCCATGTCCAAGACCACCCCAACCTCTCGTCGAGCTACAGTACGCGGACGACACCTGTGTCTGCACACATTCAGAGGCTGAACTCCAGGACATAGTCGACGTATTTACTGAGGCATATGAAAGCATAGGCCTTACGCTAAACATCCGTAAGACAAAGATCCTCCACCAGCCTGTTGCCGCACAGCACTGCCCCCCCCACCCCAGTCATCAAGATGCGCGGCCCTGGACAACGTGGACCATTTCCCATACCTTGGGAGCCTCTTATCAACAAGAGCAGACATTGATGACGAGATTCAACACCACCTCCAGTGCGCCAGTGTAGCCTTCGACCGCCTGAGGAAAAGAGTGTTTGAAGACCAGGCCTTCAACTGTCACCAAGCTCATGGTCTACAATGCTGTAGAAATATCCGCCCTCCTGTATGGCTCAGAGACATGGATCATGTACAGTAGACACCTCAGGTCGCTGGAGAAATACCACCAACAATGTCTCCGCAAGATCCTACAAATCCCCTGGGAGGACAGACGCACCAACATTAGTATCCTCGACCAGGCCAACATCTCCAGCATTGATGCACTGACCACACTTGATCAGCTCCGCTGGGCAGGCCACATTGTCCACATGCCAGACACGAGACTCCCAAAGCAAAGCGCTCTACTCGGAACCCCTTCACGGCAAACGAGCCAAAGGTGGGCAGAGGAAACGTTACAAGGACACCCTCAAAGCTTCCCTGATAAAGTGCAACATCTCCACTGACACCTGGGAGTCCCTGGCCAAAGACCGCCCTAAGTGGAGGAAGTGCATCCGGGAGGGCACTGAGCACCTCGAGTCTCATCGCAGAGAGCATGCAGAAATCAAGCGCAGGCAGCGGAAAGAGCGTGCGGCAAACCTGTCCCGCCCACCCTTTCCCTCAACGACTATCTGTCCCACCTGTGACAGGGACTGTGGTTCTCGAATTGGACTGTAAAGACTCATATTTTAAGAGTGGAAGCAAGTCTTCCTCGATTCCGAGAGACTGCCTATGTGTCAGATTTTTTTTTTTAATTCAAGGAATGTGGGTGTCGCTGGCAAGGTCAGCATTTATTGCCCATCCCTAATTGCTCTTGAGAAAGTGATGTTGAGCTGCCATTTCAGAGGGCAGTCGACCACACTGTTGTGGGTCTGGAGTCACAGATATGCCAGACCAGGTAAGGACGGCAGATTTCCTTCCCTAAATGGCATCAGAACCAGATGGGATTTTACGACAATCCGGTAGTTACATAGTCACCATTACTGATGCTATCTTTTTATTCCAGATTTATTTAACTGAATTTAAATTTCCCAGCTGCCATGGTGGGATTTGAACTCATCTCCAGATCGTTAGTTCAGACCTCTTGATTACTAGACCAGTAACATTACTGCACTGCTACCGTAGCCATGCGTCATTTTTAAAAAAAAAAACATGTAGCCTCTCTCCTCAGTACTGCCAGCAGTCTCAATCTTCAGGTCAACTACTCCTTTTAATGTCCAAGTTGTATTGTAACACATTGGCCCAGAATTTGCTCCATGAGTCGGATATTTTTCCCTCACCCTTCCGCTTGAAAATTTGTATGAAAAATGGTCCTTGCGTCGTTAAACTCACCACAGAAAGTTAGGACTGGTAGTTAATTCGTTTTAACTGCACAACTGCAGTAATTTCTTGAATCTCATGGGGAGATTGACTGAGGTTAACAGCGGATTGGCACAAATCATCCAGCAGTTTATGATTCACAACTCGCTGCGTGAGTTTCCTGGATTTTCTTTTGCACACTAATGACGGTGTGTATATTAAGCTTGCTATTATCTTCCCAGCAAATTCTGGACCATTGTAGTTTACCATGCAAACCATTAACCTCTGTGACTAGCATGAAAATGAAGAATGTGACCAGAAGAGACTCAGCTGCTGCCGCTTGCCAATTGTGATTAATGTTTGATGTCATCATTCCTTTGTATTTTTCACCTGATGAAGCTATCTCATTGGTCCTGAGAGTAAGTCTAATTCAACAAACTGCTGTAGTTTGTTCAATTAAAGGAGTCGAGCAGTATCATAGAATTTTACAGCACAGAAGGAAGCCATTTCGGCCCATCGTGTCCATGCCGGCCAACAAGAGGCTATCCAGCCTAATCCCATTTTCCAGCTCTAGGTCCGTAGTCCTGCAGGTTACTGCACTTCAGGTGCACATCCAAGTACTTTTTAAATGTGGTGAGGGTTTCTGCCTCTACCACCCTTTCAGGCAGTGCGTTCCAAACCCTCACAACCCTCCATGAAGAAATTTCCCCTCAAATCCCCTCTAAATCGTCTACCAGTTACTTTAAATTTATGCGCCCTGGTTGTTTACCCTTCTGCTAAGGGAAATAGGCCCCTTCTATCCACTATATCTAGGCCCCTCATAATTTTATACACCTCAATGAGATCTCCCCTCAACCTCCTCTGTTCCAATGAAAACAAATCCAGCCTATTTAATCTGTCCTTGTAGGTTAGATTTTCCACTCCCGGCAACATCCTCGTAAATCTCCTCTGTACCCTCTCCAGTACAATCACGTCCTTCCTGTAATGCGGTGACCACAACTGCATGCAGTACTCCAGCTGTGGCCTAACCAGTGTTTTACACAGTTCAAGCATAACCTCCCCCCCGCTCTTGTATTCTATGCCTTGGCTAATAAAGGCAAACAATTCCGTATGTCTTCTTAACCACCTTATCTACTTGGCCTGCAACTTTCGGTGATCTGTGGACATGCACTCCAAGGTCCCTTTGTTCCTCTACACTTCTCCATATCCTACCATTTAATGTGTATTCTCTTTCCTTGTTAGCCCTCCCAAAATGCATTACCTCACACTTCTCTGGATTAAATTCAAGTCATAGAAAAACATCCCCACAGTCTTTTCATAGGCCAACATGCTAAAGTGTCTCATTTCTAATGGTGTCTGAAGTTTCTGAGGAAAAAATGTGTATATAGCGAATCTATCTGTGGTGGTGGAAGCCCTCTCCTAATTGTCCAGACCCAGTTTTGATCGTTTGCACTGTCTGGGATGGCACTGATTTAGGGGAGGAGTGAAGCTCTTCCTCGGAGGAAGAGAGAAATCTGAGGGTTTCAATTTTATTGCAGTTATGTATCTCCTTTTGGTGTCAGCAACCATGTTTACAGAAGCATGTTGGCTGCCTGCTGTCAGCATGGGGGTGGTGTGTAGAATGAAAACCTATAAAAGGACAAAGATAAAATAAACGTTATACCACGTAAATTTGTAATTTCATGCAAACTAGGAAAATCTGTAGTGCTTATTGTGGTTCCTTTTTTAATGTGGTTACATTTTTAGGTTACGTTTCTGTAATCTAGTTAAAGTGGCTTGAATGCCACGGAGGGTGAAATCCTTCAAGAAAACATCACTGTAGTTATGGTTGGTTCAACATCTGACTGTCACTAAATCTAATGTCTCTGAGCATGGTGAAAAGCTCTGACAAAATCAAAAATAACATTAAATTTACATTAAATTTATGCATCAATAAATATATTCTATGCAAGTATGAAAGTAAAACAATATTTCTTCCTCTGGACTGTATCTTTTCTCCTCAAAGTGAGCTCTCTTGCCTTCAAAAATATGGATCCCATTGATCCAATCTGAAGTACAGATGTTTATAAACGGCAATCAGACAGTGGGGATTTTTTCCTATCGCCTGTACTCCAAGACGGATTTTCTTAGTTCATGTCCACTCCAGTCTGAATAGCGTTGAGAGCTCCAAACAAAAGTGTTGGCCCGTAATTTGCAGTCCCGATGGGCACACGTACGAGGTGCGTACGCACCCGTAAGGGCTATGCAAGTTCCGGGTTTTTGCACACAAAGCGCATGCACAAAAGTCCAGAACTTGCGATCTGTCAAGAAGGCTCAGGAACACGGGTCTCCATTGATCCAGGGCCATCAGTGCAAGAGTTTAAATGAAACAGAAATTTTTTTTTTCAATCACTTAAACGTTTAAAAAAAACACAGTGCAATAAGATGGTTATTTTTAGCCCCTTTAAAACATTTTAATTTATTTTTCAAAAAATTAAATTTTTGTTTTAAATATAATTTAAACATCATTTTAATTTTTAACTAATTTTAAAACATTTATTTGATGTGTAGATGTATTTTTGAGGGTATTCCCATTCATGTTTATGGGGATTCAGAACATACACATGAATGGGGAACCTCTTTTATTCGTTTGGCCAGCCCACGCTATCCCAGGTGTAAAGGGGTGGTCTCCATGAGGGGGTCACGTTCCCTTCTGACCAACTTGAATGGTTTGAATCGCTCCCACTCCCTTGGATTCTAGACTTTGGATTTATTTGGGGGATGTGACAAAGTGCAAAGGACACTGGTTTGGTGCAAAAGAACTTGATTTTATTACAGTCAAGAAATTACAAACTTATAATTACTCTGTACTTTCTTATTAATGTCAGAACTTATTCAAATTTATTAAAGAACAATACCTTACACACTCAGAGGGGGTTACAATAGCTTATAATGACTCTAATGGAGAACAACACATTACATTCAAAGGGGGTTACAGTAGAATTACACCTCCCACCTCCCAATACCTAATTCTAGCTAGATTGGACGGCAG
This sequence comes from Pristiophorus japonicus, assembly GCF_044704955.1. Lineage (NCBI taxonomy): Eukaryota > Metazoa > Chordata > Chondrichthyes > Pristiophoridae > Pristiophorus > Pristiophorus japonicus. The sequence goes on from NC_091983.1 coordinate 126,389,313, forward strand.
GGACTATGCTTACCAATCCTTTTTGACAGCGGTAGATCGCGGTTTTGGGGTTCGCCAGATGTGGTAGGGTCTGCTTGCCGTACCCCGAACGTCGGAGAAGACTTCTTGCTGCGCAATCTTCAGTTGGGTTGAGTCCGCTGATGCGGTAAGGCGTGTTTTGGAACTGTGGGGTAAGTACCTGTTTCCTTTGGCTAAAAATAGGTTTCTACAGTCTTTTAGATAATATTTTACCCGTTGGTAGGTCAGCATTAGATTGTAGAGCGGAAACTTTTCGATTCTTCGGGTTTTTCCGTTGGAGTTTTGTTTCGAGTTTGGTCGATCGCGGTAGTTTTCCGTTGGTACTACGTTGGTAGTGGTCGGTTCCTTCAGCAATGGTGGTGATCTTCCTTCCTTCAGAACTTCGAGGCAGGAGAAATTAGTTTACAACTGTCGCGTTGGTTTCTCTCCTTGTCTTGATGACATTAGCTTGGTCTCGGTTGTATGGCAAAGTGTGTCATCTGCGGTAGTAGCAACCTTGTAGCTACTTAGCAACCTAACCTCTGTTGAAAACAGGGGCCAGTTATACGGTTTGAGTGGTTCTAATCTTGGTGCCAAATCAGTTCAGAATTCTTCGTTTAAAATTGGCGGGCTTGACTCTTCTTTGTAATATTTTGGCAGGCTCGTTAAAAGTTGATATGTTTTGGGTGGGTTGATGTTCGAAAACTGCTTCCTGATGGAAATATTAGCTTGGTAATCGCAATGTCCTTTTGTGCTTAGTTTTTCGCACACAGGCTGGATTGGGCCTCTTTGTGATGTGTATGCTGAAATGGTTTTCCAGTTTCAAGTTGATGATTAGCTATCTCTGGGTCATTTGTAATGTTAATGTCTCTTGTGGGGAAGGATTCTCGAATACTCATTTCTCCAGACAGGTTACTTTAGTCCTCACACCCAGGTAGTCTCACTAATGAGGTTGTCTCCTGTTAGTTCTTTAGGCTTGCCCACAGCCTTGAATTTGTCTTGTAAAAGTTCAAAATTCTATTAAAGTTCGTAGTTTCTTCCATAAGCACTTTAGGGTTCCACACTTTTCGGTTGATAGCCCAAAATTAAATTTCCTTTCGAATGAGCCCAAACACGGTGGGGGGGGGGGGGGTTCTTGTGAATTTTGCACCCCTTCACAGGGCGCTTGCAAACCACATGCGCCCCTGAGACACGTGGGCCTCTATGCATATCTATGAATAGAGGCTCAGGAGCACAGGTCTCCATTGATCCAGGCCCATCAGGTAGGATCATAGATTTTTTGCTGATCAGAGGGATCCTGTTGAGAAATTTCCCTTTCTCCAAAGCGGATCCACTGAAATAATGGATCGACGACAGACTTAAAGAGATAGGTTCAAACGATTTTATTCCGGCATGCAGTGGAAGGTCTGTTCTTAGTCGACTAAGACAGAATCTTCAAAATCCAAAGGTCTCACCGGTCTTTATACAGATTCCAAGTGGGCCGGTCCATAATGGATCTTTTGAAGTGACAGTGATTTAACTGCCACAAATAACACAAATGTAAGGCAGAGACAAATTTGTTATAGCATAGGAAACATTTAGTCCACAAAGCACAGAAACATTTGTTAACATGAAAGACGGGAATTTAGTACAGTTAAACATTGGTTTAAGTCTTATCAGACTGCCTGCTGTGTGAGCTGATCCCTTCATCTTCCCGAGCATTTGGCTCCTCCTTGGCTTCTTTCAATGTGTTATCACTGCCTCTCGGAATGTGTTTGTTTCTACAGGTTTGACTTTTTGGGCTTTCTCGGCCTGCTCCACATTCTTTAAGAGTTAAACACACAAACTGTTCTATGTATTCCTTCAAAATCTAAGATTCATTTTCCTATCATATATTTTACATACAATCTGTTGATAATTCCTTAATCGACTACACATTTCCCTCCGCCCCCGCCCCCCCCCCCCCCCAACCCCTTGCGGGAAGCCTCCCAACTACAAATTCAGGCCCATTATAAATAAAACTTTCTGATAATCTAACATTGGGAAAGTAATGACTCAAGGCCAAATACGAATCTGCTACTATTAGTGATGGCGAGTTTGTTTCTAACATGAAGTAATTAAATGTAGAGAATATTTCAATAATCCTGTTGATTTATAGCACATGGTAATGACATGGCCTACTGCAATAGAAGAGCCCGAACAATTACTTTTTTTTTTCATTTCCTTAAACTTTGCTTTCAACTGAGGTGTAACTCAAAGTAGAAATAATATTGGTGATTTCCCTGATAGTTTGAAACTATGCTTCTATATGAAGTCATATTATGTTTTGGACCCATTCCCTTTGAAAGTTATGTTAGAAATTTAAAATATAATCCAATGTACATCAATTACTGGAATCCTTGTTCTGTGACAAGGACCAGATAACTTTTTAATGTTCTTGGTACCAGATTGAATCAGTCGATTGCTGGGAATATGTCTGCTAAAGCTATAATTTAATAAAACTTGTTGAACTCCTGTAGCATGATAAAAGAAAGAATTACAAAGGGGGAAAAGCTGAATATGCATGAACCACTACAACCTCTAACTGGGTTTTCTCTCGCATGTTAAGTCCTACCTCTGGGGATCCTGGGCTTAGTTGTACTGGGGCCTTGGCCAGCCTTAAGGTTTCAACTTAGTTAAAATTTTGGTTCGAACTTACATTTTTAAATATTTAATTCTTTCAGCTTCCTCAGATAAATGTTCAGTTACAGCTGTTGAGTGGTTAGTGTTATTTCAGTTTTTGGTGTGGAAATATAATTTCACATTGTTGGAGAAACAATGGGCCCAAGTTTCGGGCCGTGCCTAAAATGGTGCAGCCCGGACCTGGAGGCCCGTTTTTCGTGCCACAAAGTGCGCCTAAAAAAAACTCATCTATTCTCCGGCTCCCTGCAGATCCTCTGGAACTGGGCACGGCGCAGCATGAGCTGTGGGGGGCGGAGCCAGGTCCCTGCGCTGAAAACAGTGCCGGGACCTCTGCACATGCGCGCTACAGTGGGTGCGCATGTGCAGTAGCTCCAGGCGCCCAAAACTGCGAGAGGGGCCCGAAGCACGCAGCCCCTAGCCCTGGCCGAATGGCCTCACTGGGGCTGCGTGGAAAAGGTTCACCTCCCACCCGACCCGACGCGACTCCTGCTCCCCAGACTGGACCCGACCTCCACTCTCCCCACCCCGGTGACCCGACCTCCACTCCCCCAACTCCTCCCCCACCCCCCCCCCCCCGGGGCGACCCGACCCGACCTCCGCGCTCCTCCCCCCCCCCCCACCCCACCAACCTCCGGTCCCCCCCCCCACCCCCTCAGCGACCCGACCTCCGCTCCCCTCCCCCCCCGACCCGACCTCCGCTACCCTCCCTCCCGACCTGACCTCCGCTCCCCTCCCCCCCCCGACCCGACCTCCGCGACTTCCCCCCCACCTCCGCGACTCTTTCCTCTCCCCCCCCCCCCCCCCCAACCTCCGCGACTCTCTTTTCTCCCGCCTGCGACCTCCCCCCCGGACCCGGGACCCAAGACCCGACGCCACCTACCTGTAAATCCAGCCCGAAGTCTTGGGCCCGGCCGTTCAGCCTCCTTCCCTCTCTCCCTCCCTCCCCTCTCCTTCCCTCCCTCCCTCCCCTTTCCCTCCCTCCCTCCCTCCCCTTTCCCTCCCTCCCTCCCTCCCCTTTCCCTCCCTCCCTCCCTCCCCTTTCCCTCCCTCCCCTTTCCCTCCCTCCCTCCCCTTTCCCTCCCTCCCTCCCCTTTCCTTCCTTCCCTCTCTCCCTCCCCTCTCCTTCCCTCCCTCCCTCCCTCCCTCTCTCCTCCCCTTCTCCCCCTCCCCTCGCTGTCAGAAACACAGGCCCCAAGTTTCGTGTCGTGGCGAAAACGGCGCACCTCCGAGCTGGGCGCCTGTTTTTCGCGCCGAAAACTGCGCCGAAAAGAAAATCTGATAAGGAGCTCGATGTCTGCTTGGCGCGGCGCGCTCTTCGCAGCAGGGGGCGGAGCCTAACACTCGCGCCGATTTTCTAAGCAGCAGAGGGCGGGTACAATTTAAATTAGCCTTCGTGGTGCCGGCAACCCTGTGCGTGCACGTTGGAGCGTGTGCGCACGCGCAGTCTCACACAAACATTGGCACTCGGCCATTTTTTAAAATACTGCAGAAAAAGTGAAGATTTGTTTCTTGGACCCCTGCAAAGGCTTGTAATTGAACTTATTTTTATATTTCTGTGTGTGAGGGAGTGCTTTTAGCAACACTGCTGAATAAATCACCTGCTGAAATCAGTGAGTTCAGCTTTTCACTGCTAAACTTGCAGAACCGGTGCTGCATTGGTGCATGCAAATTAAGGACTGTGTGTTTGGAGAAATAAGAGAGCCAATTCAACTTTGCAATAATACGTGGTGTTGACAATGCAGCACCCATTCTGCAAATTTAAATATAAAACTGTCGATGTGGCTGCCTCTCCCTGTCCAAAGGGCCTCAGTCCCCCTCACAGCTCAAAGGCTGCTGCTGTATCTTTGGCTGCCGGCCAGCCACTGACGGCGCTGATATCCTATGGCCGAATGGCCTCACGTCCGTCCGCTGCTGATTCTTTGGCTGCCGGCCAGCCACTGACTCCGCCCCTAAAGCGTGGCCGAATGGCCTCAAGAACCTTAATGAGCTGCGTGTGTCCTGCGTTGATTCTTCGGCTGCCGGCCAGCCACTGACGCTGCTGCTATCTCATGGCCGAATGGCCTCACATCGGTCCGCTGATTCTTCGGCTGCCGGCCAACCACTGACGCCACTGATATCTCATGGCCGAATGGCCTCGGGTCCGACCGGTGCTGCTTCTTCACGGCCAGCCACCAAGAGAATGAAGGCCTGCCTCAAGCACTGCAGCTCAGCTCGAAGCTTACTGCCGCTGCCGTCGAGACACTGACGCCACACCGCTGCCTGTCTCCAACATGAAAGGCCTGCCTGAAGCACTTTCACACAGGTAGGAACATGGTTTATTTAATCTTTTCTTTGCTTATAAATTTTTATTCAGGTTGGATTTATTTGTATAATATTTGTATAAGTATAACTAAGGATTGATTGTAGAATTTAATGACTTCCCTCCCCCCCCACCTCGTTCCCTACGCCTAATTTGTAACCTACGCCTAATTTTCTAAAGTGTAGACAAGGTTTTTTCGAGCGTACAAAAATCTTCACTTACTCCATTCTAAGTTAGTTTGGAGTAAGTTTTCACTCACGAAACTTTGAAAGCAGGCGTAAGTGGCTGGACACGCCCCCTTTTGAAAAAAAATTCTGTTCCAAAGTGAAACTGTTCTACCTGACTAGAACTGGAGCAAACTAAATGTGGAGAATTCCGATTTCTAAGATACTCCGTTCTACACCAGTTGCTCCTAAAAATCAGGAGCAAATCATGTGGAATCTTGGGGCCACAGACACTGGCAGACAGAGTGAGAGACACACACACAGACAGACAGAGAGATAGAGACACTGACAGAGACACACTGGGGGGGCCATCCCAGTACGCTGTTGGAGGACTCTCAGTGCTGCAGTCGGTAAGTAGAAAATGTTTTATTAATTTAAAACAAAATTTTATTAATTTTTTTTGGATTGATTTATTAGTTGATTTATTGATGTATTTATCATTTATTATTGATGATGGCTCTTTATTTGTAAAACTGAAGTGTTTAATGTTTGTAAACTTCCCTTTGAACCCCCCACCCCCCAATTCCCTACGCCTAATTTGTAACCTACGCCTGATTTTCTAAGTGTAGACAAGGTTTTTCTGAGCGTACAAAAATCTACAGTTACTCCATTCTAAGTTAGTTTGGAGTATGTTTTCACTGCCTAAACTTTCAAAATGGGCGTAAGTGGCCGGATACATGCCCACTTTTGGAAAAAAAAATCTGTTCCAAACTGAAACTGTTCTAACTGATAGAACTGGAGCAAACTAAATGCCGAGAATTGCAATTTCTAAGATACTCCATTCTAAACCAGTTGCTCCAAAAAAACAGGAGCAACTCAGGCCGAAACTAATGTGACAATAATCCACCTGGCTAGCGCAGAACAGTCAAAGCAATTTTGAATGCTGCACTCATACAAATTGGAGAAAACTTTAGAAAGTTGTTAAGTATGCAAACAGGTAATCTGTTAGAAAGTGATGCATATTGTTCAATCTTGACGACATTTTTTTCTTCTTTTCAGCATGCAGAGATTTCGGTTTTTGAAGTGAATATTCGATTTGTTGGAGGGCTCCTCTCTGCTTACTACCTTACTGGCGAAGAAGTGAGTATCACTAACCATTGTAACTTTATAAAAATGTTTGTATTCCACCTGGCCACTCATCTCCAACTTGAAGATAAATGTTTGTGAAGCAGCTGGTATTAGTCCAGTTACTTGAATGAGATCTTGGTAGCTCAGGATTATGACTCACACTGTAGAATACAATATATAAATATAAGAAAAATTGTTGACAGAATTTCCTGTTTCTTCTGTGAGGTATAAGATGGTTGCCTTCTTCAGGTGGTAACTTGTGGCTGAAAGGTTGCTGGTCCATTTGCTGATGGGGTGCATGGCTGCTCTTAACTTTGTGGCTCAGATGAGGCATTGGAACTTGATACTTACAGTTATGTAGGACCTCTGCTGGAGAATTGTGAAGCCAGGTTTGGATCTGCCTGTAATTTCCAACCCAACCCCTTCCAGGTCCCCTTGTAACAGCACCTGTGAAAACTGTACCTCAGCAAAAGTCAGTCGGGCCGAAATTGCCCCCCACTGGAAACAGGGTGCACGCACCCCATTTTTGTTGTTTTCACCATTGTGGTGGATGAGGTGGCCTCTGGAGCGAAATTCCGCTCGTTAGCTTTTTTTTCCCGGGCGGACTGGATGTCGCTCATAATGGGAGTGGTAGTCCGGCAGTGAGCGCACTTGAGGGTCAAAAGTTGGGGGGCTGCGGAGTTGCCGCCGCTGTCAGTCATCAGCCAAGCGCATCATGGCGCTGTGTCACCACGGTTCTCCCCTTCACTTTTTAAAGTTAGGTCCACTGGGCCACCAAGGAAGGTTTCGGCCAGGCCAGTGGCCTGGCACCCACGGAGGGGGGGGGGGTGCCAGACTACCTGTTGGCGGAATTGTTGGCCCGACATGGCAGTCGGCCGACAAAAAAAAAACATGGTGACAACGGCAGTGCATTCTCCGCTTTAAAGGGATACCGCAGAAATGCAATTTTTCATGCAACGGCAGCCATTACATAAAAAATTGCCGGCCATTGCGCTCCACAGCATAGCTGACAATTTCCAGTGTTAACAGGCCTTATGGAAAGGGGCAATTTCGGCCCCAATGTCTTTGAGGAGAGAAAGGGGGAGAAAATTGTTCAGAGGGAGAGCAATAAAAAAAATTGTAATTAACCTCTAGCTAAGTTGGACCATCCTCTTTGCAGTTAGGGGAAGAAGACTGTCACATCTCTGAATTAATTTTTTTATTTCTTTATATTGCTACATTGCAAGAGATACTGGGAAGTCTAGTACTGAAATACTTAATTGGTGTGTGCTATTTTTTTGGAATATTAATGCTGTTTTTGCAAATTAAATTAATTGTCCTTTTTCTGCTTTTTGCCAAATAGCTTTTTGTAAAATCACTTGCACACAATTTCTTCATTCAGTGCTTGCCAGTTGTGCATCTCTCCTACTTGCATAGTTGCAACAAGCCCTCAAGATCAGAAATTCATGACCGCAGATCTCACAAATTTAGATAAGAACATAAGAAATGGGTTCAGGAGTAGGCCATTTGGCCCCTCGAGACTGCTCTGCGATTTAATAAAATCATGGCTGATCTGATCTTGGACTCAGCTCCACTTCCCTGCCCGCTCCCCATAACCCTTGACTCCCTTATCATTCAAAAATCTGTCTATCTCCACCTTAAATATATTTAATGACCCAGCTCTCTGGGGCAAAGAATTCCACAGATTTACGACCTTCTGAGAAGAAATTCCTCCTCATGTCCGTTCTAAATGGGCAATCCCTTAGTCTTAAACTATGCCCCCTTGTTCTAGATTACCCCATGAGTGGAATCTTCCTCTCTGCATCTACCTTGTCGAGTCCCCTCAGTATCTTATATGTTTCAATAAGATCACCTCTCATTCTTCAAAACTCCAATGAGTATAGGCTCAGCCTTTCAAGTCAACCCCTTCATCCCAGGAATCAACCTCGTGAACCTTCTCTGAACTGCCTCCAATGCAAGTATATCTCGCCTTAAATGAGACCAAAACTGTACGCAGTACTCCAGATGTGTATTTGTAACAGGACTTCCCTGCTTTTATACTCCATCCCCTTTTGCAATAACGGTCAACATTCCAATTGCCTTCCTGATTACTTGCTGTACCTACATACTAACTTTTTGTGTTTCATGCACAAGGACACCCAGGTCCCTCTACTGCAGCATTTTGTAATCTCTCCATTTAAATAATTTGTTTTTTTATTTTTCCTGCCGAAGTAGATAGTCTCACACTTTCCCACATTATACTCCATCTGCCAAATGTTTGCCCACACAATTAGCCTGTCTATATATCTTTACAGATTCTTTGTGTCTTCCTCACAACTTGCTTTCCCAGCCATCTTTGTATCATCAGCAAACTTCGCTACGTTACACTTTTCATCCAAGTCATTAATATAGCTTGTATGTAAATAGTTGAGGCCCCAGCACCGATTCCTGTGGCACCCACTAGTTACCGTTTCCCTGCACTGTGAGAAATAAAACATGTGAAACTTTTTACAGTTAAGGCTGCTGTATCAAGCAATGCTCTTCCCAGAAGGGACATGTCAACAACAGTGGATATTAAAAACATTTTGTTTGAAATGAAAACTACAATTTTCTCATTTTCTTGGAGATCAGTTGTAAGAAGAATACAGCTTGAATCCTTGGTGTTTTACTCCTCGTTATGTGCTCTGAAATTGGAAAAAAACAGATGTTAGCACTGAAGTATAGAAATCAGAAATCAGTATAGATATTGATGCCCACATACATCAAAAAAAATCTCTGGCATTTGAAAGATGTTTGACTAAAACATTGAGAATTGAGGCTTTGTTCTCTACAATAGCGAGTTTACATAACAATGGGCCCAAGTTTTGGGCTGCGGACCTGGACGCCCGTTTTTCGCGCCACAAAGTGCGCCTAAATAAAAAAACTCACCTATTCTCCGGCTCCCTGCAGTTCCTCTGGAGCTGGGCGCGGCGCAGCACGAGCTGTGGGGGGCGGAGCCAGGTCCCTGCACTGAAAACAGTGCCGGGATCTCTGCACATGCGTGCTACAGTGGGCGCGCATGTGCAGTAGCTCCAAGCGCCCAAATCTGTGGGAGGGGCCCGAAGCACGCAGCCCCTAGCCCTGGCCGCATGGCCTCACTGGGGCTGCGTGGATAAGGCCCCCCTCCCCCCGGCGACTCGACCTCTGCTTCTCCGCCCCCCCTCCCCCCGCCAACCCGACCCCTGTGCCAACCCCCCCCTCCGCGACTCTCTTTTCTCTCTCTTCCCCCCCCCCGCCCCCAAAGACCCGACGCCACCTACCTGTAAATCCAGCCCGAAGTCTTGGGCCCGGCCTCCTTCTCTCCCTCCCTGCCCCCCCCTCCCTCCCTCTCCCCCTCTCTCCCTCCCTCCTCTCTCCTTCCCCTCTCTCCCTCCCTCCTCTCTCCTTCCCCTCTCCTTCCCTCCTTTCCTTCCCTCCCTCCCTCTCTCCTTCCCTCCCTCCCTCTCTCTCTCCTTCCCTCCCTACCTCTCTCTCTCCTTCACTCCCTCCCTCCTCTCTCCTTCACTCCCTCCCTCCTCTCTCCTTCACTCCCTCCCTCCTCTCTCCTTCACTCCCTCCCTCCTCTCTCCTTCACTCCCTCCCTCCTCTCTCCTTCACTCCCTCCCTCCTCTCTCCTTCACTCCATCCCTCCTCTCTCCTTCACTCCATCCCTCCTCTCTCCTTCTCCCCCTCTCCCGCCCCCTTCTCCCCCTCTCCCGCCCCCTTCTCCCCCTCTCCCGCCCCCTTCTCCCCACCCCTCTCCCGCCCCCTTCTCCCCACCCCTCTCCCGCCCCTTCTCCCCACCCCTCTCCCGCCCCCTTCTCCCCACCCCTCTCCCGCCCCCTTCTCCCCACCCCTCTCCCGCCCCCTTCTCCCCACCCCTCTCCCGCCCCCTTCTCCCCACCCCTCTCCCGCCCCCTTCTCCCCACCCCTCTCCCGCCCCCTTCTCCCCACCCCTCTCCCGCCCCCTTCTCCCCACCCCTCTCCCGCCCCCTTCTCCCCGCCCCCTTCTCCCCGCCCCCTTCTCCCCGCCCCCTTCTCCCCGCCCCCTTCTCCCCGCCCCCTTCTCCCCGCCCCCTTCTCCCCGCCCCCTTCTCCCCGCCCCCTTCTCCCCGCCCCCTTCTCCCCGCCCCCTTCTCCCCGCCCCCTTCTCCCCGCCCCCTTCTCCCCGCCCCCTTCTCCCCGCCCCCTTCTCCCCGCCCCCTTCTCCCCGCCCCCTTCTCCCCGCCCCCTTCTCCCCGCCCCCTTCTCCCCGCCCCCTTCTCCCCGCCCCCTTCTCCCCGCCCCCTTCTCCCCGCCCCCTTCTCCCCGCCCCCTTCTCCCCGCCCCCTTCTCCCCGCCCCCTTCTCCCCGCCCCCTTCTCCCCGCCCCCTTCTCCCCGCCCCCTTCTCCCCGCCCCCTTCTCCCCGCCCCCTTCTCCCCACCCCTCTCCCGCCCACCTCCCGCCCCCTTCTCCCCACCCCTTCTCCCCGCCCCCCTCTCCCCGCCCCCTTCTCCCCGCCCCCCTCTCCCCGCCCCCTTCTCCCCGCCTCTCTCCCGCCCCCTTCTCCCGCCCCCTTCTCCCGCCCCCTTCTCCCGCCCCCTTCTCCCCACCCCTCTCCCGCCCCCTTCTCCCCGCCCCCTTCTCCCCGCCCCCTTCCCCCCGCCCCCTTCTCCCCGCCCCCTTCCCCCCGCCCCCTTCCCCCCGCCCCCTTCCCCCCGCCCCCTTCCCCCCGCCCCCTTCCCCCCGCCCCCTTCCCCCCGCCCCCTTCCCCCCGCCCCCTTCCCCCCGCCCCCTTCCCCCCGCCCCCTTCCCCCCGCCCCCTTCCCCCCGCCCCCTTCTCCCGCCCCCTTCTCCCCACCCCCTTCCCCCACCCCCCCTCCTACTCCCCCACTCTCCTCCTCCCACCCCCCTCGCTGTCAGAAACACAGGCACTGACAGACAGAGATAGAGACACACATACAGACAGACAGAGAGATAGAGACACACACACAGACAGACAGAGAGATAGAGACACTGACAGGGACACACTGGGGGGGTCATCCCAGCACGCTGTTGGAGGACTCCCGGTGCTGCAGTCGGTAAGTAGAAAATGTTTTATTTATTGACTTTTTTAAAAAAAAAATTATTTTTATTAATTTTTTTGGATTGATTTATTGATGTATTTATCATTTATTATTGATGATGGCTCTTTATTTGTAAAACTGAAGTGTTTAATGTTTGTTAACTTCCCTTTTAAACCCCCCCCCCCCCACCACCATTCCCTACGCCTAATTTGTCACCTATGCCTGATTTTCTAAAGTGTAGACGAGGTTTTTTCGAACGTACAAAAATTTTCACTTACTCCATTCTAAGTTAGTTTGGAGTAAGTTTTCACTGCCTAAACTTTGTAAACAGGCGTAAGTGGCCGGACACGCCCCCTTTTGAAAAGAAAATTCTGTTCCAAAGTGAAACTGTTCTAACTGACTAGAACTGGAGCAAACTAAATGCCGAGAATTCAAATTTCTAAAATACTCCATTCTAAACCAGTTGCTCCAAAAAAACAGGAGCTACTCAGGCCGAAACTTGGCCCCTATGTGTGGTGCTGGAAAAGGCAGTTCTTTGCTAAATGTGCTTGTTCTAAATGACTATTTTGGTTGAATTTCTGCCCCTCAATATCTCCACCAGTGCTCATTTGCAATTAGCTCTGTAGTGGTGACTTCTTCCTTGTGTGTTCCATCAACCAGCGAGGGGCATTGTTTCCAACCAGTACCTGTCCTTATGGTTTGTTTGAGTCTGGGAGCTTGACATCTGGCAGATTTACAAATGCGCCCCCTACCATTCTAATGCAGCACACATGTAGAATAAACATACTTTACTAGTACCTTTTAGTAACTGCCTTTAATCCACAGCATGGTATGCTTTCTGTTATTTAATGTATTCAGAAGAATATCTATGTGCTGATCAATCTATTCAAGTCCAATAATTTATTATTCAGAAGGTATTTGGTCAGAAATGACCATTTGTGCAATCTTACAATGGATACTGAAGTCAAGGACTGCTAAAATTTGTTGAATATTGCTTGCTGATGAAAACAGGTATAATCTTTAAACAAAATGAAAATGCATTCAGTTAACTTATAATGTAAAATAAATCATGGAAAATATGATTTTTACACTAAGCCTGTTTAACCTCGGCATTCTAATTTAAATCAGCTCATTCTTTAAGTGCTGCTTGTTAATAAACATGAAGTAGAAAAGAATGAAGGTCACCAGGGGTCTTAATTTGATGACAGCATTATGAGCTGACCTCTTTAGACTTCTCATTTTAAATGCATAGGATTGCTTCTTGGCATCAATCTCCATGAAGATTCTGTGATTGCCAGTGAGATATTTTAATGTACAATGAGACTTGTGCTATAACATATTATAATAGCATGTAGATGACATATACCTGATTATTTGCTAAATCTCACGAAGAAGGATGCTGTTTGATGTCATTCTAGTGCGGTCTCCAATTCAGAGTGGCTCCAGATGGTCATGGTGGTGGTATTGCTGTACTGACTTGACCCATCCACCTCCACGGAGGTGTGTGGGGTTGCTGACCCATCCACCTCCATGGCACGAACCTGGTATTGCAGTACTTCCAGGAACGGTGCTTGGGCTCTAGGCCTTTTGGCTAAGAGCATTAGCGCAGGGTGATCCTTGATGTGTGCAAGGTGACCTCTGGCGTTTGTGATCTGACAAAGAATTGGAAAGATTGGGTACGAAAAAAAAAAAAATGTGAGTTGTATCAAGCGGCATTAGAACAGCAAAGTGCAGTGAACGGGCTGAAATACTTGGAGAGCTTTAAAATGTATTGATTTGTAGGCTTGACACGAAATAGTGAAATGATTATTGAGTGATAAGGGAATAAAAGGTTATGGGGAATGGGCAGGGAAGTGGAGCTGAATCCATGATCAGATCAGCCATGATCTTATTAAATGGCGGAGCAGGCTCGACGGGTCAAATGGCCTACTCCTGCTACTATTTCTTATATAATGTGAGAGCCAAATAGGTATGCTGTAGTCCTAATGGATTTCTGGAATCATAGTGAATTAATATAATACAGCAAGTGTTTTCCAAATACTCAGTTCGGAGGAAGAATGGTTATAATGAGAAATTGATTTTGAATGTTAGTATTAATCTAATTCTAGTTTAACAATTTCTAGTCTTACAATAAAGCTTAATAAGGAATTCAGTTCCGTAGAAGCTTCTTACAGGAACTTTAGCCTGAAAGGCAAAAATGGAAATTACATGGGCATTGATCATTTTAAAAGGCTGCTATTAATTAGGTGCTTAGGTGATTCCACTGCAGTGGAATTCTTACTGTTTTATTTATTCTTCCCAGGATATTTTTCCACTTGTGATTTCATCATCTACGCGTAGATTATTGCTCCCCGATGCCCTGCTCGGATTACTGCCATTATATTCACTCCAGAGTGCAGTATGGATGGGTTAAATCACTTTGTGCTTCACTTTAAAGTAAAATACCTCTTCAGTAAGTTGGTTCCCTCACCATTCCAATCAGATATTACTGAAAGGGTCAAAGGGGCCATGTTGTACAATTTAACAATATCTGGCTGGGAAGAAATGGTGTGGGAGTTTACTTGTGATACTTGGAAGCAGCTTAGTGGGGCCGAGAGCCGAGGAGGGAGAGGCAGGATAGAAGAGACTGGGGGTATGGAGGAGGTAGAGTCTGGTCTTACTCATTGGAAGTTGATTTGGGAGATCTATGCTATGGGAATACTGTGGGATGAGTTCAATTTCCCATAAATCCGAAGGCTTGAACCTCTTCTCCTCCCCCGCCCCTTATAAAAAAAATATCATTTTCCACAAACAAAGCCAGTCAAGATGACCCTTCTGCCCTCTCGCTATCTTCCCAACAGTGGGGTGCTAAAAATCACACAACATATATTAGGATAGAATTTCCTCTTAAATAACCCTGGGGTTTATCAAATAATGTAACACTACTTCAGTAATTGTCTGCAACCAACACACTCTCCACACACACATTTCGAACTATTATTGAATCTTGCATTGCATCTTTTTCTTCCTTCAATTGAACTGCAAAACATTCTTCACATTATATAAAATGTAGCAGAAAGAGAGGGAAAATACTGTTGTTTGCTAACCAGCATATCTCTCTCCTACCCCCCCCCCCCCACAAGCCCCAACCCACCTTGTCCTGATCTTGATTACTTTTTGCCCCACACATCAACTTCAATGGCTTCGTACTGTGCAGATTACCACAATTAAATCACTACAAACCTCCACAATTATTCTTCCTTGTAAGTGAGCTTGAGAAGGACATTTATGCTGTAGTGTATGATTCATTGAAGGTCCACAACAGTGCGGTTTTTGATAAAACCAATAGAATGTTAGCATGCATTGTCCGGTGAATAAATACAAAACAAGAAATACTACTCTGTCTCTGTGTAAAGTCTTGGTCAGGCATTTTCAGAATACTGGGCCCAAATTTCCCTAACCTGTTTTTCTGTCGCCCTCGCTCGAGCTGCGCCGCTTTTGTCCGCCTCCAAGTGTGGCAAAAAAAGACCTCTATATTCTGATTGCTCCCCAGCCTCTCCTCCGTCGTGGTACAGCGTGGATTGGGGGCGGAGCCAGGTCCCGGCGCTGAAAACAGTGCCAGGACCACTGCACATGCGTACTAGAGTCTGCGAACATGTGCAGTAGCTCCTGGCAGGCCGTTTCTGCAAACGTGCGCTGCAGGCTGAGTGGGAGGGTTCTGAAGCTCACCGTCCCTAGCCCTGGCCAAATGGGCTCCCTCATCGGCGACCGGAGTGTGCTCTGCAGGCTGTGTCATCTGATTGTTTTCTTCCCTTCATGTCAAAAGATGATTTGATTCCTTTCAGCCTTGGATTAGGGGATTTACAGATTAGAAACACCAAGAAAATCAAGATGGAACTTTGGTCTGGGAGGGGCCTGTGGTGATGGTTCTTGAATCCACCAGTGGCGACGCCTCTGACCTGATTGTAAAACTCCTGAAGAGTTTCTGGTGGTCTGGGTTTGTAACTCTCGACCAGATGAACCGGGGTTTCATGTGGATGTTTGATGCCATGCCGGACATCAGTCTAGATGTGCTTCGCAAGAGGGTGCTTCCCCCTCCCCCTCTCACCCCCCCTCCTCCTTCTCTCACCCCCCCATCTCCTCTCACCCCCCCTCCTCCTCCTCTCACCCCCCCCTCCTCCTCCTCTCACCCCCCCTCCTCCTCCTCTCACCCCCCTCCTCCTCCTCTCACCCCCCCTCCCTCCTCCTCTCACCCCCCCCCCCTCCTCCTCTCACCCCCCCCTCCTCCTCCTCTCACCCCCCTCCTCCTCCTCTCACCCCCCCTCCTCCTCCTCTCACCCCCCCCTCCTCCTCCTCTCACCCCCCCCTCCTCCTCCTCTCACCCCCCCCTCCTCCTCCTCTCACCCCCCCTCCTCCTCCTCTCACCCCCCTCCTCCTCCTCTCACCCCCCCTCCTCCTCCTCTCACCCCCCCTCCCTCCTCCTCTCACCCCCCCTCCCTCCTCCTCTCACCCCCTCTTCCTTCTCCTCTCAACTCCCCCCTCCTCCTCCTCTCAACCCCCCCCCCTCCTCCTCTCACCCCCCCTCCTCCTCCTCTCACCCCCCCCTCCTCCTCCTCTCACCCCCCCCTCCTCCTCCTCTCACCCCCCCCCTCCTCCTCCTCTCACCCCCCCCCCCCCGTCCTCCTCCTCTCACACCCCACCTCCTCTCCGCCCCCCCCCCCCCCCCCCCAACCCTGGTCGAATGGGTTCCCTCATCGGCGGCCCAATGCGTTCCCTAAGGTCGGATTTGTATTTTTTATTTGTTATTTACTGATTGATTTTGGTGCTTTAGGTGCAGGGTTCCTTCTATTTTATTTGTTAATGAATTGCTTATTACTTTTTGTGCTTTATTTGGTGCTTGGTGGTGCTTTAAATGTAGTTACTTGAGCCGATTCCTTAACTGTAAGTAAGGTCTTTCTGTGCGGACAAAAGTGGACACATACACTGCCCTAAGTTAGTTTAGTACAACTTTTTTCTTGCCAAATTGGCATAAATGATGTAAGTGGCTGGGAACGCCCCCTTTTGGGGAAAAAAAACTGACCTAACAAAAAACCTAACTAACTCCACTTACACTGGCGCAAATTAAATGGCCATATTTGCAACTAAAAAGATACACCAGAAAAATCAGGTTACACCAAAAAAACGGTGCAACTCATGGGGAAATTTGGACCCACTGTTTCCAGTTTTGGTCCACTTATATGGCAGGTGATTATAAAAGTTCAGAGGAGGAACACCAGATTGATTCCTAGTTTAAATCCCTCAGATACCAGAATAGGCTTAGAGAGCTGTGGCTTTTTAACCTTAGAAAATAGAGACTTTGAAGAGATTTGATTCAGGCCTCAAAAAAATGATTAGATTTGATCCATGTGGATTGGCTATTCAAGCCAGCTAGGTCAGGAAGGACCCAGGATCTTGAGTATGCTACATAAGCACAGAACGAGGTTAGATGTCTTGTGGTACTACTTTTTAAAGATTCATCGACTTCTGAAACAAGTTGCTGGCATGTACAGCAAGTGCAGATTTGGTGCAAGTATTCAAAGGGAGCTGGATGAGTTTCAGAGTGCGACTCATAACTGCATATAGAAGGTAGGTGGCCGTTGGGGAATGTCTCCAAGTAACTGGCTTCCTGGAACTTGTTTGGTTTACTTCAGGGGTCGGAGAGAAATTTGTAAGAGTTTTTTTCATAAATTGACCCATGTTTTGCTTTCCTCTCTCTTTTTTGACTCTTCCAGAAGGTTGTGTGGGCGAGATGGGAGTAATGGTGTTGAAGGCACACAATATTATAGGTTAGGCTTGATGGAGCAGATGGTCTTTTCCTTACCTTAGTTTTTGTATATTTGTAATGTTTTGATATGAAGTTAGATTTCTGCTGATTACCAGAGCATCGATCAGTGGTGGCAGAGACCAGAAGTAGATATATATATATTGTGTGTGTGTATATAATATATATATATATTCCTCTGTTACTAAAAATAACATTCTTTGTTCGGTCACTGAAAATGAAAAATAATTTTTTAAGGTCAGACTGGAAAAAGCCTCTTGTCCATCCAGCCTGTGTCACACAATTATAGGAACATAGGAACAGGAGTAGTCCATTCATCCCCTCGAGCCTTTTCCGCCATTCAGTGAGATGATCATGGCTGATCTGCGACCCAACTCCATACACCTGCCTTTGGCCCATATCCCTTAATACCTCTGGTTCACAAAAATCTATCAATCTCAGATTTAAAATTAGCAATTGATCGAGCATCAATTGCTATTTGCAGAAGAGAGTTCCAAACTTCTACCACGCTTTGGGCCCAAGTTTCGGCTCAAGTTGCTCCTATTCTTTTTGGAGCAACTAGTTTAGTATGGAGTATCTTAGAAATTGCAATTTGCAGCCTTTAGTTTGCTCCAATTCTAGTTAATTAGAATAGTTTTGTTTGACTGCAGTTTTTTTTTTCAAAAGGTTGTGTTACCAGCCACTTACGCCTGTTTTGCAAGTGTAGGCAGCGAAAAGTTACTCCAAACTAACTTAGAACGGAGTAAGTGTCAATTTTTGTACGCTCAGAAAAACCTTGCCTATATTTTAGAGATTCGGTGCAGGGAGCGAGAGAGAGAGGGGGGAAGGGAAGTTAGGGGATTTTACAAAGCATTAAACTTCACTTTTACCAATAAAGAGCCATCATCAATAATAAAGGATAAATAAATCAAGAAATAAAATCTTAAATTTTCCTACCTCACCATCGAAGCAGAAGCAGCAGCAGCAGGCATCAAGCTGCGATTTTTCGGCCATTCGGCCAGGGGGTAGGGGTGGCCTTGAAAACACCGGGAGGGCGAGCATGCATGCAGGCACCGAGTTGCGATCTCTCAGCCGTTCGGCCAGGGAGTGGGGGAGGCCCGAAAAACACCGGGAAGGAGAGCCAGCCAGCCAGCTGGCCGGCACGCACCTTTGAAAGTTTAAGTTTTACTTCAAGTATGAGTGCTACATTATCAATGCCATGGATTATGCAATGGTTTTCCATCAATTAGCTATATAGGAGAGAATTGATTAGAGCTCACCGCACCGGGAAAGTCATAGCCCGTAGACTGATGGGCAGGAGGCCTTACCCACGTTGGTAATATCGAGTCAGGCGTTCATACCTGGACATGAGTGAGGCTGATTGCGGAAACGCAGACTTTTTACACAGATGTTGTCGTTGAGATCTGTGATATGCTGAGAGCAGATTTACAGCCGAGAAGCAGAACGCCGACTGCCTTGGCTGTTGAAGTGAAGGTTACAGCTGAACTTTCCTTCTATACCTCGGGATCGTTTCAAGCTACAACTGGAGATGCGCGCGCCATCTCGCAACGTGCAATACATGCCTGCGTTCACCAGGTCACGGCTGCACTGTATGCGTGGAGGAATGACTTCATCAAGTTCCCAATGACCGGCCAAGCAATCCATGACAGGGCTGTGGGCTTCTCAAAGATTGCTGGCTTCTCAAAGGTACAGGGCTGCATTGATTGTACCCACCTCGTATTGCGAGCACCTGTGGAGGATGCCGAGCAGTTCAGGAATAGAAAAGGTTTCCACTCCATTAATGTGCAGCTCGTGTGTGACAACATGCAGCGCATCATGTCAGTCGATGCAAGATACCCTGGCAGCACCCATGATGTGTTCATCCTACGCGACAGCGTTCTATCTGACATGTTTGAGCAGCAGCCAGAAGGGCAGAGCTGGTTACTAGGAGACAAAGGGTACGGCATCGCCGCCTGGCTCATGATGCCCCTACGCGTAACACGGACAGAAGCTGACCGTCAATACAACATGGCGCACATTGCGACGCGCAGCATCATTGAGAGGACCATTGGCATCTTGAAACAGCATTTCCGATGCCTGGAACATTCCGGAGGCCACTTGCAATACTCCCTGAGATTGTCGGTCACTTCACTGTTGTGTGCTGCATGCTTCATAACTTAGCCATCAAGAGGCAGCAGGAGATGATGGTGGAACCAGAAGACCCACATGAGGGGAGAGTACCTGATAGTAATTTGGAAGAGCAGGATGAGGATGATGACGACGATCAGGAAAGCATAAAAGTGCTTGATGCCGGAACACGACGTCGGAGGAGGGCGGTCTATCGTGTTCCTTTAACGATTGCTCGAACCCTGTGCCATCAGCTCCTCGGTGAATGCTTCAATTACTGATGCCTGAGGGCTCAGCGACAATTGTTCCGCATGGACATGTTTAGTTTTTAGAGTTGTTCCTACGTTGTGTTGTGTTAATGGAACATGATTCAGTTTTAATGTAAAAATATTTTATTGAAAAGTTCACAGTGTACTGCACGTTAGTGTAATAAAATATTTGTATCAAACTACTTTAATATGACTCTAAGATCACTTTTAAACTTGTAAAATTACAAAAGTTACAAAACAATTTAAATGTGAAAAATCTTACACTCTTAAGATCACTGAAATTTCAAGATCACTTTTTAGGTGCAAAATTAAATAACTTACAAAATATATGAACATTTACACTTTAAGATCACTTAAAAACCCTAAGATCACTTGTAAGTTGTAAAGTTACAAAATTTACAAAACAATTTCAATTTGAAAAAAGTTACTGCAGTTTTAACAAGAACAAAAGCAGCAAAGAAAGGCTCCAACCATCTCTCAACCACATCTCGGCGAATGTTCACTTCTTCATGGGGGTGTAATTTGATTGGCCGGGCTGTGTGCCCTTATTGCAGCAGCTACCTCCATGAGGACCTGTGCCGTCACTTGCATGTCCTCCCTGACGGTCTGTGATGTCACTTGCATCCCCTCTCTGACGGCCTGTGCCGTCGCTTGCACTCCCTCTGACATTCCCTCCCTTATTTCCCGTGTCATTACTGCTATTTCTCCCGTCATTACCGTTATCTCTTCACCCACCGCATTGACACTGCCCATGAGTGATCGGGTAAGGTCATTGTTCTCCACACCCAATGCCACAACCTGAGCCACATCTGTTGCACGCTACATCTCAGGAGAGCGTTTCAATTCTCCTCCTCCTCTGCCTGGGTCTGCCTCGTGGCACCACTCGAGTGGAAGGTGCAGGCTGGGACGGTGGGGCACTGGGTGTTGCAGGCGGCACCACTCCAGTAGGAGGCACAGGCTGGGACGGTGGGGCACTGGGTGTAAAATGCTGCATTACACCAGCACCACTGGGACCCGCAACGTCGGAATCTGTGAAACCATAGAATGTCGAACCAGAACCGATGCAAGTGTTTAAAACACTGATGTCCGTTGATGTGGACTGATACATATTAAGTTCAAAAGTCTCCCCTGAAGACATTTCAGTCAACCCCTGCACTCCCCCTCGTCCGCTTCTGGTTCTTCTTCTGTATCTTCAGGATTGGCATCATCATCTGCAAAATATAACAGAACAGTCAAATAGTTAGCAGCACAGGAGGGGGCAGGATGGATGGCATGATTAGTTTCACACATAGCAGGCCAGGTAGCAGGTTGATTTGAAGGGCCACGATGCATTTTCAGGACTTAGTCCAGATATGACTCATCAAAGCAGCGGTCCTCTGCTCCAAGGGTTTCAGTGGATGCAGATTTGGCGGGCCGCCTCCTGTTCAAGTTCTTTCCATTTAGTTGTGGGCCAATTTTTTCTGCAAAGATTAAACTATAACTTTTTACAGAATGCGTCTCTCTGCTGGGTGGGACATATACAGATGGTCACATTTACAATTGAGATTCCATTAAAAAATGAAAATATTACTTACACTAACTACTTGACCAAGGTTGTGCCATTTCTTTTTACACTGGCTTCCAGATCTCCTGGAATGCACCACTGCGCAGTAATCTTCTGCAACTTGGTTCCAGCGTTTCTTCATTTCTTTGGGTGGCACTTTTGTGCGACCTCTGTTGCTGGTATCCAGCTCCTGCCATCTCTGCTCAATGACATTAACTGTTGTCTCCACTTCCTCATGCAAGAAATTCTTAGTTCTTGATGGACATTGTTCCATTGCTGTATTGAATTGACATTCTGATTTTTCAAAACACTCACTCTTTATTTTGCATGCACCTATGCAGCATTTGTTCTTGAAGTTTAGCAGCAACCAACAGCACACTAATTCCAGCAACTGATTTCTTCCACAGTACTGCTAACAGCACTCCTTCAGGCACACAAAATCAGTCAGAAGGCTTTGCGCAGCTCCACACACCCAAAAATCACTTCTGCATGTCCCTTTAAAGATGGCCGATTGCCAATGTTTGTGTGCCATTGCGCATGCGCGCACGCTCTAACGTACATGTGCAACGCTGCTGGCACTCAAACTGACGTGGAGCTCTAGCCCCGCCCCCATGCCGGCAGTGCTTGCTCAAAACGCATTTTCTCCACCCCCAGCAGCTCCTGCTGCACCGCACTGAGCTGGAAACAGGCCTACAGGTATCGGAGAATCACGAGGTAAGTTTTAGGTGCTCTTTGAGTTCTAGAAAATAGGAGGGCCTCTCCGAGGTGCGCCGTTCTGCCGGGGATCTGAAACTTGAGCCCACAGTGTGTATTTCATAATTTCACTCCTGAAATGTCTGGCTCTCATTTTTAACCCTATTTGTTCCCCTTAATATCTTGCAAACTTCCTTAGAATTCAGAAGGTTACATCATCTTTTAACCTTTGAAGTCCGGGTATCATTCTGGTAAACCTACGCTGCACTTCCACCAAGGCCAATATATTCTTCCTAAGGTGTGATGTCCAGAACTGCTCACAGTACTCCAGGTGTGGCCTAACCAGGGCGTTGTATAGCTGCAGCATAACTTCTACCCCCTTGTATTCTCGTCCTCAAGATAGCAGGCCAACATTCCATTAGCCTTTTTGATGATTTTCTGTACCTGTTCATGCCATTTTAATGATTGATGTACCTGGACCCCCAAGTCTTTTTGGACCTCCACTATTTTTAGCTATTCACCATTTAGAAAGTACCTTGATCTATCCTTTTTAGGTCCAAAAGTGGATGACCTCACATTTGCCTACGTTGAAATCCATTTGACACATTTTTACTCATTCACTTAATCTGTCGATATCCCTCTGTAATTTTAAGCTTCCTTCTACATTGCCTACAATGTTGCCTATCTTTGTGTCATTGGAAAATTTGGATATGGGGGTCTTCTATGCCATCATGTAAATTGTTAATATATACAGTAAATAGTTGAAGCCCCAACACAGATCCCTGTGGGACACCACTCGTCACATCCTGCCAATTAGAGTACCTGCCCATTATCCAGACTCTCTCTCCTGCCGCTCAGCCAATTTCCTAATCTGGTCAATAATTTGCCTTCAATTCTGTGGGCTTCTACTTTAGTAAACAGTCTCTTATGAAGGACTTTTATCAAATGCCTTCTGGAAGTCCATGTAAATAACATCCGTAGACATTCCCCTATCCACTACTTTAGTCACCTCAAAAAGAAAATTCAATCAGATTCATCAGGCATGACCTACCTTTCACAAATCCATGCTGGCTCTTTCTGATCAGCTGAAAATGTTCAAGGTGTTCAGTCACCCTGTCTGTAATTATAGACTCCAGTAATTTCCCCAAAACAAATGTTGGGCTAATTGGTCTATAATTTCCTGGTTTCCCCCCTCACCATTCTTAAATAGCAGAGTGATGTGCACAATTTTCCAATCTAAATGAACAGTTCCTGAATCAAGAAAACTTTGGAAGATTATAGTTAGGGCACCTGCAATGTGCTCACCTAATTCCTTTAAACCCTGGGATGGAAACCATCTGATCCTGAGGGTTTGTCATTCTTAAGTGCCATTATTTTCTTCATTACTGTTATTTTACTTGAGTTAATTTTATTTGAGTCCCTGTCTGTGATTCAATATTAGTTTCCTTGGATTTTTAGGTATGCTATCCTCTTTCTCTACTGTAAATACTGACACACAGGCTGGAATTTTCCAGGGGATCAGCGGATGGGATCGCTGGTGGGTTGGGTAGGAAAATGGATTTTCTTTTTTGGCAGCTGTTCGGGAGCCCGGTGTCATCCTGCTGCAATGCGCCTTTCCTAATGCTGCGTCTGTGATCTCCGATCGGACCCGACCCGTAGAGACGGGCGACTCGATGAAAACAATTTTTGACTTATTGATGGACCCTTAATGGTTTTTGTTATGTATGCAAACCCAGGCAACATACTGCCACCAGAGGGCATACTTGTTGGAGTCCCAAGGGATCCCAGCATCCCTTGGGAGCACTGTATATAAGCAGGCCTCCCATGCTGTACCAACACTCAAGTTTGAATAAAGGAGCTAAGATCACACTTATTGTCTACAGTACTCAGTTACATTACTTTATTACGAGCATAACAGCTGGCGACGAGATAACGAACAATCACACGAAAATGCAGAGAACTGTTGATATCATGGAGAAATTCTCAGAAGGTGACGATTGGGAGGCCTTCGTGGAGTGACTCGACCAATGCTTCATGGACAGCGAGCTGGAAGGGGACGAGAATGCTGCCAAATGAAGGGCGATCCTCCTCACTGTCTGTGGGGCAATAACCTATGGCCTCATGATGAATTTTCTAGCTCCGGTGAAACCAACGACCAAATCGTATGAAGAACTGCGTACGCTGGTCCGGGAGCACCTAAATCCAAAGGAAAGCGTTCTGATGGCGAGGTATCGATTCTACATGAGTCAACGGTCTGAAGGCCAGGAAGTGGCGAGCTACGTCGCCGAACTAAGGCGCTTTGCAGGACAGTGCGAATTCGATGGATTCCTTGAGCAAATGCTAAGAGACTTCTTTGTGCTTGGCATTGGCTATGAGGTTATCCTTCGCAAACTATTTACTGTTGAAACACCGAACCTGAGCAAAGCCATAACGATAGCCCAGGCATTTATGTCCACCAGCGATAACACCAAACAAATTTCACAGCATAAAGAGGTTTCGACAAGTACTGTACACAAAGTAATGTCGTTTTCAGGCAGGAATGCATATGGCAGAGCGTACACGCCAGCAGCTGCACGACCTCAGATGACCCAGAGTCCGCCATCAAACATTAATGTGAGGCAGTTAACACTTGGTTGGCGCTGCGGAGGTAATCATCGAGCCCATCAATGCCGCTTCAAACATTGCGTGCAAAGGCTGTGGAACAATGGGACACCTCCAGCGAATGTGCAGACGAGCTGCAAATCTGCAAACCACCGCATTGCAGAGGAGGATCGATCTATGGCGGATCAGGTTGAATTAGAGACTCGAACCGAGGAGGCAGAAGTGTACGGGGTACACACCTTCACCACGAAATGTCCACCGATCATGTTAGAAGTCGAACTGGATGGAATTCCAGTATCCATGGAACTGGACACGGGTGCGAGTCAGTCTATCATGAGCAAAAAGGCACACAGTCCCAAGCTCAGCCCTATTCATACCAAGCTAAGAACTTACACCAAAGAGCTGATCACTGTTATTGGCAGCACAGCATTAAAAGTCTCCTATGATGGAGCAGTGCAAGAACTCCCACTATGGATTGTACCAAGAGATGGCCCCACACTGTTCGGCAGAAGCTGGCTGGGCAAAATCCGCTGGAACGGGGACGACATCCGAGCGCTTTCGTCCGTCGACAACGCCTCATGTGCCCAGGTTCTGAGCATGATCCCGTCGCTATTTGAGCTGGGCATCGGAAGTTTCTCTGGGGCGAAGGTGCAGATCCACTTGGTTCCCGGTACACGACCCATCCACCGCAAGGCACGTGCGGTGCCATACATGATGCGAGGGAAAATGGAAATTGAGCTGGGCAGGCTGCAGCGAGAAGGCATCATCGCGCAGGTGGAGTTCAGTGAGTGGGCCAGTGCGATTGTTCCGGTTCTCAAAGGCAATGGCACGGTCAGAATTTGTGGGGACTATAAAGTAATGATTAATGGTTTTTCGCTACAGGACCAGTACCCGCTACCCAAGGCAGACGATCTATTTGCGACCCTGGCTGGAGGAAAGACGTTCACCAAGTTGGACCTGACCTCGGCCTACATGTCGCAGGAGCTGGCGGAATCTTCGAAAGGCCTCACCTGCATCAACACGCACAAAGGTCTGTTCATCTACAATAGATGCTCATTTGAGATTCGATCGGCCACAGCAATTTTTCAAAGGAACATGGAGAACCTGCTAAAGTCGGTTCTGCACACTGTGGTTTTCCAGGACGACATACTGGTCACAGGTCGGGACACCATCGAACACTTGAAGAACCTGGAAGAGGTTCTAAGTCGGCTAGATCGCGTGGGACTCTGGTTGAAACGCTCGAAGTGTGTTTTGCTGATGCCAGAGGTCGAGTTCTTGGGGAGAGGAATGGCGGCAGACAACATCAGATCCACCGACGCTGAGACAGAGACCATCAAGTACGCGCCAAGACCACAGAACTTGACGGAGCTGCGGTCGTTCCTGGGACTCCAACTATTTTGGTAATTTCCTACCTGGGTTAAGCACCTTGCTAGAACCCCCGACATGTGCTACTACGCAAGGGAGATGACTGGGTATGGGGGAAATCACAAGAGGCTGCTTTTGAGAAAGCCAGAAATCTGTTCTATTCTAACAAACTGCTTGTTCTGTACAACCCATGTAAAAGCTTAGTGCTAGCTTGCGATGCGTCTTTGTACGGGTCGGGTGTGTGTTACAACAAGCTAACAAATCGGGAACATTGCATCTGGTCGCCTATGCGTGCAGAAGTTTGTCCAAGGCCGAAAGTGCCTACAGCATGATTGAAAAAGAAGCTCTGGCATACGTTTATGGGGTGAAAAAAATGCACCATTATCTGTTTGGTCTCAAGTTTGAGTTAGAAACTTGACCATAAGCTGCTCATATCGCTATTTTCAGAGAGCAAGGGGATTAATACCAATGCCTCTGCCCACATCCAAAGATGGGCACTCACGCTGTCTGCATATAACTATGTAATTCGCCACAGGCCAGGCACAGAGAACTGCGCTGATGCTCTCAGTCAGCTACCATTGCCCACCACCGGGGTGGAAATGGCACAGCCTGCGGACTTGCTTTTGGTGATGGATGCATTTGAAAATGAAAAGTCACCCGTTATGGCCCACCAGATCAGAACCTGGTCTAGCAAGGATCCTTTACTGTCCCTTGTAAAAAAAAAACAAACTGTGTCCTCCATGGGAGCTGGTCCAGCGTCCCAGCGGAGATGCATGAAGAGATCAAACCGTTCCAGCGGTGCAAAGATGAAATGTCCATACAGGCGGACTGTCGTTTGTGGGGCAATCGCGTGATTTTGCCAAAGAAAGGCAGGGAAACGTTCATTCGCGACCTACACAGTACCCACTCAGGCATAGTAATTATGAAAGCTATAGCCAGATCCCATGTGTGGTGGCCCGGCATCGACTCAGATTTGGAGTCATGCGTGCGCAAATGAAACACTTGCTCTCAACTGAGCAATGCACCCAGAGAGGCACCGCTAAATTTGTGGTCCTGGCCCTCCAAATCGTGGTCGAGGATCCACATGGACTTTGCTTCCAAATGTGTGTGGGAAGGCTCCCTGCAGACCCGTCTGTCCCGAGTCCTGCTCAACTACCGCACCAGATCCCATTCGCTCACTGGGGTTCCCCCAGCTAAGCTGCTCATGAAAAGGGCGCTCAAAACAAGGCTCTCTCTTGTCCATCCTCATCTCTATGATCACGTCAAGGGCAGGCAGCATCAACAAACCATGATCGCGCAAACTTGTCACACGATACTGAAATCAATGATCCTGTATTTGTACTCGACTATGGACAGGGTCCCAAATGGCTTGCTGGCACTGTCATAGCTAAAGAAAGGAGTATGGTGTTCCAGGTCAAACTGGCTAAAGGACTAACTTGCAGAAAGCATTTTGACGCAACCAAACTGCGATTCACAAACAGCCATGGACAACCCGAAGAGGTCACTACCAACTTCGACCCTCCAACACACACACACACACAAGTGGCAACTGACATCACGGTCGACCACGAAGCTTAACTCACCATCCCCAGAGCCCGGCAAGGCCAGCTGCCTAGCAGCCCAGCGAAGAACCAACCAACTCGCCCACACCTGCATTTGTACCGAGATGATCGACAAGTGAACAAAAAGCCCCAGATCGTCTCACCCTGTAAATAAGTATACTATTGACTTTGGGAGGGAGTGATGTTATGTATGCAACCCCCGGCAACCTGTATCATACTGCCACCAGAGGATCACAGCATCCCTTGGGAGCACTGTGTATAAGCAGGCCTCCCATGCTGTACCGACACTCGAGTTTGAATAAAGGAGCTAAGGCCATACTTACTCATTGTCTACAGTACTCAGTTACATTACTTTATTATGAGCGTAACCTTTTTAACCTTACCTTTTAACTAACTGCTCGTCCACACTGCTCGTGGACCACATCTGTTAACTGAGGCGGGAGTTGAATGGCCATTGATTAGTTGACTGCTTGAAATGTACTATAAAAGCTCCCACCTCTCAGCTGTTCACTTTTCAAGTGCAGAAGCTGTTGCGTACTCCATTTGGAATACAGATTGAGCTTTATGCAGGCTGCAAGTGTTTGGATCAAACTCTCCATCCAGTGTCACCTCATTGAAACAACCTCTCTTACCATTGACAGATTGCTTCTGTCATCTCAACTTCACCTGCCATCTATTCCATCAGCATGGGTACCGTTTATACGTTTCATTATGGTCCTCAGAATCTGACCATGATCAGCTCCAACACCAACAAGATCAACCTTCTCCATAATCACCTGATGCTGCACATGACAGAGGACATCAGCACGCGAGCATATTGCTGCCAGGGATGGCCTCACTATGGTCAGTTTTAACCACCTTGTGATACATAACCTAGATCGGGCCTTGTACAGCTTAAAATTGTGACCCTGGCCCCGAACCTCACTAACCTATTTAATTGGAAGAAACTATCAACTCAAACACAATCTGTTAACTTTCCATCATCTTATAAACCTGAAAGCCAGGTTGCCCAATATAAATTCACATACTTTCCCTATAGGAGTACATCATAGGGTCTTAAGAGAAGTAGCGGCAGGGATTGTGGATGCATTGGTTGTAATTTACCAAAATTCCCTGGGTTCTGGGGAGGTCCCAGCAGATTGAAAAACTGCAAATGTAATGCCCCTATTTAAAAAAGGAGGCAGACAAAAAGCAGGAAACTAATAGACCAGTTAGCCTAACATCTGTGGTTGGGAAGATGTTGGAGTCCATTATTAAAGAAGCAGTAGCAGGACATTTGGAAAAGCAAAATTTGGTCAGGCAGAGTCGGCATGGATTTATGAAGGGGAAGTCATGTTGACAAATTTGCTAGAATTCTTTGAGGGTGTAACAAACAAGGTGGATAAAGGGGAACCAGTGGATGTGGTGTATTTGGACTTCCAGAAGGCATTTGACAAGGTACCACATAAAAGGTTACTGCACAAGATAAAAGTTCACGGGGTTGGGGGTAATATATTAGCATGGATAGAGGATTGGCTAACGAACAGAAAACAGAGAGTTGGGATAAATGGTTCATTCTCGGGTTGGCAATCAGTAACCAGGGATCCGTGCTGGGACCCCAACTATTTACAATCTATATTAATGACTGGAAGGAAGGGACCGAGTGTAATGTAGCCAAGTTTGCTGCTGATACAAAGATGGGAGGAAAAGCAATGTGTGAGGAGGACACAATAAATCTGCAAAAGGATATAGACAGGCTAAGTGAGTGGGCAAAAATTTGGCAGATGGAGTATAATGTTGGAAAGTGTGAGCTCATGCACTTTGGCAGAAATAAAATCAAAGAACAAGTTATTATTTAAGTGGAGAAAGATTGCAAAGTGCTGCAGTACAGCGGGACCTGGGTGTACTTGTGCATGAAACACCAGGTTAGTATGCAGGTACAGCAAGTGATCAGGAAGGTCAATTGAATCTTGGCCTTTATTGCAAAAAGGGGATGGAGTATAAAAGCAGGGAAGTCTTGCTACAGCTATACAGGGTATTGGTGAGGCCACACCCGGAATACTGTGTGCAGTTTTGGTTTCCATATTTGCGGAAGGATGCACTTGCTTTGGAGGCAGTTCAGCGAAGGTTCACTGGGTTGAGTAGGTTGGGCCTCTACTCAGAAGAATGAGAGGTGATCTTATCAAAGCGTATAAGATTGAGGGGGCTTGACAAGGTGGATGCAGAGAGGATGTTTCCACTGATGGGGGAGATTAGAACTAGGGGGCATAATCTTAGAATAAGGGGCCGCCCATTTAAAACTGAGATGAGGGGAAATTTCTTTTGAGGGTTGTGGATCTGTGGAATTCGCTGCCACAGAGAGCTGTGGAAGCTGGGACATTAAATAAATTTTAAGACAGAAATAGACAGTTTCTTAAACGATAAGGGGTTATGGAGAGCGGGCAGGGAAGTGGACCTGAGTCCATGATTGGATCAGCCATGATCAAGCAGGCTTGAAGGGCCATATGGCCTACTCCTGCTCCTATTTCTTATGCTCTTACAATAGCTTTTAAAATGGAAGTTGATAAATATTAAAACAAGAAGTAATTTGAAAAAGCATGGGAAAAGACAGGGTAATGGGACTAGATGGATAGTTTTTAGAGAGGTGGCATAGGATATAAGTGGCTTTCTTCCGTGCTGTAGAATTCTATGTAAAACTTTGATCCTACACCTTATTTATAAAGGCCCAGAGAGCTTGAGTACAGGTGGGCAGAGCCAAGCTATAAGGACCCCCAAGTATACATGGGGTATGCTGGTGGAGCTTAACCAACTAAAAAGGATTCCGTCTATCAGCTCAAAGCTTCCTGCTTGTGTAATCAGGGTCACAGCTAGAGCAGTGACTTGTAGGATTATCTGCAGCCGGATAGGAAGAATCCCGACTCCCAGTAACTGTTCTACGCTCCAGGTTCCACCAACCAGCTAGCATAGTTCACTATTCAGCCACACTGCTCTGGAGTGCTGTCTAACTTGGGTATCATATTATCAATGCAGCCACAACATTTTACTTGATTCCAAACTTCGTTGCCAGATCTTGGAACTACCTCACTCCCAAAGAGATTCTGTTTTCCTCTCCACCCCATGGAAGATAGTCATTTTCCAGTCTGCCTAATATTTATGTACATGTATGTCATAAAATGCGTGTGTGTGTGAGGAGTTAGATGTCAGGGATGAGTTGTATGTGTAAAGGTATTTGCTTGGTTTTGAGCTGCTGTGCGCGTGTAATGAATTCTACATTTTGTTGCCGAATCATTGCTCAGAGGTCAGCAGTATGAAGTCTATTCATGCTGTATTACAGTAGTAAATATGAGATTTTATTGACTAAATAAATCTCGAGGAGTGAAGAGCTGTACGTTCTTAAAGTTTTATCTCCACTTTTGGAAAGAATGTGATGACAGCACATCCTAAATCAGTGGTCGACAGAATGTAATGATATGGTGATTTAAAAATCAAGAAAATAAAATGGAAAACTTTGTGTTACAAGATATTGTGTTGTTGCAGAGCAGAAAAACTAAACTCCCAAATTAAATGTATGGCCACTCACTCACAAAGACAAAAGTTTATTAATGAGCATAACAGAACAGCTAAGCAGGCACCAGAAAATTAAGGAATTAATACAGCACTACTGAATCAATAACGACATAGATCAGTGAGGAGCGAATTAATTTTTTTTTACTTAACAGTAGGTAAACCTGCAATTTAATAGATCAATGGAGCAGCAAGCAAATCAACAAATGAGTAAGTTGGGAGCGGTGGGCGCCAATGTATTAATGAATTAATAGGGCACCGTACACCAGCAAAATAACAAATAAATAGAGTAGCGGGCAAATCAGTGGCGATATGGGTACCAATGAATCCATAAATTTATGGGGTAGTGGCCACAAAATAATACAGTAGTAGGCAACAGTTAATTAATAAGTGAATGGAGTAAATTCTGGTCTGTGCTTTTCTCAACTTATTCTATTGTTTATTATTTGGTGAAATTAATGGACCACAGGGAAAGGGAATGACCCTAATAGTATTGCTGAAAAACAAATGCAACAGTATATAACTAAATTTCCAGTACGCATGAAATTAGAGAAGAGCAGCTGTTGGCGCTTTCAGAACTTAAGTGCCACGGTGGGGAATGGGTGATAGCTAGGAATGATTTAACAAATTTGTCGGAGCGGGTGGGGGAAGAGATGGATATGGAGGGGCGGCAGTGCAGTCAGAGGGGCGGCAGGGCAGGGTGAACAGAAGTGACGCCATTTTTCAAAATAAATATTGTGCGGACAGAGCAGGGGGAGGAGGGGGGAAGGAAGCTCAAGGAAAGATCACACCAAGTGCTAATAACACTTTCAATGCATAAAGTGCTATTGTGATCAGCAGGCAATCGGCAGGAGGAATTTAACTGGCAAAGGCAGCAGGCAGATCTGGGAATGAGGGCAGTAGAGCAGCAGCCAGCGGTGGGGCAGAGCGAAGTGGGATGGAGGCCAACTTTTCCATTGAAAGTACCACGTTGTCTGGTTGGTGTTGGACAGATCAGCTGGAATATTTGCCATCTGCTGCTTCAGGAATACACTGTCCAATGTGGTTATTGTACAGGTTGAACCTCTCTCCTCCGGCAACCTCCCTGTGAGGGGTCTCGGCACGCGCTATATCCTGTGTTCATCAAGTTTAGTCATTTTTAAGAGTATGGATAGTAAGAAAGATTACCGGGAAAGGCCGATTGCTGTATTTACGCAGATCCCTATACGCGATAAAGCACTTGGGTGCCCACGAAAGCCAATTCCTCCAAATGGCACAGACATCTACCAAAGCAAAACAGGCTGAAAGTTGCCACAGATCTGGGACACAAACGCCGATGAGCGGGCGTCCCTTGGGCACACTCCCTAGATCAGTCTTATTTACATCAAAATAGCCGCAACGCGGCCGATATGCAAGGTACGGAGCCCATGGTACTACAGTTACAGATTAGCAAAAATAACTTTTGTAGGAAGCAATTCTAAAACTTTGCTGACAGTGGGATTTTTAAGTCTGGGGTCGGGGTGATCTCCCGTGGTCCGGCAAATTCTCTGGTCCGGCACAGGCTAGGTCCCGAGGGTGCCAGATTAGAGAGGTTCAACCTGTAATGCATCTGTTCCATGTGATGCACAGAATCTGGCCACTTCCACAAATTGTTTGCAGGTATACTCGAAATGTGGGTCTTAAGGGCAAGTGTGGGATTTTGTCTTTGTCTTTAGCAGCTTAAATTCAGCATGAGTTTTATTTGTGTGTTTATTATTGGCTGTTCTTTCTTGACCTTTAAGAATGTAGTTTGGTGAAGGACAGTTTCCAGTTCCTGTAGTAGTATGAAATGAAAAATGAACAAAACACTTTGGTAAAAGTATGGAATTTTTTCACTTAAGTAGATTTCTATTCGATCTGCTGGGAACAGCTGTTGCATAAATCATTCGTCCATTGGCCAATTTTGCAAGCTGCTCTTGTATAGAAAGATTTGATAAATACATAATAGAAATATATAAATATCACAGCAGTGAATGTGATTAAAACATTAATGCAGTTTATTTTTTTTAAACCAACAACGTGGGAGATAAGTGATAGTTAAACGCATTAGTAAATTGTGTAATGAAGTCGAAGGTTGTGGGATTGAATTGTACTGAGTTGCCAAATTCAAGGGAGCCTAGTTTCAAGTTAGAGAAGTTGCTGGACCAAAGAGAGACACAATCTCCCATCAGCAGCTAGAAGTTGAAACATTACACTGACAGCTCTCTTTAAATGTAGCCCTGAATACCCAGCTTTCTAAGTGGTTAAATAGATCAAAGCAGAAGTTCAAGTAAGTTTTAGTCAACTTCCTTTCAGGTTGCCTATTCTAGTAGCTTTTTTTTGGCACCATGTATTGTAATTGTTTTTTGGGGATTTTTGTGTGTTCGCTTTGGTTTGTCAAATTGATCATACCAAATTTTTCAGATGATGCGGTTTCAGATTGCTTCCCATTTGTTTCATAAATTCGTGACTTTACAGGGATTATAGAAAACATTTAAAACAACTTGATTCTATTCTCTAATGGCATATAAAGATCTTATTACTATACCTCAGTGGCTGTTGACTGATTTGGATGTTTTCCAAATTGAAAGGGGTACTGCAGTTTACACAATCTTGTAGTTCCATTGCATCAATTAGAATCACAAATAGTGCTGCTTTAAAATGAAAATAATCTACTTTTCCTGGAAATGCAGGCCTGTTAATATTTTGATCTGCGAATGATCAATAAACCCAGCTAATTACGAACGTGAAGTGCAAAGATTTAGATTATAGATGAATAGTTATATGCAAATGTTAATATATGCAAATTAATTTCTAAACCACAATAGTTATGGCTTGTTGGTCAATATAAGCTTAAATCAACTCCATTTAACAGTGTTTCAGCTGTGATGTCGTATTTGCCAGTTTAGTATATTCACTTTTATCTCATACTTGTAATAGTATTATCCTCAGCAGAGCTATTATCATTGGAGCTCAAACTTTATGCAGTCACAACCATAGAATGCAGATTAAGTGTTTAGATTTACACTTCATTGGGTGAATATAACAGCTATTAAATGACATTCAGTGGTCTTGTTTAATTCTTGAAATTATGGTAACTTCAAGTCCTTTGAAATATTTTTTAAATGGTTGATGAAATCTAATGGTTTAAAGTGAAAAGTCAAAAAAGGTCCATAAAAGAGCAATTAATTGGCATCTTGTAATTTGACCTTGATTCTTGTGAAAAATTGTTTATCACAAAATAAAATACTTCACATAACAGCTGCCAACAACTTTGTAGTCTTGGCAGTAAAACCCGTTACATGTCAACAAACAGTTTGTTTTTTCAAGTGGAATTATTTCCAAATATCTATCTAAAGAATGACTCAATTGATGAAACACAGTTGTCTTGGGAAGGTGCAGTTTAAATTTAGATCCATTAAAGTTTAAATTATGCCAGTTTAAAAATAAAATTAAGGTGGGATAACTGGATGTTCAAGAAAGGTAAATGTTAAAGTAAATAAGTGCTGTCTTCCTGAAGCAAAGTTGAACAAATGTTTTTAAACTGGTGCTGTAGAGATAAAGGCCTACACACAAATTCTGCCACACAAGTGATTCAAGAATATGTTTTTACATGGTTTATGGCATTGATATCTTGGCAAAAAAAATTTTTTAAGACAATTCCCACAGACGTAAGATTTTAAGTGCCTGTAACTGTTGGATAACATGATTATCAAGCTCCATGACGAGACCTTGGGCATTGTGGACCACTTCCCATATCTTGGGAGCCTATTTTCAGCAAGAACAGACATCGATGACAAAATCCAACGCCGCCTTCAGTGTGTCAGTGCAGCCTTCGGTTGCCTGAGCAAAAGAGTATTTGAAGACCAAGATCTCAAACATGGCACCAAGCTCATGGTCTACAGAGCAGTAGTGATACCCACCCTCCTATATGCTTCAGAGACATGGACAATGTACATTAGGCACCTCAAAGCACTGGAGAAATGCTACCAACGCCAACGCTGCCTCCACAAAATCCTACAAATTTATTGTCAGGATAAACACACCAGCATCAGTGTTCTCTCTCAGGCCAGCACCGAGGCATTGACCACGCTCGATCAGCTCTGATGCACGGGCCACATTGTCCGCATGCCGAGTATTAGACTCCCGAAACAAGAACTCTACTCCAAACTACGTCATGGCAAGCGAGTCCCAGGAGGGCAGAGAAAACACTTCAAGGACACCCTTAAAGCCTCCTTGAAAAATTGTAACATCTCCACAGACTCTTGGGAATCCTTGGCCCAAGACCGCTCAAAGTGGAGGAGAAGCATCCGAGAAGGCGCCAAGTACTTCGATGCTCTTCGTCGGGAGCTCGTGGAAGCCAAGTACAAACAGCGGAAGGAGTCTATGACAAATCAAGCACTGCACCCACCCGTCCCTCCAACCACCATCTGTCCCACCTGTGACAGAGACTGTAGATCCCGCATTGGTCGCGTTAGTCACCTTTAGAACTCATTAGTGTGGTAGCAAGTTATCATCGACTCCGGGGGACTGCCTAAGAAGAGAAGCCAAGACCCCTATTGCAGCATATAATTGTTTTTTTAAATGCACCTCCACCACTTTACTAGGAAGGCCATTCCAAATGTTGCTCCCTGCATTGAAGAACCTTCTTGTACGAGTCTTAAAGTTACTTTTTTACTAAGTTTGAAGATGTATCACCTTGTCCTACTCCCACAATCTAATTTAAAAGTAATATTTTGGATTTACCATTTACTACCTTGTATACCTTTAAGATCACTTCTCCGCTGTCTCCTTTCCAGGCTGAAAAACTCAGATTCTCCATCTTTTGTGTAGTCGTCATCATAGGTGGTCCCTCGAAACGAGGATGACTTGCTTCCACGCCAAAAAGGATGAGTACACATGTGTTTCAATGAAGGACCCGAACTACATCCTCAAGTGTGGAAGATGCCTGTATGTGGATTTTTTTAACGTGTGGTGGCCGTTGCACACCAGCCACCACACGGGCTTGACAGAGCTGGGTCTGGGTTCAGTGGTAAGGGTTATCCAAGACGACTGGAGACCAGCTCTGCTGTACAGACCTAGTGTGCGCACATATCGCAGTGTGGGCTGGCCCATGCTGCCGAACTCATGCCTCTCCTGGGCCCCGATCACATCCCTCCACAGTCTCTTGCCGCTCCTTCGCCCCGACCTCGTCTGTCCTGCTGTATCTGTCCATGCTCCAATCACCAACCTAGACCTTGATGGCGTCACTCTTCGCTGCCATCGCCCTCCTGCACCAGCTCGTGCTGCTCCCTGGAGTAGTTTGCCACCACTTTAAGTAGAGAAATATTGAAGGTACAAAGACAGCGCAGGGCAGTGATATTAAAGCAGATCGCTCCGGTCCCGAGCTGGAACCGGCACAAGGTTGATTGCCTGAGTAGCTTTCTTCTGTATTGTAATATATAAGATTATTGTAGCCTTACAGAGAAGGGACCCACCACGCACTGTCAGTGTTTTATAAAACAGGCTCGGGTAATGGAGAGGGATGGCTGGCACAAAGAAACAAAACACAATTTGTGTAGTCCTGTGTGGTTGTCTGTGTTAAATTTCATCTCCCAGATCCGGCTACATACTTATTTTAGTTAACTCACTTTGTAGTTTCTGAGCTGCTTCCTCCAATTCCACTGCAGCTCCAAGCTTAGTATCATCTGCAAATTTGCCTACTTAGCATTGAGTTTCTGAATCCAAGTAATTTATGTAGATGGGAATTAGTAGTGGCCCCTAAAGTCTCCCACTCAACATTTTCCTTCACCACGCCCCAACATAACGACTCTAAGAAGAACTCATTGCTCTCTGTCCTTCAGCCAGTTTATTATCCATTCCCAGGGTTTACCCTGACTCCCCACTGCTTTCAGTTTGACTAAAAGCCTTTCACGAGGGACTTTGTCAAATGCCATTTGGAAGTCTCAGTACACTATGTTGTAGGATCTTCCAAAGTCAATTTGGGATTTTACTTAAAGAAACTGAGCAGGTTGATTGGAGACAATCTCCTGCTGCAACTAACACTATCAACACAGTGGGGGCTGTAGTATCTACAATCTACAGAATGCACTGCAGCAATTCACCAAGCAAACTTTGACAGCACCTCTACCACTGAGAAGAATGAGCAGTAATGTTATGGGAACATTGTCGCCTTCAAGTTTGCCTTTAAGTCACACATCATCCATTGCTTCATTGTTGTTGGGTCAATACGCTAACATTCCCTTCCTCACAATATTATAGGAGTACCACAAGCAGGACTGCAGAGTGGCTCAAGAAGCCCCTTCTTAAGGCAACTCAGGAAGAGATCAGAAGCTGTATGAAAATCGGTTACATTTGCAGAGGATACCATTACAACAACTTGCATTTGTATAGTGGCCTTTAACCTAGCAGAACATCCCAAGGTATTTCACAAGAGTGTTATCAAGCATAATTTGACACTGAGCCACATGAGATATTACAACAGATAAAAGAGGTGAGTTTAAAGCAGCGTCTTAAAAGAGGAGAGAGAGAGGAATAGGTTTAGAGAGGGAATTCCAGCGCTTAGGGCCTAGGCAGCACAGCCGCCACTGGTGGAGCGATTAAAATCGGGGATGTGCAACAGGCCAGCATTGGAAGAGCCCAGAGATTTCATAGGGTTCAAAACTTGGCAGCCCGTGTCCTAACTCGCACCAAGTCCTGCTCACCCATCACCCCTGTGCTCGCTGACCTACACTGGCTCCTGTTTAAGCAACGCCTCGATATCAAAATTCTCAACCTTGTTTACAAATCCCTCCATGGCCACGGCCCTCCTGATCTCTGTAATCTCCTTCAGCCTCCCAACCCCCGAGATATCTGCACTCCTCAAATTCTGCTCTCTTGAGCATCCCTGATTATAACTGCTCAACCATTGGTGGCCGTGCCTTCAGTTGCCTGGGCCCTAAGCTCTGGAACTGTCTCCCTAAACCTCTCCGTTTCTCTACCTCTCTTTCATCCTTTAAGACGCTCTTTAAAATATACCTCCTTGACCAAGCTGCCATCACTACTTCTTGTGGTTCAGTGTCAAATTTATTTTTATTTTTTTGCTTTTGTAACACTCTTGGAAGCGCCTTGGGACGTTTTACTACGTTAAAGGCGCTATATAAATATAATCTGTTGTTGACGTTGGTTGTAGTGCTAGAGGAAGTTACAGAGATAGGGAGGGACGAGGCCATGGAGGGATTTGAAAAGAAGGATGAGAATTTGAAAATTAACTGACTTGTTGATAGACCAGAAGCCAATGTCGGTCAGTGAGCACAGGGGTGATGGGAGAATGGGGTTTGAAGCGAATTAGGATTCGGGCAGCAGAGTTTTGGATGAGCTGAAGTTTATGGAGGGTGGAAGATAGGAGGCCGACCGGACAAGCATTGGAATAGTTGAGACTGGTGGTAAAAAATGTATGGATGAGGCATTGTTCCCTCTAATTTTCTTTTGGGCCATACGGCCCATTTCGCGGGCTGGACGGCCCATTCAAAATTTCACATATTGAAAAGTTGGTAGGCTTGGGTGTGCAAGTGCTCAAGAGTGCCCCGTGGCTGCGCAACTTAAAGGGAACATTGGGGTGAAGATTTCAGCAGCAGATGAGCTGAGGGAAAGGTGAAGATGGGTGATATTGTGGAAGTAGGAGGTCTTTATGATGGAGAGGCTATCAAACTCAACATGCACAACCAATGCAGAGCAGCAGTCACCAAAGTGAATAAAATGTAGAACTAGTTAGTCAAAGCAGCAGAATACAGGTTAAAGAAAGAACTGCTGCTGATTTGTTCACTTTTTGGGTTATTCAAGGATAGGTGGTGAAGGTCTGTGGCTTTAGCACCCAGTATTAAATTTGATTTATGTTGTTAAAACATGACCACACTGAGGGGGCAGATTAGTCAGAAGGTATGGGACAGATTTTCAACTTTCTGCCCGGGTGTAAAACTGGCATTGCGAATGGGTATCTGTTATGGAAACTGCCCAATTTTTGATTTTCAGTGCAGTTTTTACACTCAACTGGCAAGTTGAAAATCTACCCCTGTGTGTCTTGAGTGATCGTATATGTTCTGAAATTTTTGTATAGGGAATCATGCAGCTACAATCTGATTTGGTGCTCCTTGCTTTTCAACTTGTAATCCCATAATTCACTAAAAGGCTCTGAAGCAGATTTTTTATAATATTTGTTCCTGGGATGTGGGCGTCACTGGCAAGGCGAGCATTTATTGCCCATCCCTAATTGCACTTGAGAATGTGGTGGTGAGCCACCGCCTTCAATTGCTGTAGTCTTTGTGGTGAAGGTGCTCCCACAGAGCTGTATGGGAAGAAGTTTAAGGATTTTGACCCAGCGACGAGTCAGGATGGTGTGTAACTTGGAGGGGAACTTGCAGGTAATGATGTTCCCATGTGCCAGCTGCCCTTGTCCTTCTAGGTGGTAGAGGTCGTGGGTTCGGGAGGTGCTGCCGAAGAAGCCTTGGGGTGTTGCTGCAGTGCATCTTGTAGATGGTACACACTGCAGACATGTTGCGCTGGTGGTGGATGGGGTGCCAATCAAGTGAGCTGCTTTCTCCTGGATGGTGTCGAGCTTCTTCAGTGTTGTTGGAGCTGCACTCATCCAGGCAAGTGGAGATTATTCTATCACACTCCTGACTTGTGCCTTGTAGATGAAAAGGTTTTGGGGAGTCGGGTGGTGAGACATTCGCTGCAGAATGCTCAGCCTCTGACCTGCTCTTGGAGCCACAGTATTTGTGGCTGGTCAATGGTGACTCCCAGGATGTTAATGGTAGGGGATTCGGTGATGGTAATGACGTTGAATGCCAAGGGGCGGTGGTTAAACCCTCGCTTGTTGGAGATAGTCATTGCCTGGCACTTGTGTGGCACAAATGTTATTTGCTACTTATCCGCCCAAACCTGAATGTTATCCAGATCTTACTGCATTCCAGCATGGACTGGTTCATTATCTGAGGAGTTGCGAATGGAACTGAGCACTGTGCCATCATCAGTGAACATCCCCACTTCTGACCTTGTGATAGCGGGAGTAAATGGGTACTTTTCAGAATGGCAGGCAGTGACTAGTGGGGTACCGCAAGGTTCTGTGCTGGGGCCCCAGCTGTTTACATTGTACATTAATGATTTAGACGAGGGGATTAAATGTAGTATCTCCAAATTTGCGGATGACACTAAGTTGGGTGGCAGTGTGAGCTGCGAGGAGGATGCTATGAGGCTGCAGAGTGACTTGGATAGGTTAGGTGAGTGGGAAAATGCGTGGCAGATGAAGTATAATGTGGATAAATGTGAGGTTATCCACTTTGGTGGTAAAAACAGAGAGACAGACTATTATCTGAATGGTGACAGATTAGGAAGGGGGAAGGTGCAGCGAGACCTGGGTGTCATGGTACATCAGTCATTGAAGGTTGGCATGCAGGTACAGCAGGCGGTTAAGAAAGCAAATGGCATGTTGGCCTTCATAGCGAGGGGATTTGAGTACAGGGGCAGGGAGGTGTTGCTACAGTTGTATAGGGCCTTGGTGAGGCCACACCTGGAGTATTGTGTACAGTTTTGGTCTCCTAACTTGAGGAAGGACGTTCTTGCTATTGAGGGAGTGCAGCGAAGATTCACCAGACTGATTCCCGGGATGGTGGGACTGACCTATCAAGAAAGACTGGATCAACTGGGCTTGTATTCACTGGAGTTCAGAAGAGTGAGAGGGGACCTCATAGAAACGTTTAAAATTCTGACGGGTTTGGACAGGTTGGATGCAGGAAGAATGTTCCCAATGTTGGGGAAGTCCAGAACCAGGGGTCACAGTCTAAGGATAAGGGGTAAGCCATTTAGGACCGAGATGAGGAGAAACTTCTTCACCCAGAGAGTGGTGAACCTGTGGAATTCTCTACCACAGAAAGTAGTTGAGGCCAATTCACTAAATATATTCAAAAGGGAGTTAGATGAAGTCCTTACTACTCGGGGGATCAAGGGGTATGGCGAGAAAGCAGGAAGGGGTTCCTGAAGTTTCTTGTTCAGCCATGAACTCATTGAATGGCGGTGCAGGCTAGAAGGGCTGAATGGCCTGCTCCTGCACCTATTTTCTATGTTTCTATGAAGGTTGTTGATGAAGCAACTGAAGATGGTTGGGTCCAGGTCACTGCCCTGAGGAACTCCGGCAGCAATGGACTGGGGCTGAGATGATTGACCTCCAACAACTACAACCATCTTCCTTTGTGCTAGGTATGACTCCAGCCAGTGGAGAGTTTTTCCCCTGATTCCTATTGACTTCAATTTTACTAGGGCCCCTTGGTGCCACACTCTGTCAAATGCTGCCTTGATGTTAAGGGCAGTCACTCTCGCCTCGCTTCTGGAATTCCATTCTTTTGTCCATGTTTTGACCAAGGATGTAATGAGGTCTGGACCTGTGGTCCTGGGAGAACCCACACTTCACATTGATAAGTAGGTTATTGGTGAGTAAGTGCCGCTTGATAGCACAGTCAACGACACCTTCCATCACTTTGCTGCTGATTGAGAGTAGACTGATGGGGCGGTAATTGGCCGGATTGGATTTGTCCTGTTTTTTTGTGGACAGGATATGCCTGGGCAGTTTTACATATTGTCTGGTAGATGCCAGTGTTGTAGCTGTCATGGAACAGCTTGGCTAGAGGTGCGACTAGTTCTTAGAGCAAATAAAAATAGAAAATGCTGGATATCTCAGCGGGTCAGGCAGCATCTGTGGAGAGAAACAGAGTTAACATTTCAGGTCGATGACCCTTCGTCAGAACAGGCAAAAGTTCAAAATGTAACAGATTCTTAAGGAAGTGCAAGGGGCACTGAAATGGGGATGGGAGGAAAGAATAAAAGGGAAGGTCTGTGATGGGGTGGAAGGCAGGAAGGGATTTGAGAGTCAAAAGAATGAGCCAAATTGAGATGGTAATAGCACAAGTTAGGAAACAAAAGTTGAGGCTAGATAGGGTGTTAATGGTGGAATAATTACCAGCTGCTATGGGAAACAGAAAAAAATATGAAAATAAAAAGGGGGGTGAAGATTTTGTTTAAAAAAAAAAAAATTGTTGAACTCGATGTTGGTGGAATCACGCTGGAGGTGGCGGAGAATGATCCGTTGAATGTGGAGGCTGGTGGGGTGAAAGGTGAGAACAAGGGGTGAGGGCAGCAGTGCGGGAAATAGAACGGACACGGTCGAGGAACATTTTAACCACGTTAACCACGGCGGAGGGAATCCTCGGTTGAGGAAATATAAAGACATATCGGAGGCACTGGTGTGGAAGATGGCATCGTCAGAACAGATGCGACGGAGGCAGAGAAACTGGGAGAATGTAATCTTTACAGGATGCAGGGAGGGTGGAAGAGTAGTCCAGGCTTTCCAGTGCCATTTTTCGTTTAGGCACTTTACAGCCTTCTGGACTCAACATCGAATTCAATAATTTCAGACCATAACCTCTGCCCATATTTTGTTCCCTACTTTTTTTTACAAACTCACCTCACCTCCCCTCATCTCTTTATTTTCATTTTTTTTCTCTGTTTCCCATGGCAGCTGGTGGTGATTCTGCCATTCACACTCTATCTAGATTCATCTTTTGTTTCCTAACTTGTGCTATTACCATCTCGATTTGACCCATCATCCCTTTTGTGTCTCAAATCTCTTCTATCTTCCACCCTATCATCGACCTTCCCTTTTGTTCTTTTCTCCCCTTCCCCTTTCAGTGCCCCTTCCACTTCCATAAGAATCTGTTAGATTTTGACATTTTGCCAGTTCTGTTTCTCTCCACAGATGCCGCCTGACCCGTTGAGATTTTCAGCATTGTTTTTATTTCTGATTCCAGCATCCATGGTATTTTGCTTTTGTATTAGTTCTGGAGCACGTGTCTTCAGAAGATTGAAGTGATTGAGGGAATGAAACACTGCAGGTTGCTTTCCCCCCCCCCCCCCCATAGTATTAAATAAATTGCTGTTTTTCACTGCTCTGTTAAGATTTTGATTCTTGGAGGTGGAGTATGCATTTTAACTATAGAAGCATCGGTATTGTTATCCAGTTTCCTTTGAATTAGACCATCCGCAACCAATTGTCAGAATACTTTGGAGGAGACAATAGTTGGTTGATTCCTTTGAGAGTATATGAAAACTCAGCAAGGTGGTGCCTTACAAAATGATAAATTACTTCAAATCCCCACTGGTGTATAAAGATGACCATGTCATGTGATGCAAGCAGTTAATGTAGGATATTTATGTGTTGTACTGATCGATCATATAGTTTCAGGGCATTGTAACAACCATCGGTAGTGTTCTTCGGTAACAATGTTATTACTGTTGCAGATAACATTGACATCCAAGCAACAACCTGTTCCACGCACACAAGTTAATCTTTTGTGATCTGGACAAGATGTAAGATAAATGAGAAGCAAAAGTGTTATGAAAACAAAATCTCTACTAACAGGATTACATGATCCTAATATCCCCAATAGAGTTTCTATTTCATGAGGTTATGGATAAAACAAAGTTCTGATTTGCTGAGAACCTTGCAGTTCAGTCTCTGGACTGTTTGTCCTGGTGCTGTGATGTCCAGAGAATTGCAACCTGCAATGAAAATAAATTTCAAAATCGTGACATCATGATGTGCAGTTTGGATTGTTTGAACTAGATTTGATGGCTTAATTCCGTTTATCTAGCAGCTGGGTGCAAGCTGGGAATACTCTATGGTGTTTGGGGTTGAGGGAAGAGTGGAGGTTAACACAAGCATTCTGTTAAAATACACAAGCATAATAATCTGAGTGATAAAATTTTAATGTATGTTGTCTTGGGTTGTAGCACTCAGTTTTGTTTTGTTGCAGAATCATTCAAGAATCCATAATAAATACATCTTCCTTTTGGCTAATAGATAATGTAGTGTATATTTATATATAGTAATAATAATTCTCTGCTTTATCGGTAATTATAGAATGTGGTTTATTACCGCTTCTGGAGATGACCTTTTTAACAGGAGATATTTGAATTGTTTAAGTATTTCCAGCAGTGGAGTGATGAGCCAACTACACTGAAGATGAAAGCAATAGATTCTCTCTTAATTAACCCAATATCACAATAGATGGTTCATAATGTCTCCAACAGAAGTACTTGGGGCCGAAATTGCTCACCGCCCGAAACGAGTCGCACCTACTGCTTCCGAAGAGTTCCATTGGAGCAGACAATCTGGAGAAATTCAGGTCTTGGTGTTTTTTTTTGGTGCAGGGCGGAAGTGGTCTCATCATCGGGGCGGAAGTGGGGGCGGCTTGGAGTGGCCGACGCTGATGATGTCATCACACTGGCGTGTCACAACGTCCCTCCTCTTTAGTTAAAGGGGAGGGCTGCTGCAAACTCTGCAGCCACTTTAGTGGCAAACACTGGGCCACCAGGCAGGGTTTAGGCCGGGCCAGAGGCCTGGCACCCAAGAGGGGGTGCCAAGTTGCCTGTTGGCAACCCAGCCGAATCTGCAGGTATATTTGATGGCCTGATCTGGCTGTCGGCCAACA
This sequence comes from Pristiophorus japonicus, assembly GCF_044704955.1. Taxonomy (NCBI): domain Eukaryota; kingdom Metazoa; phylum Chordata; class Chondrichthyes; family Pristiophoridae; genus Pristiophorus; species Pristiophorus japonicus. The sequence goes on from NC_091983.1 coordinate 126,433,604, forward strand.
ACAAAAAATTACATGGAGCTGCCAGCAGCGCCATCTCCCCATTAAGGGCAGCCGTGCTGCCAAGCCACAGAAAGAGTACCAACAGTCTGTCAGTGGCTCCGACTGGCGGCAATGCCGCTCCTGCGGGGCAATTTCAGAAAGGGGTCGCCACCGGTCGATAAGCGGTCAGCGCGTGCCGACGTGGCAGAACGACGAGCAGAGCGGTTCCCTGCACTGCTCCAAAAGTAAAGGAGGGCAATATCGAAAATGGCAGCCTGTCTGCACTGACCCATGGTCGCCCCTTTTAGGCGGCCACAAGCCTTATAGAAAGGGGCAATCTTGGCCCCTTTATCTCTGCAATCTTTCTGACCAATCGTTAAAAAAAAATAGGAAAAGCAGAACGTGAAATATTTGTAGCTATAATCTGAATGATCAGATTCACATCAAGCAAACCTTGTATTCAAAAATATCTCAGAAATTATTTTAAATTTTAGGGCAATAAAACAAAAAAGCACACCTGCACTGGACAAGGAGTGGCGATGAAATTGCATATAATTTGTTTAAAAAAAATCTATTTTGAGTGATCCCATTTTTCCCACCATGTCATTTTTTTTCTTCTTGACCGAATGTAAGATTAAATTCCAAGAAGGAGCTGGTGCTCATTATTTCATAATGGCCCAGCATTTGCGATCATAGACTTCCCATGGGTGGATGCCTCTGATTGCAAAAATTTCTACGAAAATACCTGTTGTTCCCAGAGATTTGGAGACTTCTGGTCCTGGTCCTCTACGCTTCGTACGCATCACTGGGACCACGTGGGCCGGCCCAACCTATCAAAGTAGGGGTATTCCCATTCATAAATGGAATCACCGTAAATATGAATGGGAATACCCCCAAAAACGCACAAGCACTGAAGATGAATTTTTAAGAAAAACCTCACTTAATTAAAATTAATCAAAATGAAATTTAATTAATTAAAAATAAAAATAAAATGTTTTTGAAAAATAAATTTACATATTTCAAAGGGTCTTAAAAGTAAAATGACCTTGTTTAAATTATTGAAAAAATTTATTATTCTGTGCTTTATAAGTCTTGCGCTGATAAAAGCAGGTCTTTACGCCTGCTTTAATCCATCATAAGCATTTCAAGGGCATTTGCTGGGCAGGATTTGAATAATTAGCCTAACTCTCTGCCCACGGAGGCCCTTTACTTTTGTATATGTGCTTCGCATGCCTAAACCTGGAGCTTGCGTGGCCACGGATTCAGGGCCATTGTGTTTCACCACAAGATGACACCATCTACGAGCTCTGTGTGATCCCTAACTCTCTTTCTCCCCCCGCCGCCGCCCCCCTGCGAATTAGTAGCAGGTACAGTTGGATACCATGGCAACAAGTTGTTCAACTGTATATAAACTCCCTTTTGTTGATCAGTGTAGCTTGGTCACTGTTTTTTCCAATTTAAACTAGATTGATCAATTTGAGTATTGGGTATTGCTGCTGCTGTCACTTATTGCTGGAACGTCAGTTGGTGAGATGTGTGGTTTTGTTACTTTAGCCAGTCTGAGGATTTATAACCCCTATCTGCCCTCTGGTTTCTCGTGCCTTCCTGCCGAGAGAGAAAAGTAAACAGTATGATTTGTTTCAAGGAACAACCAGCAGAAATGGTTTTGAAATGTTTATTTTTATAAGATAGTCTGTCAGGACATTTCTACCTTTTTAAAAAAAAAATCACTGCTACATTGTGGGGAGGAAAAAAAGGAAGATTTAAAATAGCTGTTTAGCTTATTACTGTAAAATTTCCAAACAAACTTAAACTTAATATATTGGTGGCAACATTTCAGCTGTCTTAGCTGCCCCAAAATAGAGCTAAATTCTTTGTTTATTCATGTACACGGAATTGAGTTGTGAATTCCTTACTAGATTTAAATTTACTTCCATGATGAATTTGTATGTTGCCCCAAGGGTATTGCATGGAAAAACATTTTATGTATAATCAATGTACTTCAGAATGAGAGATTGTAAACAGGACATCCTTTCCAAATAATTGAGCAAAACATTTATCTAACAGTTAATATTTAAAATGTTGATCATTAATTTAGGGATACAAAGCTTGAAAATGGACCATGTTCCTTATGCCACTCGTGACAGGACTAAAATGTTTTTAAATGAGACGTTGTCAAACATCAGTAGTAATAGAGTTCTTTTAAACTGAACCTATGATACTATTCAGCTGGCAAGTGCTGACATGATGTTTGCATTCTTCAAACAAGTTAACCCTTTTAGAAGTGTGTGCTGTTTCTCTAACCATATGGGTTAACACATATGGGACTTTTTTTGTTTTATATGCAAATTGATTTTCAGCAGACTAGATTAAAATTACCTGTATATTCATATTTTCATTTTCACACCAGACTACAGACATAAATTGTGTATGTTAGTGACCATCTACTTTCCATAAATGAATTTCCACTCCCCGCTTTTCACTCTCTCCTGAAGCTGCTGACTTTTGCTCGGGTATGGGTCCATGGATGTTCTGGCAGACTTTTGGTACTGATCCCCTGTACCCATTCTTGATATGTGAGCATCGGGCAATGAATGTCGGTAGGCTATTCAACAAGTGGAGAATATTAGTCAATCCTGATTCTTTCCTTATCTGCTGAAAAACATATCCCTCACCCCCGCTCCACCCTCCCCCCCCGCTCCACCCTCCCCCAAAAATCCAGGAGCACATCGTGAAGCGCAGCTGCTGTTCGGACAGATCAGCTGACTCTACAGATGAGGACATTAATGCATAGTGGTATATTTGTCAGTGCTTCTTCATTCTGTTGCAAATTCAAAATTTCTTGGTGCAAGTTTCCAGTATGGTGGGTGCAGGCTCTTTTTTAGTTTTTTTGAAATCAGTGTGGAGTGGGAATTTTGAGTTTCTTCTGATTGGTTGTAGTTTGTTTCATTTAGGGGAAAGTGTTTCCTTTCAGCACCATCTCTGGCTGCTTCGTTTCTTTAAAAATAATTCCTCTTCCATTTGCAAGTTGGCAAAGCCCCTAGACCAGCCGTGTCCTTGCTGCTGGAGTAGACCCAGCGTTACGTACCAATTTAGTACATGAACTGTAATCAACACAACATCCTGTCCACTCCATCACCTTTCCCCAAAAGTCCCAGTTATATTTATTACAATATTCAAGTGTAGCAGTGCTAGCTTGAAAACTAATTAATAAAAGTATTTTTTTCTGCCTGTCTTGTTACAAAGTCGCCTTTTCGATTGCTGGTTTAAAAAGCTACCATAATAAATTGCTGAACTATACATCTGTTGTAGAAGCCATGATAAATGGTGCATTTAAGCCCTCAAGATATAAGAAAGCTTGTAATCATATCTGATGCACATTGGTATAAACAAGTTGAAAAGATGACAGGAAATTCTAGCAGTGTTGTGGAAATCTTTTAGAATGCTTAATCTTTCATCATTGACATCATTATTAAAATGCTACAAAGCAGATACTTGTCCACTGATTAAATATTGTACCTCTGTTGGGGTCAAGTTCCGGCAGGTTAGTGGAATCGATGAGCGACATGCCAAAGTCCGGTGTCTGCTAACATTAAAAGAGATATGGCTGGCTGTCAGTCCTCCACATGAAGCAACAACACAGTAGTTGGCTAGTATTCACATCAGAAGTATATGAGCTACTGCGTTTGTTGTAATTCTGCATAGAATACAATTGGCAAAGCTTCACTTTGCCTCATACCTATGTTTACCTATGGCACTGTTACCTGTAATTCTTCAAATACATAGATAGTTAACCATTGCTCACTAAATCAGGATTTCTAGAGTTTGCATTAAACGATGGAATAATTTTTGCCACTCATAGAATCATAGAATGATGCAGCACAGAAGGAGACCATTCGGCCCATCGTGCCAGTGGCATTAAAGAATCTTTGCTCCCAGCAGCCACCTCATTCAAACTTGTTACAGTTTTATCTGGCCAGACAGTGTTAAACAGCCTGGAAAAACAAAACAATAAGGGAAAGTGAGTTCTACGTCAGTGTACAAAATGTTCTGAAAAAAATAAAACAAAATTCTATCGGCCCAAAAATAACATTACCTGTCTGTAAAATAACTTTGACACATTCCTGATGGTTTTGTTGCTTGACCACAGTCGTTCACATATTTGAGGCAGTTCATATGAACTTGATGACCTGCAGATTGCCTGATTGTGATAAATTCATCATTTCTTTCATGAACAGGAACAAGGTAGAATAGAAAATGCACTGAATGGGGTTCATTTAACAGCCACAACTGTGTGTTTTTTTTCAACCGAACAACATTTTCAAGCTATTAGACAATAGTGATCAAAGTTCCTCTGGGGTAATTTAGTTCTTTGCTTTGATCCAATTTAGACTGCTGGAAAAAGTAACTTATGTTGGTGAGGATGAAAAATTAAATAGTTCTGTATTGAACAAGGAGCAGAGGGGATTTCAATGTTTTAATTTTACAAATGTTCACACATACTGACTTTACCCTTGTGTAGAAATGTTAGGCAGTCATAATGTCTTTATTCCTCCAGACCTGCAGACAGGGTGATTTAATCTTGAGCACAGTTTGTGGTTCCCGGTCCGGATGTGGATTGGGACTGTAATGGAACCATTGGTAAGGATCACGGCCTGCATGTCGTCGTGGAGTAGGCGAAGGATGTTGACAAACTTTTGGGGGCATCCAAAACGGAGGATGCCGCTCCATAAGCGCTCACGGTTGACAAGGCTACGGGTGCAGATAGAATTCCTGCTGAGGCGCGAAAGTATGGCGGATTGGTGCGGATACATGACCTCATCTCTCTCATTTGGAGGGCGGAGAGCATGCCGGGAGATCTCAGATGCAGTGATCGTGACCATCTTTAAAAAGAGGGACCAGTCCGACTGCGGCAAATACAGGGGAAATCTCCCTGCTATCAGCCACTGGGAAGGTTGTCGCTAGGGTTCTCCTCAACTGTCTTCTCCCTGTGGCTGAGGAGCTCCTCCCGGAATCAGTGTGGATTTTGGCCCCTGTGGGGCACAACGGACATGATCTTTGCAGCGCAACAGTTGCAAGAAAAATGTAGGGAGCAGCGCCAGCCCTTATACATGGCCGCCTCAATCATACTAAGGCCTTTGACACTATCAACCGTGAGGGCTTATGGAGCGTCCTCCTCAGTTTTGGATGCCCCCAAAAGTTTGTCAACATCCTTCGCCTGCTCCATGACAACATGCAGGCTGTGATCCTTACCAGCAGTTCCATTACAGACCCAATCCAGGTCCGGACCGGGATTAAACAGGGCTCCGTCTTCGCTCCAGCCCGCTTCTCAATCTTCCTCGCTGCCATGCTCCATCTCAGTCAACAAGCCCCCCGCTGGAGTGGAACTAAACTACAGAACCAGTGGGAATATGTTTAACCTATGCCGCCTCCAGGCCAAGACCAAGATCACCCCAACATCCGTTATTGAGCTGCAGTACGCGACCGACGTCTGAGGCTGAACTCCAGGATATAGTCGATGTCTTCACCGAGGCAAATGAGTGCATGAGCCTTACGCTTAACATCTGTAAGACAAAGGTCCTCCACCAGCCTGTCCTCGCCACACAGCACTGCCCCCCCCAGTCATCAAGATTCATGGAGCGGCCCTCGACAATGGAGACCACTTCTCATACCTCGGGAGCCTTTTATTAACAAAGGCAGACATTGATGCGGGGATTCAATATCGCCTCCAGTGCGCCAGTCTGAGGAAAAGAGTGTTCGTTCGAAGTCCAGGCCCTCAAATCTACCATCAAGCTCATGGTCTACAGGGCTGTAGTCATACCCGCCCTCCTGTATGAATTAAATCGCTGGAGATACATCAGCAACGATGTCTCCGCAAGATTCTGCAAATCCCCTGGGAGGACAGACACACCAACATCAGCGTCTTCATCTAAGCTAACATCCCCAGCATTGAATGCTCTGACCAAACTCGATCAGCTTTGCTGGGCAGGCCACATTGTTCGCATGCCAGACACAAGGCTCCCTAAGCAGTTGCTCTATGTGGAGCTCCTTCATGGCAAACGAGCCAAAGGTGGGCAGTGGAAATGTTACAAGGACACCCTGAAAGCCTCCCTGGTAAAATGCGACATCACCACTGACACCTGGGAGTCCCTGGCCGAAGACCGCCCTAAGTGGAGAAAGTACATCCGGGAGGGCATTGAGCTCTTCGAATCTCAACGCCACGAGTGTGTAGAGGTCAGGCACAGGTAGTGGATGGTGCATGCGGCAAATCAGTCCCACCCCCCTTCCCCGACGAATGTCTGTCCCACCTGTGACAGGGTCTATGGCTCTCACATTGGACTGTTCAGCCACCAAAGGACTCACTTTAGGAGTGGATGCAACTCTTCCTCGATTCTGATGATGATTCCTCCAGACCTGCAGACAGGGTGATTTAATCTTGAGCACTGTTTGTCATTCAGATAATTTGACACCACAAGAACTTAGAATACTGCTTATTTTCTTTTAATGAGTGAATTTTATTATTATTCTTCTGGGTTCCATCCAAGAATGGTCCTTTAAATCTCTCTTATGCAACTATGGGGTATGGTGAAGTCTATTATGTGGCAAATAAAAGGCTGTAACATGGTCTTATTAATTTAATAGCTGTAATTAATCTCTCATATAAAAAATGTTCCTATTATTTTGCCTTTAGAATGCCTTGTACTGTGCCATTATGCAAAGGGTGCTCAATGGTGGACCAGATGGCTTCACTAAAATATGTGAATAGGAAGATTCTGACTGATTATTTTTTAACTGAGCTATGATTATGTGTGCTTGTCTGGTTAAATTATAATTAATTAGATATTGAATAGAAGGTAGTATTCTTTTCAAGTGATTTAAACCACAAGAATAAAATGCATGTAGTTCAGAAAATTATCCAGATGCCATTTAATCAGTACAACATTTCTGTTTTGTTTCACTTTTTCTGGCCCTCGTGCATGTGTCCTGCTGCTCAGCTGTTCCTATGTAGTTAAGTGAAGACTTCTGGATTGAAGGATTAAAGATTCATTTGGCATCCTTTGCAAACTACTGGAGTCAAACCGACCCCAGCCAACATTCTTCAGAAAAAGATCCCAACCCAGTAACAGCAAGTCAACTGGTCTATTGACATCTCAGCATTCCGAAGGGACCGTTCCCTCCGCAAACCCTGGTCCACTCTTCAATGACACCTAATACCTGGTCCCCATCCCATGGCACCTTCCTGTGCAAGAACGGGAGATTCAACACTCCCGCATTTACCATCTCCTTTCCCACTATCCAGCATCCCAAATACTCCTTCCTGGTGAAGCAGTGATTTACTTGTACTACTTTCAATTTAGTATACTGTATTCGTTGCGGTGGTCTCTACATTGGGGAGACCAAATTCTGGGTGATCCCTTTGCAGAACAACTCCGTTTAGTCCGCAATCGTGACCCTGAGCTTCCAGTCTCTTGTCATTTTAATTCACTGCCCCACTCCCACTCTGACCTCAGCCATCTACACTGTTCTCATGAAACTCGAGGAACTGCATCTCATCTTTCAATAAGGTACTTTAGAGCCTTCCTCCTCGAGACTCATCTTTAGTTTCATTTTTTTTTGTCCCATTACCATTTTTTTTGACTTGCACCATCATCCCTTTTGTCATTTAATCTGTCTTGCCTTCCACCCGATCCCAGACCATCCCCCTTATTCTTTCCTCCCCTCTGCCATCCCCCAACCCCTCATTTGCCCTTCCCTTGGTGCTTGCTTAAAGCATGTTATCTCTAACTTTTTACAATTCTGATGAAAGATCATCGACCTGAAACGTGAACTCTGTTTCTCTCTCCACAGATGCTACCTGACCTGCAGAGTATTTCGAGCATTTTCTGTTTTATTTCCGATTTCCAGCCTCTGAGTATTTTGCCTTTGAATAAGATAACTACCTTCTATTCAGTATTTGAATTTTTTTCTTGGTGGTGTTGTCTGAAGGATAATTATTAGCCATGGCACTGTGACATCTTCCCTACTCATATATAGAAACATAGAAAATAGGTGCAGGAGTAGGCCATTCGGCCCTTCGAGCCTGCACCACCATTCAATAGGATCATGGCTGATCATTCCCTCAGTACCCCTTTCCTGCTTTCTCTTCATACCCCTTGATCCCCCTAGCCGTAAGGGCCATATCTAACTCCCTCTTGAATATATCCAATGAACTGGCATCAACAACTCCCTGTGGCAGGGAGTTCCACGGGTTAACAACTCTCTGAGTGAAGAAGTTTCTCCTCATCTCAGTCCTAAATGGCCGACCCCTTATCCTAAGACTGTGTCCCTTGATTCTGGACTTCCTCAACAATGGAAACATTCTTCCCGCATCTAACTTGTCCAGTCTCTTAGAATCTTATGTTTCTATGAGATCCCCTTTCATTATTCTAAACTCCAGTGTATAAAGGCCCAGTTGATCCAGTCTCTCCTCATATGTCAGTCCAGCCATCCCTGGAATCAGTCTGGTGAACCTGCGCTGCACTCCCTCAATAGCAAGAACGTCCTTCCTCAGATTAGGAGACCAAAACTGAACACAATATTCCAAGTGAGGCCTCACCAAGGCCCTGTATAACTGCAGTAAGACCTCACTGCTCCTACACTCAAATCCCCTAGCTATGAAGGCCAACATACCATTTTCCGTCTTTACTGCCTGCTGTACCTGCATGGCAACTTTCAATGACTGATGAACCATGATATCCAGATCTCATTGCACATCCCCTTTTCCTAATCTGCCGCAATTCAAATAATATTCTGCCTTTGTGTTTTTGCCCCCAAAGTGGATAACCTCACATTTATCCACATGATACTGCATCTTCCATGCATTTGCCCACTCATCTAACTTGTCCAATTCACCTTGCAGCCTCTTAGCATCCTCCTCACAGATCACTCCGCCACCCAGTTTAGTGTCATCTACAAACTTAGAGATATTACACTCAATTCCTTCATCTAAATCTCATTAATGTGTATTGTAAAGAGCTGGGGTCCCAGCACTGAGCCCTGCGGCACTCCACTAGTCACTATCTGCCATTCTGAAAAGGACCCGTTTATCCCGACTCTTTGCTTCCTGCCTGCCAACCAGTTCTCTATCCACATCAGTACATTACCCCCAATACCGTGTTTTGATCTTGCACACCAATCTCTTGTGTGGGACCTTGTCAAAAGCCTTTTGAAAGTCCAAATGCACCACATCCACTGGTTCTCCCTTGTCCACTCTACCAGTTACATCCTCAAAAAATTGCAGAAGATTTGTCAAGCAAGATTTCCCTTTCATAAATCCATGGTGACTTGGACCTATCCTGTCACTGCTTTCCAGATGCGCTGCTATTTCATCCTTAATAATTGATTTCAAAAATTTTTCCACGACTGATGTCAGGCTAACTGGTCTATAATTACCCGTTTTCTCTCCCTCCCTTTTTAAAAAGTGGTGTTATATTAGCTACCCTCCAATCCATTGGAACTGATCCAGAGTCGATAGACAGTTGGAAAATGATCACCAATGCATCCACTATTTCTATGGCCACTTCCTTAAGTACTCTCAGATGCAGACTATCAGGCCCCGGGGATTTTATCAGCCTTCAATCCCATCAATTTCCCTAACACAATTTCCCGCCGAATAAGGATATCCTTCAGTTCCTCCTTCTCACTAGGCCCTCAGTCCCCTAGTACTTCCGGAAGGTTATTTGTATCTTCCTTCGTGAAGACAGAACCAAAGTACTTGTTCAATTGGTCTGCTATTTCTTTGTTCCCCTGAATTCACCTGAATCCGACTGCAAGGGACCTCCATTTGTCTTTACTAATCTTTGTCTCTTCACATATCTATAAAAGCTTTTGCAGTCAGTTTTTATGTTCCCGGCAAGCTTCCTCTTGTACTCTATTTTCCCCCTCTTAATTAAACCCTTTTTCCTCCTCTGCTGAATTTTAAATTTCTCCCAGTCCTCAGGTTTGCTGCTTTTTCTGGTCAATTTATATGCCTCTTCCTTGGATTCAACACTATCCTTAATTTCCCTTGTTAGCCAAGGTTGAGCCATCTTCCCCGTTTTATTTTTATACCAAACAGGGATGTACAATTGTTGAAGTTCATCCATGTGATCTTTAAATGTTTGCCATTGCCTATCCACCGTCTTCCCTTTAAGTATCATTTGTCAGTCAATTCTGGCCAATTCACACCTCATACCATCGAAGTTGCCTTTCCTTAAGTTCACGGAATTTTATATCTCTACCAAATAGTGCCACGAAATGTTATACCTCTACCAAATCGATAGGCAGATTTTAACCTCTCATCCTAAAAACAGCACGTCTGATAACATAGCACTCTGTCAGTATTGCTGTTAAGTATCTGCCTAGAACTTGTACTGAGATGGAGCTTGAACCTCCAACGAGGTGAGAATATGACTACTAAGTCAAGCTGGTACTTCTGTATGCCAGTAGCTCATAGAATCATATGGTCGCGTTAGACATAAAGGTAAAACGGGTTTTTCAGATTTGCTTTATCAATAGATAAACTGTATACATTTCCCCAGTTTTCTGATCAGTGCTCTTAGATGGGAATTTGGATTTCGGCAAAGATATCTGAAATTATTCAAATCTCATCAGTCTTTTTCACTTTATCAAAGGAGAGCTTTGCTTAGACTCGGCTATGTGTACAATAGCTTGACTGTTCATCTTCCATAAATTACATTATTTATGCTTTGCAAATGAGAGTATCTGTTTTTCTTGTTTGTAAGAATTCTCTTTACTTGATACAAAAGATATTGCCTATATGGTAGACAGTCATCTTCAGTTTGTGTTTACTCTTCATATGAAGTAAATTTGTGACCCAAATAACCTGTTATTTATAAGTATTGGGATTTTTGAATGACACTCAATCATAAGTTGAAATGAAATCTAGCATGGAGCTGCTGCTGCCACTTCGAACCTCTCAGCTGTATCTCCTGCTTGGTGAAACTAATCCACCTCCGCCATTTCTCCACTCGAAATACAGTCATCATTAATTACATCAATACTCATAAATGTGGACCCAGCTGTGCTACCAAAAAAAACTGCGACTGGTCCCAACAGTGGCGTTTGAAATGATCAGGTTAACTTGTATGAGAAATGGAGGTCTCTTGTCAGAACTATGAAAAACATAAATTATTTGGAGTGTTCTTGTCATAGATCTAAATGATAAGCTGAACGCTGTTGGTATACATTTCAAGGTAAGTATTAAGGCAGACTGAAACCAAATTTGGGAACAGTCACGTTCATTTTCCTGGTGCTGATATGGCTCATAATGAAAATGAGCACTTTTCAGCACCACCAATTGTGACAGTGTTAACTATTACAAGAGGTCTTTGCTTCCCCCTTATCATACAACTCTCACTGTTTTCTCTCTCTAGTACCCTGAAATGGGTGGTGGATTCTCTTTAATAAGTGTATGAGAGTGTAAGAAATAGGAGCAGGAGTCGACCAGACTGCTCCGCCATACAAGAAGATCATGGCTGAATTTCTACATGAGCTTCACTTTTCTGCCCTTTCCCCATATCCCTTGATTCCCTTTGTGCCCAAAAATCCAGCGATCTCAGGCTTGAATATATTCATCGACTGCATTCACAGCCCTCTGAGGTATAGAATTTCAAAGATTCACAACCATCGGAGTGAAGAAATTTCTCCTCATCTCAGTCCTAAATGGCCGACATTTTATCCTGAGACTATGACCTATAGATCTAAACTCCAGCCAAGGGAAACATCCTCTCAGCATCTATCCTGTCAAGCTGTCTAAGAATTTTATGCGTTCCAATGAGATCACTTCTCATTCTTGTAAACGCAAGGGAATCTCCTCATAGGACAGTCCTCTCATCCTAGGAATCTAAATCTATTGAATCTTCATTGCACCCCGTCCAAAGCAAGTATATCCTTCCTTGGGTAAGGAAACCAAAACTGTACAGACTACTCCAGGTGTAGTCTGACCAAGACCTATACAATTGCAACAAAACTTTGTAATTCTGTACTCCAACTCCCTTGTAATAAAGGCTAACTTACCATTGGCCTTCCTAATTGCTTGCTGTACCTGCATGTTAGCTTTCTGTGATTTGTGTACAAGGACCCTCAAATCTTTCTGTGTACCAACATTTACTAGTCTATCACGTTTTTAAAAATATATTCTGCTTTTCCAGTCTTCTTACCAAAGTGGATAATTCCCATAGTATACTCCATTTTCCATGTTCATGCCCAATTACTTAACTGGTCTTATAGCCCTTTGCAGTCTTTTTGTGTCCTCCTCACGGCTTACTTTCTTTCACAGCTTTGAATCATCAGCAAACTTGGATAAATTACACTCATCCATGTCATTGATCTAGATTGTAAATCGTTTCCTACATTACAACAGTGACTGCACTTCAAAAGTGTTTCATTGGCTGTAAAACACTTTGGGACATCCTGAGGTTGTGAAAGATGCTACATAAATGCAAGTCTTTTTCTTTTGCAATTGTTGTGGAATATTTAAAGGAAAACGCTCTCACCGAGTTCTGTAGAAGTTAAAAGACAAGTTTATTACTTGCAAGGGAGATGGGTAGTCTCTGTCGGCCACTCAGAGTTCTCCAACACGATCTCAAAGATTCACTGATCTGCAAAGCTGTTTATACAGAAAGCAAGTAGGCGTATACATTCATTATCCATCTTCATTACCTTTTTCGGTCAAAGATGCAGTCATTGGTCAAATCATACAGTTTGGACAAATTAAGGGCTTTACCTTTTCTGTTAAGACAGCAATAGCCTAAGCATCCTGTTATTGAACACATAGCCTAACTGCAAGTCTAATTTTGTTATGCTTGCCAACACATCCTCTTGCAGATAAACTAGTTCGTGTTTGGCCTTGCGAGTTGTTGCCGGGCAAAAAACAATTTAACATTTGGGCTTACCCAGACTGCACCTGCTTATTGTCTTGTCCATTTTTCTTCTAAACAATTTTCCCAGGCTGCAACACTATTCACGACAGTGGGCTCCTAAAAAGCCCCTATTGGCTAAAGTAGGTCCACTTCCTACGTCAGCTATCCTGAAAATGACCTGTTTGTTCCTACTACTTTTATTTTCTGTCAGTTAAACAATCCTCAATCCATGCCTATATATTACTCCCAACCCCTTGAATGTGTCGCACCTAATCGAATGCCTTCTGAAAATCCAAATATACTGCATACACTAGTTTTTCCTTATCTATCTTACTCGTTACAACCACAAAAAACTCTAATAGAATCCCTTTCATAAAACAGTGTTGACTCTTCCTAATCATATTATGATTTTCCATGTGCCCTGTTACCACATCCTTAATAATAGATGCTAGCATTTTCCATACTACAGATGTCAGACCAACTGGCCTATAGTTCCGTTTTTTGTCGCTCTCTTTTGAACAGCGGGGTTACATTTGCTACTTTACAATCCGCAGGAACCGTTCTAGAATCTAAGGAATTCTGGAAAATCAAAACCAATGTATCCACTATCTTTGCAGCCATTTCTTAAAACCTTAGAATGTAGGTCATCAGGTCCAGGGAATTTGCGGGCTTTTTAGTCCCATTAATTTCTCCAGTACTTTTTCTTTACTAATAATTAATTTAGGTTCTTCACTCTCATTCGACCCTTGGTTCCCCACAATTTCTACGATGTTCTTTGTGTTTTCTACCAAGAAGACAGACACACAATATTTGTTTAATTTCCTTATTCCCCATTATAATTTCTCCTGTCTCTGCCTCTAAGGGATCATGCTTACTTTCATAAGAACATAAGAATTAAGAGCAGAAGTAGGCTACAAGGCCCCCTTCAGCCCGCTCTGCCATTCAATAAGATCATGGCTGATCTTCGACATCAACTCCACTTTCCTGCCCTATCCCCATATCCCTTAATTTCTCTGTATTCTAAAAATCTATCTATCTCAGCCTTGAATATACTCAACGACTGAGCATCCACAGCACTTTGGGGCAGCAAATTCTAAAGCTTCACAATTCTGAGTGAAGAAATTCCACCTCATCTCAGTTTTAAAAGGCCAATTCCTTATCCTGAGACTATGCCCCCCTTGTTCGCGATTCTCCAGCCGGGGGAAACAACTTCTCAACATCTATCCTGTCAATCCCCCTTCGAATTTTATATGTTTCAATGAGATCACCTCTCCATCTTTTAAACTTCAGAGAGTATAGGCCCAATCTACTCAATCTCTCCTTACAGGACAACCCTCTCATCCTAGGGATCAATCTAGTGAACCTTTATTGCACCACCTCTGAGACATGTATATCCTTTCTCAGATAAGGACACCAAAACTTTGCACAGTACTCCATTTGTGGTCTCGCCAAAGCCCTATACAATTGTAGCAAGACTTTCTTATTCTTAAACTCCAACCTCCTTGCAATAAAGGCTAACATGCCTTTTGCCTTTCTAATTGCTTGTTATCATCATAGGCAGTCCCTCGAACGAGGATAACTTGCTTCCATACCAAAAGGGATCAGTTCACAGATGTTTCAGTGAAGGACCCGATATTCCATTGGAAGATGCCTGTGCGTGGAGTTTTTTTAACGTATGATGTCCATTGCACATCAGCCACCACACTAGCTTGACAGAGCTAGGTGTTTATCCAGTGGCAAGGGTTAACCAGGATGACTGGAGACCTGCTCTGCCACACAGATCTAGTATGCGCACACATCGCAGTGTGGGCTGGCCCATGCTGGCCTTGGGCTCTTCTGGGTCCTGTACCCTCATTTGCCGCACCTACGCCACGATCTCGCGCCACTCCTCCGCCACAAACATTCACCGTACCACCGCTATGATATCTCAACGCTCCTCTGCCACAAACATTTGCCACATTTCTGCCACGATCTCTCGCCGCCACACTGCTGTACGCGCATGCTAACTCTGTTTCTTGTACTAGGACACCTAAATCTCTGAGTGCCAACATTGAAAAAGTTCCTCACCATTTAAAAAATATTCTGTTTTTCTATTCTTTCTACTAAAGTCAATAACCTCACATTTCCTCACAATATACTCCATCTGCCACCTATTGTCCACTCACTTAACCTGTCTATATCCCTTTTGCAGGCTCTTTGCTTCCTCCCGACATCTTTCTTTTCCACCTAGCTTTGTATTGTCAGCAAACTTGGATACATTGCACTCGGCCCCTTCATCTAAGTCATTAATATAGATTGGAAATAGCTGAGGCCCAAGCACTGATCCTTGCGGCAACCCACTAGTTACAGCTTGCCAACTGGAAAATGGCATGTTTATTCCTACTCTGTTTTCTGACCCTCAACCAATCCTTTATCCATTCTAATACCTAATCCCCAACCCCATGTTCTCTTATCTTGCTTAACAACCTTTTATGTGGCACCTTATCGAATGAATGCCTTTTGGAAAACCAAATATACAGCATTCACTGGTTCCCCTTTATCTACCCTGCAAGTTACATCCCAGAGTACTTAAGGAAGTGGCCCTAGAAATAGTGGATGCATTGGTGATCATTTTCCAACAGTCTATCGACTCTGGATCAGTTACTATGGACTGGAGGGTAGCTAATGTAACACCACTGTTTTAAAAAAAGGAGAGAGAAAATGGGTAATTATAGACCGGTTAGCCTGACATCAGTAGAGGGGAAAATGTTGGAATCGGTTATTAAAGATGAAATAGCAGCGCATTTGGAAAGCAGTGACAGGATAGGTCCAAGTCAGCATGTATTTATGAAAGGGAAATCATGCTTGACAAATCTTCTGGAATTTTTGGATGATGTAACTAGTAGAGTAGACAAGGGAGAACCAGTGGATGTGGTGTATTTGGACTTTCAAAAGGCTTTTGACAAGGTCCCACACAAGAGATTGGTGTGCAAAATCAAAGCACATGGTATTGGGGGTAATGTACTGCTGTTGATAGAGAACTGGTTGGCAGATAGGAAGCAGAGAGTCGGGATAAACGGGTCCTTTTCAGAATGGCAGGCAGTGACTAGTGGGGTGCCGCAGGGCTCAGTGCTGGGACCCCATCTATTTACAATATACATCAATGATTTAGACGAAGGAATTGAGTGTAATATCTCCAAGTTTGCAGATGACACTAAGCTGGGTGGCGATGTGAGCTGTGAGGAAGATGCTAAGAGGCTGCAGGGTGACTTGGACAGGTTAAGTGAATGAGCAAATGCATGGCAGATGCAGTATCATGTGGATAAATGAGGTTATCCACTTTGGTGACAAAAACACAAAGGCAGAATATTATCTGAATGGCGGCAGATTAGGAAAAGGGGAGGTGCAACGAGATCTGGGTGTCATGGTACATCAGTCATTGAAAGTTGGCATGCAGGTACAGCAGGCGGTGAAGGCGGCAAATGGCATATTGGCCTTCATAGCTAGAGGATTTGAGTATAGGAGCAGTGAGGTCTTACTGCAGTTGTACAGGGCCTTGGTGAGGCCTCACCTGGAATATTATGTTCAGTTTTGGTCTCCTAATCTGAGGAAGGACGTTCTTGCTATTGATGGGGTACAACGAAGGTTCACCAGACTGATTCCCAGAATGGCAGGACTGACATATGAGGAGAGACTGAATCGACTGGGCCTGTATTCACTGGAGTTTAGAAGGATGAGAGGGGATCTCATAGAAACATATAAAATCCTGACGGGACTGGACAGGTTAGATGCAGGAAGAATGTTCCCGATGTTGAAGTCCAGAACCAGAGGACACAGTCTAAGGATAAGGGGTAAACCATTTAGGACCGCGATGAGGAGAAACTTCTTCACTCAGAGAGTTGTTAACCTGCAAAATTCTCTACCACAGAGAGTTGTTGATGCCAGTTCATTGGATATATTAAAGAGGAAGTTAGATATAGCCCTTACGGTTAAAGGAACAAAAGGGTATGGAGAGAAAACAGGAAAGGGGTACTGAGGTGAATGATCAGCCATGATCTTATTGAATGGTGGTACAGGCTCGAAGGGCTAAATGGCCTACTCCTGCACCTATTTTCTATGTTTCTACACCCTCAAAAAAAACTCTAAAATTTGTCAAACGCAATTTATCTTTCATAGGACCATGTTGACTCTGCCTAATCGTATTAGGATTTTCTAAGTACCCTGTTACCACTTCCTTAATAATGGATTCCAGCATTTTCCCGACGACTGATAAGCTCCTGGTTTTCTCTCTCCCTCCTTTCTTGATTCGCTCATCTGTTCCTTTTTACATACTTGTAAAAGTTCTAACAGTCTGTTTTTATTTCTGTTTCTGTTTCCCTCCCCCGCCCCCCCCCCCCCACCCCCCAACACTCAAAAAAAGGACAAGAACTGCAGAACAATGCGTGCATTGCTATTTTACTTCTTGACATGCATGTTCTGATCTTGGCTAGGGGACACAGTCTTAGGATAAGGGGTAGGCCATTTAGGACTGAGATGAGGAGAAACTTCTTCATTCAGAGAGTTGTTAACCTGTGGAATTCCCTGCCGCAGAGAGTTGTTGATGCCAGTTCATTGGATATATTCAAGAGGGAGTTAGATATGGCCCTTATGGCTAAAGGGATCAAGGGGTATGGAGAGAAAGCAGGAAAGGGGTACTGAGGGAATGATCAGCCATGATCCTATTGAATGGTGGTGCAGGCTCAAAGGGCCAAATGATCTACTCCTGCACCTATTTTCTATATTTCAGCTTGGAAGATAGAGGGTTTTCCCAACTCTAAATTAGTTTTATAATAGTACTGTACTTGTAGTATAATAAGAAACAAAATGTATCTGGGGGAACAGTTTGACCTCTTGTGTGAAAGATGTTTACTTAGGTCAAATATTTGCTTTTTCATTATGCTACGCAGCCAATTTGAGTGCGGTCATCTGCAAACGGGTTAAGCTTCTGATCTTGCAAATGGTGACTGCACCTTTGCAAAAAGCTGTGAAAAGATCTTATTGTTTTTGACTTTAGCAAAGGAGCCCCTGGCAAAGCCCATTGCTTGCAGGTTGAGGTCTAGGACATCCACGTCAGAGATTACATATCCTAATCTTTGGCTTTGCTTTAATCTGACAAGTATGCATAATTCTTGGGGACCATGTCCTTCTTTGGATGAACACAATCAGTGCCACAGATCAGGAAGCAAGGTAACTAAGCATGATAATCAGACAAAAGCAGAGGCAGAAATTGCTTGAAAACATCACCCGGATCAGAATCTGCTTTGCTGCAGCACTGCATAACCTGTAGTTTAGAAGAATGAGAGTTGATCTTATTGAACCATATAAGATACTGAGGGGGCTCGATAAGGTAGATGCAGAGAGGATATTTCCACTCCGGGGGGTTGTGGGAGGGGGTGAATCTAGAACTCGGGGCATAGTTTAAGAAAAGGGGTCGCCCATTTAAAACTGAGATGAGGAGGAATTTCTTCTCTGAGGGTCATATATCTCTGGAAGTTTCTGCCCCAGAGAGCTGTGGAGGCAGGGTCATTGAATATATTTAGGGCCCAAGTTTGCCCCCTCTGCTAGAACGGTGCACCTCCATGAGGTGCGTGGACTTTGTAGTACAGAAACGGCGCCGATTTCTTAGCTCCGTATTCTCCCTGTTGGTCCCAGGCCTGTGGCACAGCGCATCCGAACGTGTGGTGGGCGCAGAGCTGCAGCCCTGCGCTGAAAAGAGTGCTGCCAGCTGCGCGCGTGCACAGTAGCTCCTGGCCCTCCCAGCGCGTCCGGGCGACCCTATCCCTGGCCGAAGGGACGATGCGATGTTCGCCGCCCCTATCCCGGGCCAAGTGGCCTGCCGCTGCCTTCCCGCATTGAGGGCTACAAGAGACAGGTTGGTGGGGGGAAGAGTTTTGATTGGGGGGGAGGGAGGGAGGGAAAGAGTTTTGATCGGGGGACGGGGAGGAGGGAAGAAAGAGTTTTGATCCAGCAGAGGCGGGCCCACTGTGGATCTCTTCTCTCCCCGCCCGCCCCCCAGCTCAGATATCGCATTCTCCCTCCCCTATCCCAGGCTGAATGGACTCCCCGCACGGCCAGCCGCTGCCGAGTTTAGTTGAAGGTAGGATTTACTTCAGTATTTGTTAATTTAATTATTTACTTCAGTTCTTTATTTTTTATTGAATGCTTATGACTTTGTGTGCTTTGTTTGGTGCATGATGATGCTTTAAATGTAGTTACTTGCGCCGATTCCTTTACTCTCGGTAAGGTTTTTCTGTGCGGTCGGAAGTGGCAACATATGCTGGCCTAAATTTGGAGCAATTTGCTGGCCAAACTCGCTTAAATGGCCAAAACAGGCGTAAGTGGCTGGGAATGCCCCTTTTTGAGAAAAAAAACTTAAACTTAAAAAAAAACCTAACTAACTCACTTGCGCAAATTAAATGGGCAGAATTGCAACTAAAAAGATACTTCAGAAAAATCAAGTTGCTCCAAAAAAAACGGAGCAACTCCTGGGGAAATTTGGGCCCTAAGGTGGAGATAGACAGATTTTTGAACAATAAGGGAGTGAAGGGTTATGGGGAACAGGCAGGGAAGTGGAGCTGAGTCCAAGATCAGATCAGTCATGATCTTATTAAATGGTGGAGCAGAGTCGAGGAGCCTAATGGCCTACTCCTGCTCCAAATTCTTATGTTTATGACACCCCTCATTGTACATTATCTCTTGCCTGGGTGAGACCATATTTTGAAAGGCAAAAAAGCTTCTATTTTACAATCTAATTTCTTAAAATCTAAAAACGCTTGATCTCCAGGTTGAAGAAATATTTCAGAACATCACTTGTGCAATATTTGTTGCGCTATTGCTGACTTCCCTCTTTATTCATTTCCTTGTCTCTCTTCCTCAGAATGTTAGATGGATTGACCTTGAACAGAAGGTGTGCAGCCATTTTCCTCTAAGAATATGCTGCTTTTAGTTTTTTTTTAAAAAACACTCTACAACATCCTAAATTTAAGAACAGCTCTGCCTTCAAATAATCTCAAGATTTGGTATTGAGTCACCAGCCTTTTACAGCTATCCTTCTGACAAATGTCCTGTCACAGCAACGTGCCATTATTTCCAGTAACGAAATTTGATGTGGTTTTCAGACCATAGCAAGTTTGAGTATGGATGAACTTTTTATTGAGCAATCGGTGTTCTGATTTTAACAAATTGAATGAGCTGCAAAGTGGAGAAATAATAATTTTATATCACTACAAGTCAACTAAGTCAAATTCCACCCGTTACCTAGATACTTCGATAGACCTTATAACCCAAATACATTTATGTAAAGAATTGATGAATGACACAGTTTATTTCCAGTGTTTGTAATATCATCTGTTTAATGAATTTAATTAATACTATTGTCTGTTTGGCCTCCTTCCGTGCTGTAAATTTCTATGATTCTGTTGGATATGAGGGATACATTTGAAAACTCTAAAACTGAGTATCAGAATGCATACTCCTGCAAAAAAGCCCCTCAATTTTAAGATTGTAAATATTGAATTGCGAATCTCACCACATTCCAAAGTCACTAAATACATATTTTGCATGTTCGTCACCTTATTTTGGTAGGTGCAGGAATTTCATGGCTGTATTTTTATGGGAATGTCCTACTTTGTGTTTTTGAGAAATAGTCAGTTTGTCTCCTACACTCGCTTCCCTAACCTTTTAATATATGGAAATAAGCAGAACAAACATAGACCATTTGGCACAACCAAATTGTATCAACGTTTATCCTCAAGATGAGAAAATAGTTAATTATCACATTTGCGCACCCTGTTCCCAAATTAGTTTAACCCCTTTTCCTTCATCCACTTATCCAAGCTAAACTTAAATGGTGACAGTTTTCTCCTTAACCACTAACCCTGGGAATTAACTCCACAGCCTCACAACTCTATAGAAGTTTCTCCTCCCCTCTGTTTCAAATCTCTTAAATTTTTTGTATTTATGACTCATTCTTGACCCTTCAACTACTGAAAGCAGTATACTCTATCTACCCAATCCCATTGTTTCATACTTTTAAACATTTCTGTTATATTGCCACGTAACTTATGTTCTAATAAGCCTTTCTTCGAATTTGTATTTCTTCATGTCAGGCAACACCCGAGTGAATCTGTGTTGTACCCTCTCTACAGTCTCAATATCCTTCCGATAGAGTGCAGCCCAATACTGCACACAGTACACTAACTGAGGTCTTATGGTTTTAAATAGACTCATCATGCCTAGTTGGCTTTTATGTTCTGCACCTCTCGAGGTAAAACCTAGAATTCTATTAGTATTTTACAGACATCAACCTGAAGTGCTACATTTAATTTCCTGTGCACCTGTAACCCCAAGTACACCTCTGCTCTCCCACAGTGCCAAATTTATTTTAATTTTTTTATCATATTATTTTAAGTGTTACTAACTGTAAACTAACATTATCTGGGTTTTCAACAATTAATACCTTTAGGACCATGTTATTTTGTTAACATATAAGAAAGAACAAAGAAAGACTTGAATTTATATATCGTCTTTCACGACCATCGGACTTCTCAAAGCACTTAACAGCTAATGAAGTACTTTTGGAGTGTAGTCACTGTTGTAATATGGGAAATGTGGCAGCCAAGTTGCATACAGCAAGCTCCCACAAACAGTAAAGTGATAATGGCCAGATAAACTGTTTTTGTTATGTTGATTAAGGGATAAATATATTTACCAATACATCGGGGATAACTCCCCTGCTTTTTGAAATAGTGCCATGGGATTTTTTACGTCCACCTGAGAGGACAGACAGGGTCTCGTTTTAAGGGCACCTCCGACAGTACAGCATTCCTTCAGCACTGCAATGGTGTGTCAGCCAAGATTTATGTGCTCAAGTATCTGGAGTGGGACCTGAACCCACAACTTTCTGACTTGGACAATCAAAGGAAGAGGCTTAGAATGTTGCCAAAAAGAGCAGTAAGCCTGAGGATTGGGAGGATTTTAGAATTCAGCAAAAGAGAACCAAGAATTTGATGATGAAAGGGAAAATAAAATATGAGAGTAAATTAGCGCGAGATATAAAATCAGACTTTAAAAGCTTCTATAGGTATGTAAAAAGGAAACGGTAAGCGAAAGTAAATGTGGGTCCCTTACAGGCTGAGACAGGAGAAATTATGGGGAATAAGGAAATGGCAGAGAAATTAAACACATACTTTGTGCCTGTCTTCACGGAAAAAGACACAAAAATCCTCTCGGAAATAGTGCAGTACCAAGGGTCTAGCAAGAATGAGGAACTGAAAGAAATTAGTGCAGGTTGGACCTCTCTGGTCTGGACCCTCGGGACCTGACCGGTGCCGGAACAGAGAATTTTACGAAGCACGGGTGGTCACGCTGAACCGAGGTTTACCGGTACCTATAGACAATGCCCGGGCTCCTGAACGCCTCTGCCACACTCCGGCGATTAATTAAATCCGCAGCAATGAACACAGAGCCAGGAAGCCTGTACCAGAATTATGATTTTGGAAACCGGGATGCCATCCACACACAGCAGCATTTGTGCACTGAGAGCCAGGAAGCGCGGGAAACCGATGCCAATGCCAAAGCCGAACCACGGATGTTTCCGAACCAGAGAATCCAGGACCAGAGAGTAAAAAAAATAGTACTGGAGAAATAAATGGGATTGAAAGCCGATAAATCCCCATGGACCTGATGGCCTACATCCTAGGGGTTTTGAAAGAGATGACTATAGAGATAGTGGATGCATTGGCTGTCATCTTCCAAAATTCCATACATTCCAGAACGGTTCCTGGGGATTGGAAGGCAGCTAATGTAACCCTGCTATTTAAGAAAGGAGGGGGTGAGAAGACTGAACTGCAGGCAAGTTAACCTGACATCAGTAGTAGAGAAAATGCTTGAATCTATTGTTAAGGACGTGGTAACAGGGCACTTAGAAAATAATAATAGGATTGGGCAGAGTCAACATAGATTTATGAAAGGGAAATCATGTTTGACATCTGTTCGTTTTTTTGAGGTTGTAACTCGTAGAATAGATAAAGGGGGGGGGACTAGTGGATGTGGTGTATTTGGATTTTCAGAAAGCATTCGATAAGGTGTCACACAAAAGGTTTTTGAACAAAATTAGGGCTCATGGCATTGGTGTAATATACTAGTATGGATTGAGGATTGGGTAACAGAGAACAGGAATAAACGGGTCATTTTCGGATTGGTAGGCTGTAACTAGTGGGGTGCTGCAAGGATCGGTGCTTGGGTCCCAGCTATTCACAATCTATTTCAATGATTTAGATGAGGGGACCATATATCAAAGTTTGCTGATGATACAGAGCTAGGTGGGAATATAAGTTGTGAGGAGGAAGCAAAGAGACTTCAAGGGGTTATAGGCAGGCTAAGTGAGAGGGAAAGAACATGGCAAATGGTAGGAAAAATAGAAGAGCAGACTATTTTTTAAATAGTGAGTGAAGGGGTAAAAAGACTTCTCTTCAAGGTGGATTCCCTGAAATAAGGAATCGACACCAGCCCTTATGACAACCACGGAATCAATCAGACGAAACCTTGGATTCACTTTTGCAATCTTTATTCAAGCATATGCAAGGGAAGCATCTCGATCTCCGCTGCCTAAGACAGGACCTTCTCCGAGTGATGGATTCACACACAGTTATACAGTTTCCTATGACCACCGGTTGGCCGACAACTAATCAGTGGAGCTACATTGGGTCATTAACCCTTATCAAACTGGCTGCTGGGTGGTTTCACAACCTCTCCATCTCCCATAGCATGCGGAGCTGATTTCAGTCTATTGGAATGTGTTGTTCTACAGTTTTAACCTTGCTCTGGCTTTTCCAGCTAGGTCTGCAGTTTTTAAAAGATAAGCACACAAGCACGAGCTGCGCCCTTTAACCTGATTTCATGCCATACCCTTATTTTGGTTTTAAGTATACTTTTTACCCCCTTACAGTGAAAGATTGGGAAATGTTGGTATTCAGGGGTGTCCTTATATACTAATCACTGAAAGTTAACATGCAGGTACAGCAAGCAATTAAGAAAGCAAATGGTATATTGACCTTTATTACAAGAGGATTTGAGTACAAGTGTAAAGACGTCTTACTGCAATTATATAGGCCCTGGTGAGACCACACCTGGAGTATTGTGTACAGTTTTATTCTCCTTACCTAGGGAAGGATATAGTTGCCATTGAGGGAGTGCAACTAAGGCTCACCAGACTGATTCCTGGGATGGGGGGTTTGTCTTATGAGGAGAGATTCATTAGACTAGGCCTATAATCTCTCGAGTTTAGAAGAATGAGAGGTGATCTCATTGAAACATACAAAATTCTAACTGCTTGACAGGGTAGATGCAGGGAGGATGATTCCTGTGGCTGAGGAGTCTAGAACCAGAGGTTGCAGTCTCAGAATAAGGGGTCAGCCATTTACGACTGAGATGAGGAGAAACATTTTCAATGAGTGGTGAATCTTTGGAATTCTCTACCACAGGGGGCTGTGGAGACTGAGTATATTCAAGACAGAGATCGCTAGATTTTTGGATATTAAGGGATATGGGGATAGTGGAGTTGAGGTAGAAGATCAGCCATGATCTCATTGAATGGTGGAGCAGGCTCAAGGGGCCGAATGGCCTACTCCTACTCATAATTCTTATGTTCTTATGTGTGCCACAGCTGACTACAAAATCCATGTAGAAAATAGTGGAATCAAAATATCCACCTCTTTGAAAACTCAACCAATTGTGAGGGATTAAAGGAAAATCAATTCCAGGCAAAGCTTGAGTATCTCTATCCTCATGCCTCTGAACATTGATAGATTGAAATGTTGCCTTTCTAGCCAAGGCCCCAATATTGGTGGCCTTACCGCCTACTGCTGAGTTTTGCCTCCGGTCTCCCCTCTATGCCAGTTTCCACTTGGGCTGGAGCGGGAACAGCCTGCTCGCGGCCAAGTAGTGCAAGTGTCCTCCTGTCCGCCGAGCTGCCAGATTGGTGTGGGTGGGACTCGGCGCCAGCAGGGAGAAGGGCCGCTACGTGGAGGCAGGTCTAACCCCGATGGTAAGTACGAAGACCTGCAACAAAAAAAAGTCAGTGAACATTATTAATTTTTTTCTTTTTACAGTGACTTACCTGGATGGGGTTCCCTCAAGGTGTTCCAGTGGTTTTTTTTGGTAATAGTTTTTACTTTACAGAGTTCCTCCCTCCTTTGGCCCGACTCCATCCTCGGCGGCACTTGGGCGGCTAGTCCATTTGCCGCCGAGATTGAGAGCTGCCGCCCGTTATTTTGCTGCCGGGCGGTACTGCCACTGCTTTTAGAGGGATCTTCCTGGCAAAGTACCGCCTGCTGTCTCAGCGGCCATCGGCAGTCCTTTGGGCGGCACTTGGGCAGGCCTTGGGTTTCACCAATTTCACGCCCCTAGACTTTGATGGAGTACTTTATTTTTCATGTTTCATAGTTTCGGATGATTATCATTTTTTTCATCTGTAATTTTGACCTCTTGCATTCAAAAAACCAATAAAACAGTCACAAAAGAGGGTCTTGTTGCAATCTTTATAAAACTGTGCTTTTCATTATATCTGTTGATGGATTTTGGTTGATTCCCAAGGGAGAGGCAGGGCAGAGAGGAAACACTACTAACAGAATTTAGAGATAGTTAAGTCTGAATTTTCCACTAGATTTTTAACATTTTGTGGAAAAGTATAGCACTTGTTCTCCCATACTCTATAAGGCTTTTAAAATTCCAGACAACAATTTAAAATCTCCACACGTTCCTTTGAGATGTTATTTATTCTGTAAATTTATTGCAAATAACTCTAGTTATTAAAGTACTTTTACTAAAGGGGAGACATGGAGTGCTGTTTTGCTTAAAATTGCCTAAGTATCTATACTTGAATTTCTTTAGCACCTTTAAGGTAGAAAAACATCCCAAGGTGTTTCACAAAGGCATAATCAGACAAAAATAGATGTCGTGTCAAATTGATCAAAGAGATGGGTTTTAAGGACGGTCTTGAAGGGGCGCTGGGAGTTAGAGAGGCAGTGAGCGTAGTGATTGAATTCCAGAGTATAGGGCTAGATGACAGAAGGCATGGCCACCAATGGTAGGGAAAGGGGGGCATGGTGTAAGTGAGTAATGCAGAAGAGAGTTATGGTGTGGGCTTGAAGAGGTGGGAAATTGATAGAGATGGGAAGGGTTGAGGTCATGTAGGAATTTAAACACTAGGGTGAGAATTTTAAATTGGAATTGTTGGGGCTTCAGGAATGATGGATGAGTGCAGAATAGAACACAGACCGCAATGCTTTGGATGAGCTGAAATTTATGGACAGTTGAGGATGGACGGCCAGCCAGGAGAGCATTGGCAAACAAGCCAAAGGTGGGCAGCGGAAACGTTACAAGGATACCCTCAAAGCTTCCCTGATAAAGTGCAACATCCCCACTGACACCTGAGAGTCCCTGGCCAAAGACCGCCCTAAGTGGAGGAAGTGCATCCGGGAGGGCACTGAGCCCCTCGAGTCTCGTCGCCGAGAGCATGCAGAAATCAAACGCAGGCTGCGGAAAGAGCGTGCGGCAAACCAGTCCCACCCACCCCTTCCCTCAACGACTATCTGTCCCACCTGTGACAGAGACTGTGGTTCTCATATTGGACTGTTCAGCCATCTAAGAACTCATGTTAAGAGTGGAAGCAAGTCTTTCTCGATTCCGAGGGACTGCCTATGATGATGATGGGGGAATAGTCTAGTTTGGAGATAACAAAGGGATAAATAAGGGCTTCAGCAGAAGATGGGATGAGGCAGGGGAGCAGATGGCCAATGTTACATGGATGGAAGTCTTTGTGATGGAGAGGATATGGGATTGCAAACTCAGCTCAGGGTCCCAGAGGATAGCAAGGTTGCGAACAGTCTGGTTCAACTGGAGGTATTGGCTAGGGAGGGAGATGGAATTAGTGAAAAGGATATGCACTGGATGTCGGATGAGCACAGAGGCAGTGGTGGAGTAGTAGAGTTGGGTGTCGTCAGTATATAAATGGAAGCTGACCCTATGTCTTCAGATGATATTGCCGGGGCAACATGTAGAACAGGAAGCGGAGGATGCTAAGGAAAGATCCTTTTGGTGCCTCCACAGGCAACAGTATAGGAAGAGACGCGATTACTGGAGATGCTCTGGCTATAATTGGATAGGCAAGAGGACCAGGTGATGGTAGCTGCACTTAACTAAACATTGGAGGCGAGACAGCAGAGCCAAATTATGTGGTCAATTGTGTTAACCATGTGCATTGTCGGGTAGAATGGGGACCAGGAAGGGAAGTTGAGTGGGTGGGCACTTTAGTGAGCATGAGTTCAAGGGAGCAGAATATAGGTCTTGTGGACAGAGAATCTATAGAAAGATGCGAGATCAGGGTTGGTGTAGGAAGGAGACTGGAGGAGGATAGTGCATGATGTGGTGCAGTCTGGTAACTGATGTCTAAGCCAGTTGTGTGTCATATGCACTCAAGTCTGAACCCCTTCGATTAGAGGAAATGAAAGTGGGGGTTGGATCATACCAGGAGAAATGACCAGAATGGGAGAGAGTAAACATTTTTCTGGGGACAGGAATATCAAAGGTAGAGGAGAGGGAGTGGTTGAGCTGGGGAGAGAGGGTGTGCCGATGCAGAAATAAGTAGTGTTGGAAGGGGGTAGGAAGATGTGGATAGTGAGGAATTGAAGAAAGTGGTCAGACATGATGGCCCATAATTTGCGGTCAGCGGCGAAACAAAGGCGCTTACCGCTGGCCTCAAAGAAGCTTCTGTGGTGAGAGATTCGGCTTTTCCGACGAAGTTGTGATCAGCGCGGTGTATTGGGAATTCCATAACAAAAGCTGTCCACGCAGCCAATCACAATGCAGAATTCTCTCTCGGGCAACCAGGAAGTGAAGAAGCTCTTTTTAATCTGACTTTTTAAAACTGTTATAGAGAATAAAACGAAGATTGGGGCTCTCACATGGGGTAAAGGTAAACCTGAAATAAATATGACCAACTTTTAAAAAATATATATTTTTTTAAAGTTTCTTAAAAATTGTAATTTTCAATACAATGGATAAATTTGGCACTCCACCAAATTAGAATTGGTTACACCTAATCCAACAAGGTCTGACTTTTAATGAGGTATTTAACAAGGATATTACTGTGGAAAAGCCCAAGTTTTCATTTGTTTCACTGATTTCCCTGACTACAATGATTGCTGGCATTAGGTTGCACATGTGCTACATCCTGAAGTTGCAGTCCGTTTCAAAGGGGTAGTTATTACCCACCGCAAATTCTGGGCAATGTCTGTGATTCAGAGCAAGGGAGTAGAGAGGCCATGTGAGATGGCAAAATCAAGGAGGTGGCTGTAAATATGGTTGACATTTGGCACCAGATTATAGAAATTCATTATACTGTAAAGTTTATGCACAGAATAATTTATAAACTTTACAGTAGTTACATATCTGCAACATTTTCCTCAAAGTTTGCACATCTCAGAGGTGCATGAGAGTCCATAAATTCATGCTCTTTCAGATACAGAGCATATGCCACACAAGAGGTTGGGATTGCAGCAATATTAGGTCATATCTGTTTGTGAGATGATAAATGGATTGTATAGCTGGGTGACATGATAAATGATACAGTAAATTAGGAGACCAAAGAGGAAACAGTCATGTTTGTCAATCTATTATGATTTCTTTGAGCAGAGAAATTATTTTGAAAGACTCCTAGACTCCTATTGATGATCCAATATATTAAATGCAATGTTTGAAACAGAATACAGTTTGACATGTTTGAAGGTTATTGTGTTAAAATAATCAAATTTGCAGCATGAATGCCTTTCTTTCTATTAAATGCTTAGATGTGGTAAGAATAGTAAATAGCTTTCTATTCCAATGAATTTTTGAGAAATACTCCAGGGAAAGCAGAAAAAGAATATGTGAGCCAATAACTGCTAGTTGTTTAGATTAAAAAGAGGATGCCACTAACTTCTGATATTGCAGTTTATATAAAGATCTTGGGCACTGACACAAGAAGAATTATATTCGTTTGCTGATGATATCTAATTAAGGGGCGTAGCAAATTATGAGGAAATATGCAGGGGGACATGGGTTAACAGAGTGGACTGATTAGTGGCAATGAAGTTCTTTACAGAGACAATCACATTCTATTTTGCTGCCTGCACGGAAACTATGTGTTATGCATGTTGTCTATTAATTGATGTGCAACGGCCTGTTGCAATGTACTACAAAGAAAGAATCGGGATTTATATCTTGCATCCACAGGACATCTCAAAGGACTTCACAGCTAATAATTACTTTTGAAGTGCAGTCACTCGTTGTCGGCAACGTGGCAGTTAGTTTATGCGCGCAGTAAGATCTTCTGAACGGCAGCTGAATGAATGACAAAATAATCTGTTTTTGGTATTGATGCTCAAAGGAGGAATGATGACCAAAACACTGGGAGAACTCCCTATGCTTCTGTGCCTAGTACCATGGGATCTTTTACCTCCACCTAAACAGTCAGGGCCTCAGTTTAACATACCATCCACAAGACTGTACCTTAGGCAGTGCAGAAATCCCCTTAGTATGCCATAGAGTGGCAACCTGAATTATGTGCTCAAATCTTGGATTGGAACTCGAATCCACAATCATCCAACTCAAAGGTGAGAGGGCTACAAGCTCGTCCAAACTGACACTTTAATCTTGTTTCACTAATGGAACCGATCACTTAGTTCAGTGCACTGTAGAACATTCCAAACATTTTTCTCAACATGTATTCCAAATGTAATCTCAAATGTAATAATTGTAATGTAAAAAATGACAGCCTTTAATTTCATGGTTGTCATTGTTAATGTGTTGTGCAAATCTTGTTGATGAAATAAATTGGATTTACAGGAATTATGCTTAATTTTAAATCATTAATTAACTAGAACTAGTGGTAGTCTATATTTATCCTCATTTATATTCCTCTAATTGCTTGTAGGCAAAGTGATGAAGGCTTAAATTAGCATCAGGAATCTGCACATTTTGGGACTGTATTGAAGTTGCAGGTCGTTAAACCATAACATAGTATGTTAAGTAATACTCGAGAATGATGGAATGTTTTCAATACATGATTCAATTATATGTACAAAGATCTTTTTTGCAATTGTATTGGTGATCTTATTACTGACTTCTTTAAAAAAGCTGTATTGCCTTAGGTAATTTGTTCAATAACTCATTTTTGCACTCTCGGGAGGGGGTGAAGGGAGAGAGGAATAAAATAATGATCCTTACATTGATGCTTTGCATGTCTAAACAGTAACTGGTCAGTGAGGCGAGCTGAGTACTGTACCAAATTTATCCCACTTAAAGATTCGACATTTTAGGCAGCACCATTCTTTTCCTTCTTATGGATTCTTTGAGCCCACCATTTTTATGAAATTAACCAAATGTAGAAAACAAACTGAGGTAGTCAAGGTGTGATTCTACATTGGGATAAGGTTATTATATTCCACTCATTACAAAATCAAAATTATTTAGTCACCTTTATATTTTAGCTCGAATTATGGAAGATCTGTGTCTGTGAACCAGCTTCCAGCATTTATGTGAATTCTAGCTCCCAAATCATGTGTGCTCAACAAAAACTTGCATTTATATAGCGCTTTCAACGTCCTAAAACATCTCAATGTGCTTCACAGGAATGTTATCAAACAAAATATGACACCGAGCCAGTAAATGTAAGGGCAGGTGACCAAAAGCTTGGCCAAAAAGATAGGTTTAAGGAGCATCTTAAAGGAGAAGAAAGAGAGGTAGAGGGGTTTTAGAGAGGGAATTCCAGAGTTTGGGGCCTAGGCAGCTGAAGACAAGGCCATCAATGGTGGAGCCATGGAAATTGGGGATATGCAAGAGGCCAGAATTGGAGGAGCACAGATATCTTGGGGGGGGGGGGGGGGGGGTAGAGGAAATGAGAGTGGGGGAGGGTAGAGCAGAGGAGATGGGGGGGGGGTAGGTAGAGGGAATGAGAGGGGGGGGTGGATAGAGGAGATGAGGGGGTTGGGGGGGGGGTGGTAGAGGAGATGGGGAGGGGCGAGGCCACAGAGAGAGTTGGAAAAAAATGCCAATGTAGGTCAGCGAGCACAGGGGTGATGGGTGAAGGGGATGTGCAAGTTAGGATATGGGTAGCAGATTTTTGGATGAACTCAAGTTTATGGAGGGTGCAAGGTGGGAAGCTGGCTAGGAGAGAGTCATGTGCTGTAGCTAGTGGCAAGCCCAATCAAATTTGGGCACTGCACTTTGAATCAAATGCTGAAATGCATAATTTAATTTTAAGAGGGAAATTCTCCACTCATACTTTTATAGTCTGTGTGCAGAAGGGAGAATATACAGATGGAATCTATTAAAATATTTTGGGGTGGTTGCATATATAGTAGTCAAAGACATTGATTAGTTTGGAGAGGGTGGGCAGTCATAATCCAGCACTTTCTCAGAACTTGGGAGGGAGGGTTTAATTGAAATAGTGGTTTATAGGAGGTTAAGCAAGCGTGTAATATGCAGCAAATTTATATTTAAGAATAATTAATATTGTTGAAGCTTGCAGAACTTATTCAATTAAAGATTTTTAATGATGCTCTAAACCACCAAGGGGAGAGTGTCTAATATGTTATCTTTGTGGTCTGTTTATGTGCATACTACAGAGCCTCCAGGGAATTGAATCAATACTTGAAGGGGAAAAAATTGCAGAGCAATGGGGAAAGAGCAGAGGAGTGGAACTAATTGGACAGCTCTTTCACAGGCACAATGGGCTGCATGGCCTCCTTCTGTGCTGTAAGATCCTATAACTAGATATAGATTTTAATTTATATTCTCAATGACTTGCATATATCATGTTGCAAGAAAAATAAAAGCAGACAGGTTCTTTATGTACCTGTATGTATCTACAGGTACATAAAGAAGAGTAGCTAAAATAAACATTGGTCTCTTAAAGGATGAGACTGGAGAATTAATAATGGGAAACAGGGAAATGGCACAGACTTTGAACAAATATTTTGTATCAGTCTTCAAGGTAGAAGACACTAAAAGCATCCCAATAACAATAGATAATCAAGAGGCTATAGGGAGTGAGGAACTTAAAACTATCACTAGAAAAAAAGTACTAGGCAAACTAATGGGACTAAAGGCAAACAAATCCCCTGGACCTGATGGCCTGCATCTTAGGGTCCTAAAAGAAGTGGCTGCAGAGATAGTGGATGCATTGGTTGTGATCTACCTAAATTCCCTAGATTCTGGAGAGGTCCCAGCAGATTGGAAAACTGCAAATAGCTTGCTGGTACAACAAGCAATTGGGTAGGCAGATGGCATGTTGGCCTTTATTGCAAGGAGGATGGAGTATAAAAGTAGGGAAGTCTTGCTACAGCTGTACAGGGCGTTGGTGAGACCATACCTGGGGTATTGTTTGTAGTTTTGTTCTCCTTATTTAAGGAGGGATATACTTGCAATGGAGGCAGTTTAGAGAAGGTTCACGAGGTTGATTCTGAGATGAAGGGGTTGTCTTATGAAGAAAGATTGGGCCTACACTCATTGGAGTTTAGAAAAATGAGAGGTGATCTTCTTGAAACATACAAGATTCTAAGGGGGCTTGACAGGGTAGATGCAGAGAGGATGCTTCCCCTCGTGGGGGAATCTAGAACTAGAGGGCATAGTTTCAGAGGGCTCAACATTGGCCATGACTTGCATCAATTTTTTTGGAGTAAGTTTTTTCTGGCGTAAGTTAGAAAATGCCATTTTCCCAAAAAAATTGCTCCAGAGTAAGTCAGTTAGGTACGATTTTTTTTTTAGGTCAGTTTTTTTCCAAAAGGGGGCTTTCCCAGACACTTATGACAGTTTTGGCCATTTATGTCACTTTGGCCAGCAAAAACGTACTCCAAATTTACTTAGGTCAGCGTATATGGCCAGCTCTGAAAAACCTTGCGGGCAGTTAAGAAAAAGCAGCGCACATTCAGCAGACATTAGGGCAAGGATAGGGGAGGGAAGGGAACTGGAGAGGACCTTAACAACCAAGCAGCAAACATTAAGGAAAAGCTCAAACCATTAAAATACAATAAAAAAAGAAGTAAATCCTACCTTATCTTTAAGGTCTACCTGGGAAAGGCACCAAAACACTCCTCCTCCTCCTCCCTCTCCCTCCCCCCACCCCCCCCCAAAACTCTCCTACTCTCCTCCTTCCCCCCCCCCCCCCCCCCCGCCATCAAAAGTTTCAAGCACAGCCACTAAATAAAAAATAAAAGCAAAGTATTTACCTACCCGGGAACTCGGCCGGCCAGTGCGGGAGTCCACTCGACCAGGGATAGGGTGCGGCAAGATCGGGCATCCCTTCAGCCTGGGATAGGGGCTGCGAGCATCGGGTCCTGCTCACAGCCCGCAGGATGCGCTGGGAGGGCAGGAGCATGCGCGCAGGTGCCGGCAGTGCTTTGTGCTCCGCATCCCCCCTTCAGCCTCCACGCCACACCAGGACTCCGGGGACTCCGAAGAGCGGCCAGGATGGGGCCCCTTTTTTCTGGCGCCCTTTCCAGCGCGCAAAATCGGCGCGCTTCAGGTCAATGCACCGAAAAAAGGATGTTGTGCCCAGAATAAGGGATCATCCATTTAAAACAGTGATGAGGAAGAATTTTTTAGAATCGTGAATCTTTGGAATTCTCTACCCCAGACAGCTGTGAAGGCTGGATCATTGAATATATTTAAGGTGGAGAGCGACAGATTTTTGAACTATAGGGGAGTCGAGAGTTATCAGGAGTGGGCAGGAAAGTGGAGTTGAGGCCAAGATCAGATCAGCCATGATCGTATTGAATGGTGGAGCAGGCTCGAGGGGCCAAATTGCCTACTCCTGCTCCTATTTCTTATGTTCTTGTGGTACTAATCAACCTTGGAGTTCTGGTTTAGGATATGTTAACCAATGAGGCGATAGGACCTAAAACCATCCTTTCCAAACTTTTTGGTTCAAACAGGACAAATTAGTCATTACAAAAAAAAAAGATGTGGAGGACTAGTGTTTATGGGCTTTGAGCTGAATATTGAACAGCTCTGACTTTAGCAAGTTGTTTTCTGTGGAATTCAGATTGAATTACTGTCTTGCACTCCTGCCTTATTTTTATATACTAGCTCCTGTTCCAGTTCTTTTCTTTTTATTATGTGCCACTTTCCTCTGCAAAGATGAAAATACAACTTTTTAGAGAGGGTGTATTTCTGCTGGGTGGGACATATACAGATGGTCACATTTACAATTGCAATTCCAGTGAATAAATGAAAATATTGCTTACATTAACTACTTGACTAAGGTCCTGACATTTTTTGCACTGGCTTCCAGACCTCGGTGTGGTCACCATTGCACAGTAATCTTCTGCAAGTTTCTTCTTTTCTTTTGGTGAAACTTTTATGTGACCTCTGCTGGTGTCCAGCTCGTGCCATCTGGCTTCAATTACAGTAACTAGTGCCTCCACTTCATCCTGTGAGAAATTCTTGGTCCTTGAGCTGCGTTGCATCTTGTTTTGCAGCTCCGATTTTTCCACGGAGAATTAAAGTTCTTACACACAACTGGCTCTTTAAAAATGGCCGAATGCAGAATGGGCATGCGCGCCCATAGCAGTCTTGTCGCGCATGTGCAGAAAGGGGATCATCATTTTTTCGGCACAGACATTAGGCCCCCCTGTCCTGAATCTAAAGGACCGGCTGCGTGGTACCAATTTCAAAAATTAGTCGAGACCCAAAAAAACGGGTGAAACATAGAAACATCGAAAATAGGTGCAGGAGTAGGCCATTCGGCCCTTCGAGCCTGCACCACCATTCAATAAGATCATGGCTGATCATTCCCTCAGTACCCCTTTCCTGGCCAGTTTATATGCCTCTACCTTGGATTTAACACTATCCTTAATTTCCCTTGTTAGCCACCTTCCCCATTTTATTTTTACTCCAGACAGGGATGTACAATTGTTGAAGTTCATCCATGTGATCTTTAAATGATTGCCATTGCCTATCCACCATCAACCCTTTAAGTATAATTCGCCAGTCTGTTCTAGCCAAGTCACGTCTCATACCATCGAAGTTACCTTTCTTTAAGTTCAGGACCCTAGTCTCTGAATTAACTGCGTCACTCTCCATCTGAACAAAAAAATTCTACCATATTATGGTCACTCTTCCCCAAAAGAACTCTTGCAATACGCCAACAACTCTTGCAAGGTAACTCTTGCAATACTCCAAAAATCGGCATTGGGGAAAATTGAGCCCCATAATAGTGTTTTTGCACGATTCACAGGTTTATACAGTGATTTGTTGAGTTGCTCTGCAGTTACTATAAGGAGCAATTCAGAGAACCTGCAAACATCAAATGGTTTGAAAGGTCATCTGAACTGCATTGACTTTTTCTCTGTTTGCTGCTGCACAGTAGTTTCTGTGTATTGAAGGAAGGGAATTATTTTCATTTACAGGACAGGTATTTACTATAGTAGTTTTTGCCCACTTTATACTGATGTAACCACATTGCCTAAAATCTGAACTAACTTCTATGCACATCTGCAGTTTGCTTGTTTGTATAAATAATATACATGTGCAGTTACTGTACAAGAAGGTTTACTAATATTTGTTATACTGGTAGTTGTCTGCAAAGAGCTAAAGGCTGTGATATTTTTAGACCAGGCCAGTCTGGATTCAGCAGCAAAGTTCTGGAATGAAAATGCAACAGTAAATAAATATGAATTCACAAACATTAGTAAAAATCTTACGCTGCAATGCTCCAGGTACATCTGACATTTTTGTTGATACTATGGTGAATGCTTGGTTGTGTGGAATAATGTTGAGCATTGAGGATTTTGTTTTATTGCTGGCGTAATAATTACTTTGTGGTAGATGCTCGAGTGCACAAGTTTGTTTGTTACACTGCCATGCTATGTGTTGCACTCTCCCCATATATTGTGGAACCGTACTGCCCCATGGTAGATTGGTAATGGAAATGAAGATGGTAAATTGAAATTCCAGTAGTTGCCCATAAACCCATTCCTTCTATTACGTTCGGTACGATTTACTGCAGTATTGTTAAGAGATGGTAAGAAGGAACAAATAATTTATTTGTGATGATTTTACTTTTACATACTCTCCCTGGATGTCACCTCTTTTTAAATTTTATTTTCTCTCACATACGTGACAGGGAAAGAGAGACAGAAAGACACAAATGAAAAGAAAGGCAAGCAGGCAGGCAGCTTTCTTTCCTTCATTCAAATGTTATTTTTTTTTATATGCTTTAAAAGAGCAAATTGAAATTTGAAAGCAAACAAAGTATCTCTCAGGGAAACATAAGAAGGGAGGAGGGAAACTGGTTCAAAGTGAAAGGAGGCTGTGGCCTCTTCGCACCCACCATTGTCGGGGCCACAAGTGGAAGAGAGTGGTGGAGGGTTAAGGGAAGGTAAGTGAGGATACAGAAGTTGAGTGAATAGTTCAGAGGTAGGGATAGTGAAAGTTGAGGAGCAAGGAAGAAGGAAGGAAGGTGATGGAACACGGTGAGTGAAGCACAAGTGATTGGCAAGATGATGAGAAGGGAGCCCGTCGAGTGCCACATTTATTTCTCAACCACCTCCCGCCCCCGCCCCCCATGCAATTGTGCATCCTTTCCCAGCAACACCACACCATACCACCCAAAAGAAAGAAAAGGGCAGAGAGAATCTGAGAGGGACAGAAAAGAAGGAAAACGGAGAGTGAAAAGAAGAAAAAGAGAGATTGAGCATCAGAAGAGAGAGAGAATTAGCAACACAAGAAATTAGAGATAGATGAGAGTATGACCATGTGCATGCAGGAACATCTGTTTTTCTTTTTTCCTATTCTCCCCACTTATTCCCAGGAAAATTTTAGCAACTCTACCGCTGTCTGAGTGTCGATCAGCATGGACTAGGGATCGAACTTGGTTTGTTTAGCACAGCCACTGAGGAGGTAAACTTGCTGAACCATCCATAGTGCTAACATATCTCAGTAGTTTAAGCTGCTTAATGAGTCTGCTCATGTTTATTGACAAACGGGTGATCAGATGAGAGATATGAGTATTATTGGAATAATATTAGAAATAATAGACTATTAAACGCAAAAGTCATCATCTCTCTTCCTCTAAAGTCATGTTTCTGCAATAAATAATAATCCTGTTTAAAGGGGGATGGGGATGGGGAGTCTTGAGTGTCTAATGATAATCTGTTGGGCAATATTGATTCCTTGTGATTTATTTCACTTGATTATGTGTTTCTCATTTCTAAATGTAATTTGAAGTAACATAATAGAAAATTCAATGTTTTTTATTTGGGTAGGAGAGAATGGAAGCAGTCATTTGAACTAATGGTACTCTGTTGAGTTTTATTGATTGTGTTCCTCATTTCTAAAAGTAATTTGAAGTTACATAATAGAAAATTAAGAGTGTTTTGTTTGGATTGGGGAGAGGGAGAATGGAAGCTCCCTCCACCTTTTCTATATTGGGGCGTGTGAGAAACCACAACCCAGTTACCCAAGGCAATTTTCCCTTCGCTTCAGATGAAAATTACATGAGAAAATTGAAAACTTTAATATGGGAGGTTATGAAAAAAGATTGGCGGGGAACGTTAAATTGAACCCTAAAACATTTTCTAAACTTATAAAGTGTAAGAGGTTAGCTAAGGATGTAGTTGGACCTATTAAAGGATCAAAGGGAAATCTTCATAAAGAGCCAGAGTATTAAATGAGTACTTTGCATCTGTCTGAAGTGGATGATGTGAAGGTTGCACTAAAAGAAGAGAGGGAATATATGGACAGGATAGTAATAGATAGAGAAGACATACTAAAAAGATTAGCATTACTGAAAGTTGGTAAGTCACCTGGTCCAGATGAAATGCATCCAAGGTTGCTGAAAGAAGCAAAGGTAGAAATTGGTCACATTCTTTCAGTAATCAATGGATACAGGAGTAGTACCAGAGGACTGGAGGGTTGCTAATGTTATACCACTATACAAGAAAGGGGAGAGGGATAAACCCAGAAACTACAGACCAGTCAGCCTAACATCGGTGGTGGGGAAGTTATTGGAAATCCTTATCAGGGACAAAATAACTTTCATTTGGAAAGTCATGGGTTAATCAAGGAGAGGCAGCATAGATTTGTTAAAGGAAAATCGTGTCTGACTAACTTGATTGAATTCTTTGATGAGGTAACAGAGAAGGTTGATCAAGGGAGTAGTTAAATGTTGTGTATTTGTGGACTTTTGGAAGGCATTCAACAAAGTCCCACAAAGGAGGCTTGTTAAGATGGAAGCCCATGAAATTAAGGGGAAAGTGGCAGTATGAATATGGAATTGGCTTATTGACAGGAAGCATGATGGATGTTTTTCAGACTGGAAGGTGGTTTGCAGTGATGTTCCCCAAGACTCTTTTCAATTTTTATAAATGAGCTAGACTTGGGTGTAGGGGCCAGCATTGTAAAGTTTGCAGACAACATGAAACTTGGCAATGTGGTACATTTTGATGAGGATAGTTGTAGGCTTCAGGATGACATAACACAAGAAATAGGAGCAGGAGTAGGCCATATGGCCCCTCGAGCCTGCTCCATTTAATATGATTATGGCTGATCCGATCATGGCCGCTCCCCATAACCCTTTATCCTCTTATCGTTTAAGAAACTGTCTATTTCTGTCTTAAATTTATTCAATGTCCCAACTTCCACAGTCCTCTGAGGCAGTGAATTCCACAGATCAACAACCTGCTGAGAGAAGAAATTTCTCCCCATCTCAGTTTTAAATGGGCGGCCCCTTATTCTAAGATCATGCCCTCTAGTACTAGTTGCCCCCATCAGTGGGAACATCCTCTCTGCATCCACCTTGTCAAGCCCCCTCATAATCTTATATGTTAATCATATGCAGGATGATGAACTGGGCAGAAGCATGGTAGATAGAGTTCAATGCAGAGAAGAGTGAACTGATGCACTTTGTGAGGACTAATCTAGCAAGACACTATACTATAAAGGTTAAAGATTTAAAAAGCATTGGCAGAAGATCTAGATAAGGAGGACTAAGTATGGCTGCTCTTTCAAAGAAACAGCAGACACGAAAGGCCGAATGGCCACATTTTGTGCTGTGTTTCTATGATTCTTTGAAGTGCTGTTCACTGGCACTCTGTTTATTGAGGTGCTCCTTGTTGCTACGGTGCTCTCCCTTCCCCAAGTTACTCCTTCCTGCCACTGTACTCCTAAATGGCTGTCAGTGCCTATCCAAGCTACAACCTGAAGTGTAGGTTTGCTCTCTAAGCAGACACTGGAAGAATTCCAGATTTGGCAAAACCTATTGCGAGATCAAAATTCGTACTTGCAGTATGGAATAATGGATTCAAGTAAGAACAGAGACAATGCAAGTTGTTGTTTTTATACATCAGGGAAAGTAATGACAATATTAGAGTTAGATAATTTTCCTGCCTTGTTTCCTGCTGCCCATTCTTCAATGGGAGAATTTTGTTATGCATTGTAATGTAATTGCAGTAATACCATGAGCTTTTCAGACTTTTTTCTGCGCACTGAAATGGCATGGTGATATTGTGTGCAATAAAGAGAAAATTGTCTAAATGCAGGCAAGGAGAGCCAATCTGTTTTTTTTAAACAAATCATATATTTAGTGTTTGAAAAGATGGATCTTAAAATGCAAAACTTGCTTCACCTGCTGAAAATATTTTAGATTGTGAAGGTTTCTGTTGTGTATGGAGAAAGAGTCAGACTGAACACTGTGAGCTCAAAGTAAAGTGTGACCGTAGTCTTTTATTGCAGGTCTCCAGAGTGCCTCTCCAACCTGTGGAAGCCTCCTTAAATACCTGTGCTTCCAAGGGATTATGGGATCCCTTGGGACTCCAGTGGATGAGCCCTCTGGTGGCTGTACAGAGTAAATATAAGTATACATATATAATAACATTCCTCCCCCAAAGTCAATAGTGTAACTGTTTACAATGTGAGTCTTGCCCTGGTTGATCGTCTAGGTGTGAAAACTGGTGTTGAATCATTTTTGGGCCCTTGCTGGGCTGCTGGCCTTGCTGGGCTGCCTTGTGTGTTGGGCCCTGCTGGGCTACTGTGGATGATGGTTTCTGCTTCGTGGTCAACCGTGGTGCCAGTTGCCACTGGTGTGTATGTTGGGGGATCAAAAAAGGTGGGTTGCTCAGGATAGTCCGTGAATCTGAGTTTGATTTGGTCCAAGTGTTTTCGGCGAATGAGTCCATTTGAAAGTTTGACCTGAAACACCCTGCTCCCCTCTTTGGCCACGACAGTGCTGGGAAGCCACTTGGGACCTTGTCCATAATTTTATACAAATACAGGATCATTGATTTCAATCTCGCGTGACACACTTGCGCTATCATGGTATGCACTTTGTTGAAGCCGCCTGCTCTCTACCTGTTAATGTAGAGCAGGGTGAACTAACAAGAGCCTTCTCTTCAGTGCTTTTTTCATGAGCAGTTCAGCAGCTGGGATCCCAGTGAGTAAGTGGGGTCTCGTACGGTAGCTAAGCAGGACTCAGGATAGGCGAGTCTGCAGTGAGCCTTCAGCTACCCTCTTCAAGCCTTGTTTGATGGTTTGCACTGCTCTCTCTGCCTGACCATTGGACGCTGGTTTAAACGGGGCAGATGTGACATGTTTGATCCTGTTAGGGTCATGAATTCTTTGAACTCAACACTGGTAAAACATAGCTCATTGTCGCTCACCAGAACATCGGGTAGGCTGTGTGTGGCAAACATGGCCCGCAGGCTTTCAGTAGTGGCAGCGGACGTGCTAGCCGACATTATCTCACATTCAATCCACTTGGAGTACGCGTCTACAACCACAAGGAACATTTTACCCAAGAAAGGGCCTGCATAATCGACGTGTACCCTAGACCACGGTTTGGAGGGCCAAGACCACAAACTTAGCAGCACCTCCCTGTGTGCATTGCTTAACTGCGAGCATGTATTACATCTGTGAACT
Organism: Pristiophorus japonicus; assembly: GCF_044704955.1. Taxonomy (NCBI): domain Eukaryota; kingdom Metazoa; phylum Chordata; class Chondrichthyes; family Pristiophoridae; genus Pristiophorus; species Pristiophorus japonicus. The sequence goes on from NC_091983.1 coordinate 126,474,457, forward strand.
CAAGACTCTTAAGTCCACATCGATACCGGGCCACCACACGTGGGATCTGGCTATCGCTTTCATCATTACGATGCCTGGGTGGATACTGTGGAGGTCATTGATGAAGGTGTCTCTGCCCTTCTTGGGGACCACTACTCGATTGCCCCACAGAACGCAGTCTGCCTCTGCGGACATTTCATCTTTGTGCCACTGGAACGGCTTTATCTCTCCCTGCATTTCCACTGGGACACTGGACCAGCTCCCGTGAAACATAGAAACATAGAAATTAGGTGCAGAAGTAGGCCATTCAGCCCTTCGAGCCTGCACCACCATTCAATAAGATCATGGCTGATCATTCCCTCAGTACCCCTTTCCTGCTTTCTCTCCATACCCCTTGATCCCCTTAGCCGTAAGGGCCATATCTAACTCCCTCTTGAATATGTCCAATGAACTGGCATCAACAACTCTCTGCGACAGGGAATTCCACAGGTTAACAACTCTCTGAGTGAAGAAGTTTCTCCTCATCTCAGTCCTAAATGGCCTACCCCTTATCCTAAGACTGTGTCCCCTGGTTCTGGACTTCCTCAACATCGGGAACATTCTACCCGCATCTAACCTGTCCCGTCTCGTCAGAATCTTACATGTTTCTGAGATCCCCTCTCATCCTGTGAAGCACACAGCTTTTGACTAGAGATAATAAGGAGTCCTGGCTTCTCCAGGTTTTGATCTGCCGGGCAGTGACGGGTGATTGCTCACTCTCAAATGCTTCCATAACCATGGCTAGATCTGCGGGCTGCACCATTTCCACCCCCGTGGTGGGCAATGTCAGCCTACTGAGAGCATCGGCGCAGTTTTCTGTGCCTGGCCTGTGGCAGATGGCATAGTTGTATACGGGCAACATGAGCGCCCATCTCTGGATGCGGGCAGATGCGTTGATATTTATCCCTTTACTCTCGGAGAATAGGGATATAAGTAGCTTATGGTCAGTTTCCAATTCTGTAGGCTCTTTCAGCATTAGACAGACTCCTGGATGCATAAGCAACTGGTTGCAGTTTCCAGAAATCATTAGCTTGTTGCAATACACACTCGACACCATATGACGACGCATCACATGCTCGTGCCAAACGCTTACATGGATCATACAACACAAGCAATTTGTTTGAGCATAACGATTTTCTCGCTTTTACAAAGGCATTTTCTTGGCTTTTGCCCCAAACCCATTCGTCCCCTTTTCGTAGTAAGACATGCAGTGGTTCTAACAGTGTGCTGAGACGCAGTAAGAAGTTACCAAAGTAGTTCAGTAATCCCAGAAACGACCACAGCTCCATCATGTTCTGTGGCCTCGGTGCATTCTCGATTGCCTCCGTCTTCACGTTGGTGGGCCTGATGCCGTCCGCCGCAATCCTCCTTCCCAGGGACTCCACTTCAGGCGCCAGGAAAATGCACTTTGAGCATTTTAACCTGAGCCCCACGCAGTTGAGTCGGCTAAGAACCTCCTCCAGGTTCTGCAGATGCTCGATTGTGTTCCGACCTGTGACCAAGGTGTCGTCCTGGAAGACCACGGTGTGCGGGACCGACTTCAGTAAGCTTTCCATATTTCTCTCGAGAGGGTGTAATGGACACCAGATACCGAGAGAGATAGAAAGAGTGTAATCGACTTCAGACAGGGAGAGAGAGAAAGATCATATTCCAAACAGGCATCTGTTATAAACAAAAAGACCTTTGTGCGTGTTAATGCAGATGAAGGCCTTCGAATATTCCTCCAGTTCCTGCGTCATGTCGGCTGAAGTCAGATCCACCTTCGTGAACGTCTTTCCTCCTGCCAGCGTTGCAAAGAGGTCATTGGCCTTTGGTAGTGGGTATTGGTCCTGCAGGGAGAAACGATTGATAGTTTGTAATCACCACAGATTCTGACGGTGTTGTCTCACTTGAGGACTGGGACGATAGGACTGGCCCACTCGTTGAACTCGATTGGGGAAATGATGCCCTCTCTTTGCAGCCGGTCTAGCTCGATCTCTACCTTTTCTCTCATCATGTATGATACTGCTCTCGCCTTGTCATGGATGAGTCGTGCCCCCGGAATTAGGTGGATCTGCACTTCCTTGGAATTTCCCGATACCTGGTTCGAACAGTGAAGGAAGTTCGTTTAAGACTTGGGCACACGAAGTGTCGTCAGCGGGCGATAGCGCTCGGATGTCATCCCAGTTCCAGCGTATCTTTCCCAACCAGCTCCTGCCGAGCAGCGTGAGACCATCGCCCAGTACCACCCAGAGTGGTAGCTTGTGCACCACTCCATCATAGGAGATCTTTACGGTAGCACTGCCAATTACAGGAATCAGTTCTTTCGTGCAAGTTCTTAGTTTCGTGTTAACTGGAGTTAAGATTAGCCTTGTTGCACCACAACCTTTCGAAAGTCTTTTTGCCCATGATGGACTGGCTCGCGCCCATGTCCAGCTCCACTGACACCGGGAGTCCATTTAGTTCAACATTCAGCATTATCGGGGGACAATTCGTGGTGAATGTGTGCACCCCATGTACCTCTGCCTCCTCGATCTGAGGCTCTGGTTCGTCATGATCCTCCGTGGATGTGTCCTCCTCTGCAACATGGTGGTATGCAGGTTTAACAGGCTTTGCAGCTCGCCTGCATACTCGTTTGAAGTGTCCCATTGCTGCACAGCCCTTGCAAACGTACTCTTTGAATTGGCATGAATGGAAATGATGATCACCCCCGCAGCGCCAACAAGGTGTTTATGGCCTTGCATTCATCACCCTTGATGGTGGACTCTGAGACATCTGCGGAAGTGTAGTTGCAGGTATGTGTGACCTTCTCTGGACGTTATGATTTGAAAACAACATCACTTTGTTCACAGTATTTGTAGCAGCACATGTGTGCTGAGAGATTTGCTTCATATTGTATTGTCACTGGTGGCAATGAACGCCTGGGCTTTCGCTATGGCCTTACTCAAGGTCGGAGTGTCTACCGTCAAAAGTTTGCGAAGTATGATTTCGTGGCAAATGCCGAGTACGAAAAAACTCTGAGCATGTGCTCCAAATGTCCTTCAAATTCGCAATGTCCTGCAAGGCGTCTTAGCTCGGCGACATAACTTGCCACTTCCTGGCCTTCAGACCTTTTGTAGGTGTAGGTGTAGCCATCAGAATGCTTTCCTTCAGGTTCAAATGCTCTTGGACCAGTGTGCACAAATCGTCGTACGATTTCTCCGTGGGTTTCACTGGAGTGAGCAGATTCTTCATGATCCCATACGTTGGTGCCCCACAGACCGTGAGGTGGATCGCCCTTCGTTTGGCAGCGCTCTCTTCCCCATTGAGCTCGTTGGCCACGAAGTATTGGTCGAGTCGCTCCACAAAAGTTTCCCATCAGCTCCCTCCGAGAATTTCTCCAGAATGCTCACTGTTCTCTACATCTTTGGGTTCGCTATCTGTATTTCATCGCCAGTTGTTGTGTATGGAGAAAGAGTCAGACTGAACACTGTGAGCTCAAAGTAAAGTGTCACCTTAGTCTTATATTGCAGGTCTGCAGAGTGACTCTTCAACCTGTGAAGCCTCCTTAAATACCTGTGCTCCCAAGGGATTATGGGATCCCTTGGGACTCCAGTGGATGAGCCCTCTGGTGGCTGTATAGAGTAAATACAAATATACATATATAACAGTTTTAAGTAAATTGACTCCACACAGCTGAGACTTGCTTGAGAAATGAGATGCATTCAATTTACAAGAATACATCCAAGGCAACCTTGCATCTCCCACAGGTATTGAACTTCATAAACAGTTCTTCAGATTAGTTGGGAGACATGTAATAGTTTGTGAATGAAGTCTTTTTAATTTTTACAAAACTTTCAAAGTTTATTTTTATAATCAATTTGTTAGTTTGGTCATACAGTGTATTGGCTTCAATGTTCTTTTTTTAAAGAAGTTTTTGCTTGTCACGCCAGTTCGACTGGAATTGTTTTACTGCAAGATTGTTTTGGGTATACCGTCATTCACTACCCATTTAAGTGAAGGTCAATTGAACCGAACTGTCAAGTGCCATGGGACCTTGATGTCCTGAGATTGTGAAAGGCGCTATAGAATTGCAAGTCTTTCTTTTATACACTAGCATGAGTCACACTCTGTCAAAAAGTGGGTCCTGTTCTGCAACTTACAAAGTGGAGCAGACTGTATTGTATGCTGCTTTGTAGTAAATCCGCACAATGGGAATAAATTGTAAAAGTTCTCAGGAGAGGGAATGGAATTTATAAATTAATTTTCTTCTGAGCCTCACTTTTACTTCTAGTGAACCCAGAGGGACTAGGCTGTTGCAATTTTTGGTGTTATACTCCAATTTAGTGTGTCTTTGCTGCTATTATTAGTACCAATTTCCATACAAGATATTGGTAGTGCTTCAAAAGATACTGATTAATGGATGCTAACCATTGGATCAGATACTTCCATGTAATCAGTGAAAAGGTGAATTCAAAAGGAAGCATTTGTGATTTATTTTTATTATTATTATGGTTAGAAGTGCTGCAGCATCGGGTTCTCTTAATATTTGCAGCCACCTGTCCTGCTAGCCTGGGACTGATTTGACATTTCAGTTGGATCATTGGCCAGTTGTTATTTATCTCTGTCAAATGAGGTAATCCGCCATATCATCAAGCTGCCCTCAAGGCTGGTTGATAATGAGTTGGTGGTGATGGCTATTGTTGGCATGCCATTAGGCTGTCGCCCTAGGTGAAATGGTTGTATGAACTCAACCAAAGATGAAGGGAAGAAATCTTTTTATCTTCTTGCCTTGTTTCTAATACGAAGTGCCTTGAATCTGCTCGGCATCACCGACAGTAGCTTGGCTAAGATCAGGGCCTCTGAACATACAGGACCTGGAGAGTCAACCTGGGCTCCATCAGTGCATGGCTGCAGTTCTCCGATATGCAGCACCAATATGTCTTTGAAACCGTGCATTTTTAAAACTGAATCAAAGTTATGTACACTTTGATTTCCCAACCCCCCTCCCCCCCTCCAAATTATTTTATATATATTTTGATCAGACTTGTGGAATCAAATTCAATGCACTTTTCTGACATTACAGATTTTGTTAATGTCACTGTTCATCAAAGTTCAAAGCAAATCCCCAGGCCCCAAGAACTTTACGTACAGAGAACAATGCTTCCATAACGAGATGTTAGCAGAAATTATAGGCCCTGAAATTGCAGCCTGTACGATGTGCACATGTGTCCAAAGAGGCCCTGCAAGTTCCGGGTTTAGGCGTGTGAAGCGCATGTGCCTGAACCTGGCACTTGCGATCTGTCAAAATGTCCTTTGACAGATCGCACGCATCCTTGGGAGAAGGGCCTTCGCGGGTGGAGATTTGGGCTATTTGCCCAACTTTTGCCCAGCGAATGGCCTTCAAACTCTTATGCCTGGTAAAAGCAGTGTAAGAGTTTTAGTAGATAGAAAAATAAATGTTATTACTTATTTTTATATTAAAAAAACCTGTCTGTGAAGATAAGTTTATTTTTAACACTTAAAACTTTTTAAATTTAAAATTAAATGTTCGAGAACATTTTTTTTAATGCAATTTCTATAGATTTTTTTTTAAGTGTTTTGTATGATTTTAGGGGTATTCTCATTGATAGTAATGAAGCTCTCATTACTATCAATGAGAATACTATATTGTGATTGGTGGTCCAGGCCCAGGTGATCCCCGGATACATGTACGCTCCAGGAATATGTGGGCCTCTGCGCTGGACTATGCATCTAGGCCTCGGAGCGCATGTGTTCGTTCCTCTGGGACCACCAGGTACTTTTGGGTTTTTTAAAAATTTGGTCGGAGGCATCCGCCTGTGAGAAACCTCCAACTGCAATTTTTGGCTCATTGTTTTGTCTATTTCCCACTTTGATACACTGCTACCAGTTACTTGGACTGTCATTTACTGTGTTCGTAGCACAGAGATGCCACTATTATTTAAATACATGCAGAACAGTGGCCACTAGAATCTTCAATTACTGGACAGACCGGTAGGTAGGTCCTGCCTACATGCTGGCAGATGAAGTGCCAGGTATGGATTCCTGACTTTCATTTTGCAGAGTTGCAAGACAATTAGTCTTCTAAATTAGGTTGCGCAATCAACATAATAAAACAACATGCCTATTTATACTGTTACAGAATATTTAAAGACTGCTTGAATTCGGTTATTTCTAGGAATTTGGTTATTCCAGGATTATTTAAGAATGTACATGAATTAAGCAAAAGTACCCAGATCCTGACTGACTTGCATTGAAAGGAGAAGGTAACCTTGTGAAGGGGGATAAAACAAATTATTGACATTTCTCACCAACATTCCCCTGGCATGAAGAACTTTTAAAGCTACCTACCTGCCTGATGCTGAAGATGTAAGGCTCAGATCCATCTCACTTGATATCCAGGCTTTGAAGTGATGCTGCTCTAGTTTCCCTAAAGCTCCCAAGAAAAGTATGAAGATGTAAAATGGCAGATCGACACAGAGCTAGGGAGTTTGCATGAGATTTTGAAGTACTTCTTACAAGATAGTGTACTTCAATCCTTTTTTTAAACTTAGTTCATTGAACACATCATCTGTCATTACTTTGGTTTTGATTTGCCAGGTGAGATTTCTCATTGTACTATTGGCTGTTCATCTTGAGTGTGCACATTTATTTAGTATGGTAGCATAAAGCTCTTTCATTTTATTAAATAATTCAGAAGCACAAGAGTCATGAAACAATTTTATTATTTGCATTTTACTTCAAGTTTATTATCTCATATCTCTGCAATATAACTGCATATTAAAATAACTGCATGATTTCACTTGTAATGTGCCAATATACTAGTACCATTTTAATACAATTGAAAAAGGAAGGGCCATTTATAGCGCAGGTAATTCAACAAGTGGTTTTATTCATTAAGCACAGGAAGATGTTTGAGAACAATCTTAGCTGTCTCTACCTGCCCCACCCCTCCCATCCCCACCACTGTTTTCTCCCCTCTATTGAAAGTCCCAAGCCTTTACTTGGCATCACCTCAGATGGAGAGGCTGAGGTTGTTAACTCGCCAAATAGGGAATCGTAGATCAAGACCCAAAACCCACCACTCCATAAAATCACAGACTGGACAGAATTGGAAAAAATAAAGAAAACTATAAATAAAATAAATGAAACATTTTTTAAAAAGCTTTTTAGAAAGGATTTCCAGTGGATCTGTGTAGAAATATGCTGTCTGGCATGCAGGATACATGCACATCTTTGCAGTTTCCCCACATTACAAACAGTGACTACACTCAAAGTACTTCATTGGCTGTAAAGCGCTTTGAGACATCCAGTGGTTGTGAAAGGCGTTATATAAATGCAAGTCTTTCTTTTCTTTTTAATCTAAATGGGATAGAAGAGCAAGGGAGCTCGGAGTACAAATATGCAAATCCCTAAAGATAGCGACACCAGGTTTACAAGGCCATTAAAAAAAAAAAGCAAACCAAGCAGTAAGGTTTATTTCTAGTTGAAAAGTAGAGAAGTTATGCTAAACTTGTATTGAACCTTGGTTAGACCACACTCGGAGTACTGTGTACAATTCTGGTCGCCTTATAAAAAGGATCATCATCATCAAACGCAGTCCCTCGGAATCGAGGAAGACTTGCTTCCACTCTTAGAATGAGTCCTTAGGTGGCTGAACAGTCCAATTCGAGAACCACAGTCCCTGCCACAGGTGGGACAGTCGTGGAGGGTGGGACAGGTTTGCCACGCGTTCCTTCCGCTGCCTGCACTTGTTTTCTGCATGCACTCGGCGATGAGACTCGAGGCGCTCAGCGCCCTCCCGGATGCACTTCCTCCACTCAGGGCGGTCTTTGACCAAGGACTCCCAGGTGTCGGTGGGGATGCCGCACTTTATCAGGGAGGCTTTGAGGGTGTCCTTGTTACGTTTCCTCTGCCCACCCTTGGCTCGTTAAGGAGTTCCAAGTAGAGCGCTTGCTTTGGGAGTCTCGTGTCTGGCATGCGGACAATGTGGCCTGCGGAGCTGATCAAGTGTGGTCAGTGATTTAATGCTGGGGTTGTTGACCTGGTTGCTAATGTTGGTGCGTCTGTCCTCCCAGGGGATTTGTAGATGGAGGCACTGGAGAGGGTGTAAAAAATATTTACAAAAATGATACTAGAAATGCGAAGGTAACCCCCCTCCCAAAAGGTATAAGTTACTTTCCAAAAAAATGTCGTCAAGAAAATGGCAAATGCTTATTCTGTTTGTATATGGGCATTAAACCTTCCTTATTCTTTGTGAAAATTTCATGAAAATTATGAATGAAAGAATAAACCATCTTTATTATAATTTCATCCAAAGCTCTAAGCAAATTTCATTGTACTGAATGACTTCAGAGTGCAAGTTAGTACAGGTTGAACCTCCCTTATGCGGAACCCTCAGGACCTGGCCTGGATAAGGGGAGGTTCAACATGTACTGAAAATATTCAGTGGCATTCTCTTCCTTTCACATTCCTCCCCCACCAGTTAGTTTGCTCTGAGAGTGCCATCTTTGAGCCATTTAGTGCTTCAGTACTTAAAGCTCTGTCGATTGAGTGAGTTTGTGTATAGTGATCAAACTTCATTCATAAACTTAAGACCTGCCCATAAAGAACATTCTATCCCTCCCAAAGGCAATCATTCCAGTTACATTTCATTTCTTTAATTCCAGATTTGTGCTGCCACTTCAGTGTTGTAAGCTCCGTTGCTTCACAGTTAGATATTACAAAGTTATACATAAGCAAAATTGTCTTGTTAAGTTCAACACTCTTGAAAATTATAATCTGAATGATTGTCAGCATTGCTAATGAGATAACTTTCCTAATAGGATTCTAACTTTAAGCTATATTTTTTCTTATCCCTATGAGGTGAATGTACAAAAAATGAAAAACTCTCCAGCATATAAATATATTGGAACAGTAGTGTTCTAAATACAGTACCAAAATAAGGCTCCAGAATCTCATCCCTTCATGACATCAGAAGCTACTGTGCATGATGATGAATTCCATCTTAAACTTGTAAATCCCAAAGGCAATGACCAGTTACTGCATTTCACAAGGCACAGGTTAAATAACTTGGAAAATGCAGGATAATATGAACATGTGGGGGGAGAGGGACACAAGACCTAAGGTAATGAGGAGAACTACATAGTGGGGAAGGAACGTTTGGGAGTGAAATAGTTTTATTCAGAATACTGTCTGTTTTGATGAACATTTCCTTTCAAAGAGAAATATTGGGGAGCCACACTAACAGATGAAAGCATTTGACTTGTAGTCTTCAGCTTGTATTTAGCAGAGGGAAAGGCACAGTAGTGTGGTGGTTATGGTACTGGACCAGCAACCTTTCATGAGTTCAAATGCCACTATGGCAAATTGTGAAATGAATTCAATAAATATAATTTCTAAGCAAGCATTAAAAGAAAGACCATCAAAGCTGCCGGTTTGTCATTAAAACCCACCTGGTTCATTAATGTGCTTCAGGGGAGAGAACATGGCCTCTTTACCCATTTAGCTTATGTGTGACTCCACTCCACTATCTGGCCCTTTTCCTGTTTTTTTTAAAAAACAATCACTTTCTCAGGGCAACTGGAGATGAATAATAAATGTGCCTGTGCTAGCATCACCCACATCTGATAAACACATTTTGTTTTAATGAATTGCTGATTACATAGGCCCCAAGTTTCCACATGATTTGCTCCTGATTTTTAGGAGCAACTGGTGTAGAACGGAGTATCTTAGAAATCGGAATTCTCGTCATTTAGTTTGCTCCAGTTCGAGTCAGTTAGAACAGTTTCACTTTGGAACAGAATTTTTTTTTCAAAAGGGGGCGTGTCCGGCCACTTACGCCTGTTTTCAAAGTTTCGTCAGTGAAAACTTACTCCAAACTAACTTAGAATGGAGTAAGTGAAGATTTTTGTACGCTCGAAAAAACCTTGTCTACACTTTAGAAAATCAGGCGTAGGGAATGGTGGTGGGGGGGGGTTTAAAGGGAAGTTTACAAACATTAAACACTTCAGTTTTACAAATAAAGAGCCATCATCAATAATAAATGATAAATACATCAATAAATCAACCAATAAATCAATCAAAAAAAATTAATAAGAATTTTTTTTTGAAAAAATCAATAAATAAAACATTTTCTACTTACCGACTGCAGCACCGGGAGCCCTCCAACAGCATGCTGGGATGCCCCCCCCCCCCCCCCCCAGTGTGTCTCTGTCAGTGTCTCTATCTCTCAGTCTGTGTGTGTTTCTCATTCTCTGTCAGTGTCTGTGTTTCTGACAGCGAGGGGACGGGTAGAGGGGGGGAGGGGAAGGGGATAAATGGGAGATGGGGGGAAAAGAAAGGAGATGGGGGGAAGGAGATTGGGGGGGGTGGGGGGGAAGGGGATTGGGGTGGTGGGGGGGGGAGGAGAAGGGGGAGGGAGGCTGAACGGGCCGGGCCCGAGACTTCGGGCAGGGCCCGTCCCCAGCACCAGATTTGCAGGTAGGTGGCGTTGAGTCAGGTCGGGATGGGGGGAGGGAGGGAGGTCGGTTCGGGTCGGGGGGAGGTCGGGAGGGAGGGAGAGGGAGGTCAGGTCAGATCCAGTCCGGGGGTGGGGGGGAGGAGCGGGAGTTGGGTCGGGTCCAGTCGGGTCCGGGGGGGGTGGGGAGAGCGGGAGTCGGGTCGGGAGGAAGCAGGAGCTGGCCGTCGGAGGAGCCTTATTCACGCAGCCCCAGTCAGGCCATTCGGCCAGGGCTAGGGGCTGCGTGCTTCGGGCCCCTCCCACACAGTTTCGGGCGCCTGGAGCTCCTGAACATACGCGCCCACTGTAGCGCGCATGTGCAGAGGTCCCGGCACTGTTTTCAGCGCAGGGACCTGGCTCCGCCCCCTACAGCTCCTGCTGCGCTGCGCCGAGGGCCAGAGGACCTGCAGGGAGGTGGAGAATATGGAGGGTTTTTTTTAGGCGCACTTTGTGGCGCGAAAAACGGGCGTCCAGGTCGGGACTGCACCGTTCTAGGCGCGGCTCGAAACTTGGGCCCATAGAGTCTATAGCACAAAAATAGGGCATTTACTCAACTGGTCTATTCTGGCTTTTATGCTCCCACCACTCCATCAAACCCTATCAGCATATTATTCTATTCCTTTTTCCCTCGTGCTTATCTAGCTGCCACTTAAATGCATCTGTGCATTTTGCCTCAACTGCTCCTTGTGCGTTCCACATTTTTGCCACTCTCTTGCTAAAGACGTTTCTCCTGAATTCCCTATTGGATTTATCAGTGACCAATGCTTGAAATTTAAAGGTGATCCTAACAACTTCTGTTTAATGCAGAGAATGTTGTCTAGCAGGCTGCCACCACTAATTAGCTCTTACTGTGTCATTTACACAGAAAACGCAAATTCCAAATGCAAGTGTTTTCTGCTTACCAAGAGCAGCATTGATTACTTTCAAGAGATCATTAACAGATTAGTGGGAAAGCGGGTTGTGTAGAGGACACAGAGAGTCTGCAAAGAGATTTAGATAGGTTAAGCGAATGGGCTAAGGTTTGGCAGATGGAATACAATGTCGGAAAGTGTGAGGTCATCCACCTTAGAAAAAAAACAGTAAAAGGGAATATTATTTGAATGGGGAGAAATTACAACATGCTGCAATGCAGAGGGACCTGTGGGTCCTTGTGCATGAATCCCAAAAAGTTAGTTTGCAGGTGCAGCAGGTAATCAGGAAGGCGAATGGAATGTTGGCCTTCATTGCGAGGGGGATGGAGTACAAAAGCAGGGAGGTCCTGCTGCAACTGTATAGGGTATTGGTGAGGCCGCACCTGGAGTACTGCGTGCAGTTTTGGTCACCTTACTTAAGGAAGGATATACTAGCTTTGGAGGGGATACAGAGACGGTTCACGAGGCTGATTCCGGAGATGAGGGGGTTACCTTATGATGATAGATTGAGTAGACTGGGTCTTTACTCATTGGAGTTCAGAAGGATGAGGGGTGATCTTACAGAAACATTTAAAATAATGAAAGGGATAGACAAGTTGGAGGCAGAGAGGTTGTTTCCACTGGTCGGGGAGACTAGAACTAGGGGGCACAGCCTCAAAATACGGGGGAGCCAATTTAAAACCGAGTTGAGAAGGAATTTCTTCTCCCAGAGGGTTGTGAATCTGTGGAATTCTCTGCCCAAGGAAGCAGTTGAGGCTAGCTCATTGAATGTATTCAAGTCACAGATAGATAGATTTTTAATCAATAAGGGAATTAAGGGTTATGGGGAGCGGGCGGGTAAGTGGACCTGAGTCCACGGCCAGATCAGCCATGATCTTGTTGAATGGCGAAGCAGGCTCGAGGGGCTAGATGGCCTACTGCTGTTCCTAATTCTTATGTTCTTATTTGTCAGCAGAAGTGTGACATGGTTTACAATTGCAGCTAAATACGTAAAAATCTATAAATATCAACTTTGAACTTTTTAAACTGGAAGATTGTTCAATAGAAAGTAGCTTTATGCTCATGATTTGAAGGGTTTGTTGTGTGATTTGTTGATGAAGGGGAGCAAATGAATTTATAGATTTGAGTAATTTTAGATGGCATAATAATACGATTTTGTGACATGATGATCCCTGTATTGCAATTAACAGCTGATCTTTGTAAGTCAAAATTGTTCATATTGAAACTTGTTTAGCATTAGATAGGTGGAATAAGAATGAAAATAATAAGAATGAAGTATTGGAGGGCTGCTTAGTGTTCTAACTAGAAGTTATTTGGAGTATGATCCTTTCCTTGTAATGAACTTTCAATGTTTTTAACCCTAAAGCAGATAATGTCAGTGTTTCCTTTATCTTGATAAGACATTTGGATAACTGCTACTTTTGCAGTACAGTAAAATATTTCACATTTTATCCACTTGTCTGATTATCTTAAAATATGGAGGGATGTGTGTGTGGTAATTTCAATCATAATAAATGGGTTCCTCATTAAATTGGTCCTCCGCATCTAGCAGTAATGAGGGTTTACTGTGTTTTGAAAACTATAAAGTAAATTAGGCACTCCGATTGTTAAATCATGGCTCTGTCCATGTAAGTAACTGAAGACATTTGCTGACTCAAGAATAAATGATGGAACATTAGGGAATTTATAATGTCTTTTATAATATTTGCCACAGAGCTTTGGGAAGTTGACACATGTTAGTCCAGCTTTTTTATGAATACAAATGGTGTTTCTTGTGTTGTCAATTTACATAATTTGTTAATGCATATAGAAACATTATCCACTTGGCTCTCCTGTACAGTACAAGCTCAAAATTCATCCGAATATTGCCAACTGGCAGATGTGTTTATAAACCAATGATCTGAACTGCTTTACTTTAATTTTAGTTAGAAAACAGTAGCTTGGTACCTAGCAAGCATTTGATTTAGTTTAAACTGAAGTTCTAAACATGTTCCATCATTTGTTCAAATAATTCTAGACATTAAAATAGCTGATCAAATTCATTTTGTCGTCTTTCTATCCAAGGAAACAAATGTGTAATTTATGAACGAAAAGTGAAAATCGTGACACTTGTTCAAAAACGATGACAAAAAAGACAACATGTATATTTTTACCCTTCCTCTCCAAAAATGTTTCCAAAAGGTAGGATGAACAAATAACACTACATGGCAGTGTATACACGCAGCAAACAAGCAACAGCAACAATTTGCATTTATATAGCGCCTTTAACGTAGTAAAATGTTCCAAGGTGCTTCACAGGCACGTAATCTGACAAAAATTGACACCGATATGAAGGAGATGTTGGGAATGGTGACCAAAAGGAGTGTCCTAAAGGAGGATAGAGAGGCGGAGAGGTTTAGGGAGGAAATTCCAGAACTTGAGGTTTAAACGGCTGAAGGTACGGCTGCCAATGATGGGGCAAAGGAAGTGGGGGATGCAGAAGAGGCCAGAATTGGAGGAACACACAGATCTCAGAGGGTTGTATGGCAAGAGGAAATTGCTCTGATGGGATGAGGTGAGGCCATGGGGGGATTTGAACATGAGGATGGGAATTTTAAAATTGCTGGACTCAAGTTTATGGGAGGCCAACCAGGATAGTGGGAATAGTGGAGTTTGGAGGTAACTACAGCTTGGATGAGGATTTAGTTAGCGGATGAACTGAGGCAGGAGACGGGCGATATTACGGAGGTGGAAATAGGCAGTCTTTGTGATGGGAGACCATATGCGGTCAGAAGCTCAGCTTGGGGTCAAATAGGAAAACGAGATTGCGAACAATCTAGTTCAACATCAGACAGTGGTCAGATGGAACTGGCTGGGGAACAGAGTTTGTGCGGGGGGTCGGGGAAGGTGATGTTCAAGGACGATGGCTTCCCTTGCCACTGATTTCAATGGAAAGTAAAATCAGACAGGATTTAAATCTCGCTGGCTGGATGAGGTGAAAATCGGGCTTTAATGTTTTGTGTATAGAACAACAACTTGTATTTATATAGTGCCTTTAACGTAGTGAAACGTCCCGAGGTGCTTCACAGGAGTATTGTGCGTACTCTGTCAGAATTTGGCATACTTTGTCAGAACTGCCTTCAGCTGTTGATCTTCCCACATGGATATCGCCGTTTACCAATTTAATTTGGTACACAAGAATTATTAAAGAAAAGCACATTTCCAACCACGTTTTAAAATTCCCCCCATATTTGGTCTCGATTCAGTGCATTGGGCAAAATCAGCTCTACTACAAATGGATGGTTTATATGTTCAGAGGAACAGAGTTGACAATTCATCCAGTTAACCTGTAGAATTCATACTAAAGGAACTGGGCATCAGTAAAGTATGGAACTCCCAATCAAAGGCACCTGAGTTACATCTGACATCCAAATTCATATGCACTCTGGCCCATTTTTTTATGATGCAAAGGGAGAGAAATTGCGTAGCACCCCGTTGAGAGGCGGGAGTTCCTATATTCAGGTTACTGCCTCCGAGAGCAAGTGGTGCACAAAATATCGCACTCCATTTGCTCTGCGGGGCGGAAGGGATGGAGAGGGGTGTGCAGTTCTACGCGGTGGGATGCCTAGCGCTGCCACGTAGACGGGGCCCACCTTATCATTAAAGGGGATGGTCAAGCTGCCGACTTTGCAAGGGAGAAACGGGTCCCTCCCTGGACCACCGGGGAGCGGAGTGCCATGGCATCAGCCCGGCACACAAGCAGAGTGCTGGGCTGCAAGATCATGGCACGGATCCCACGATCCAACAGGAAGAAGGCCACGATCGGTAAGGCGACCATTGTTTACATTTTGAAATCGCCACCTCCCTTTTAAATTTCACCCCACGAGCGGCCTACAGCCTACGCGCCCCTGAAACAGTCACTGTAAGGGGAAAATGGGAAGGCTTCTCCTCCAGTTTTCAAATCGATGAGTGTTTTATCTGCAAATTTTAAACAGATAGCCTGGTCGTCACCAGGTGTTAGGTTCTGGTCTACTCATCTTTTATCCATGCATGTTGGGGTCACTCTGAAATCGGAGGTAAGGGTTAGGTTTGGTTTGTGGACTACACTTGCCCACCATGGGGTACATTGGCTCTATTGCCATAGTGATGGTGCTATGGCTGCGCACTGCACTATCCGTCTGGTCCCATTTAAAAAAAAAACTCTTCCAGCTTATTTATCTTAGCTTTTAACTCTTGAATTTGTTTTGTTTGAGCATCTTTCTTTTATTTGTATCAGGCGAGTATTATTACAGGAGTAGTTCTGTTTCATTTTTATTCTGACTATCCCACCATTTCCTCTTTCTGTCAGGTGAGTCTTTTTTATTCTATTAAGAAATCCAAATTAATAATGTCCAATATAAAACAGCAGTCTTTGTGCCATCAAAACTTGCTTAGAAATTAGGAATCCGTTAAAACAGCAGAAATCATTAGTAAAGCCGTCATAATAAAAGTCTTCTCATCAGGAAAGACGGCATTTTAGATTAAACTCCAATTTTTTTACGGTCCTGTTCACTGGGCAAATCTTGTGTTTTATTTCTCTCTCAGCACAAAATCTAAACTTCTGTGCCAGTTCCATTTTCTATAAGAATTTTAAAATTCAGTAAGGTTCTCTAATTCCCAGTTTTTTTTTTCTTTCTGTGCTGAGTTCACATAGCTTAGATCTTTTCTCCTTGTCATTTTCAAAACCCTCCTGTTTGTTTAGACTGTTCGGGACTTTTCTTGATAAACAACGTCCATTTTGGAAATCTTTCAAACTGTAGTGAAACTTTCTCGTAATTTAAAATCATTAAACCAATATCTTTTCACAGCGATATCAACTAGTATTTAGTAAGTTATGTCTTTTTCCATCGCAAACACCCCTTTTTTTGTCAGCACCTATTTAGTACATTACGTCTTTTTTTTTCAAATCTCCTTTCTTCAAATTAGGTTTTGTATTTTACACGGAGGGCTCGTGTCTCTGTAAATTTGTTAATTTAAAATCATCAGACAATCGAAGACACTTTTTCTTTCAAATTTGTTCAATTTGTTTTCTTTCAAAGTTGCATCTTTATCTTTTTTCTTTTCTCCATAAACTAGAACGGAGTCTAGCACGTAGGCTTTGAGGGCTGCTTTTCGTTATCTCAAATGTTCCAGTTTCAAGGCTGTTACAATGTCTTTTTTCTAAACTGCTAAAGCTTGCCGTTTTAACATTTTTTCAAAAGTCCCTTTTACACCTTCGCAGATAGCTCGCCACTCGCCCAGGAGTTTGACCTGATCCCTGAAGGTATTTCTAGATTGTTTCCAAACCTTTTAGTTTTATTTCCTCTTTTTTTTTTAAAAGAGATCAGATTTAATTTATTTTTTTAGTCTGAATCCATCTCAGTATTTTGCTGTGCCTTCTCTTAATATCTCAAAATCCCAATTCAAATTTTGAAATGCCAATCTTCTATTTAAAACTCCTTTTACTGAGCTAGAAGCTTTCGCATCGAAGTTTTACACAAAGGAAAATGGGGATGACCTTCCCCAGCCTGCAGCCTCGAGAGACCCTCGCAGGCTTTTTTAAAAGGCATTCTTTATCTCATTCCTAGACTAAATTTATGTCTTTCAACCCAATGTAATCAATGATTGCGTGTTTTCTGTCGACAAGTAAGTGAGTGTGTCAAATAAATTCTCTTTTTTTAAAAAACCACCGGGACCATGTATTTTTTATCTTTTGCTCAACAAACCTATCCTTTGTGCATTTCCTAGCTCCGTAACTTATCATCCGAATAAATCCACACCTGCGTTTCTAACTTAAAATGTCTTAAAACTTCCCACATACAGGACAACACTACAAAGGGTTAAAAAAATCTTTCACTCTGTCTGAAAAAGTGGATGGAGCTAAAATAAACAGACAGCTCCACTATTTTTCCAAACAGTCTTTCAGAAACATGAAAAATTCATTCCGTGGTCAAAAAATCTCACACGTTCTCTCACTCAACGACAGACATTCACAAAAGTCTCTCTTTATTCAACAAAGCTTATTAATTGTTTGGCCGGCTCTATTTTTTTTGGATCCATATGTCACTTAAGATAGTCACCATCAGCTTTTTTTATGGCATTACGTAGTTACGCAAGTTACAATTAATGATTGGTTATATTCGCCTTTTTACTAGCCGTGTCACCCATCATCTTCGGGGCTTTGAGGGTCTTGGGCACGCCCTTTAATTCGTGTTAGGTATGCAGGACATTATATATCTTCCCTTGGCGCTGTACACTTGTACTGCCACGCTTTGGGTCAACATGTCTCGTCCCTGCACCGTGCGCTCGTACCGCTTCGGGTCAATAGACCTTCCTCTATATCTTCCCTCGCACTGCCGTGCTACCTCCACGCGCGCGTTTTAAGATGCACCTTTTGACCCCCTTCCACCCCTAGATCGTCCCTGTCCTCCGTCTCCGTCCCTCCTGGACCTGCTACAAATGGTTCTTTGTACAGATGTCCTTCCCTTGCGGTTTACAATGCCACAGCTCTAACTTGAAGGTAGTAAATTAGAACATACTCACCCCAACAGGGAAGTCCGTACCCTGCTCGTAGCGCCAAATGTAAGAGGAAAACGGGAAGGCTTCTCCTCCCACGAGCGGACTCCTGATATAGAGGGTCGACGCTCGCCCCAACCCGCGTAACAGCCCCGGAGTTAGCAGACAGAGAAGAATGGCAAGGTATAACGATCTTTTATTACGAACGTCCGGGAACACCTCTCATCACAGCCGCCTGTGAATGGAGATACTCTCCGAACAGCACAATCATACAACTTTTATACATTTCAAAAACCTCTCCGTTCCCTGGTAAGACCTCCCTCGATCTCTAATTGGACTACCTTATCAGTGCTACTTCTCTAATTGGACTACCTTATTAGTGCTACTTTGGATTGACAGGCCAAGACCCTAGTGACCATCTTAGGCCGTGACTAGAATGACTTCATTAAGTCAGAATTTGTTGATTCTCCTTGATGCCCGTGAGTCTGCCTCGAGCCTCTTCGCAAGGTCTTATCGATGTCTGTTTAGGTTCTCACATCGTATCCTGTCGGAATATTATTGAATTGGTAACTTCTGGAGCCTTGGTACTGGAATGTACAAGACCAAAGAGAGATCTTTTACCTCCTTATGGGTTGGTGCAGGAACCAACACTTTAACCCATGTCCCGCTGGTACCCCTAATGCCAAATTTTTCTCTTGCAACTGGCATCATCTGCCGCAGCTTCAGGGGGCACAATCTAATTTTTGTTCAGGAGGGAAAACGGGTTGCTGATGACGTCATCATTGCTGGTGGAGCAGGGTGCTGCCGGTTATCACCACTGCTAAACACCCGTGGAATTTCACGGGAGTCGTTAATGGCGCCGCGCCCAGGCGAAAAGTTGTTTGTGTCGGGGCGCTAACAGGAAACGCTAATGCCCCAAATTTCCCCCCCACCCCTTGAGGAAGTGCTTTAGTGCAGTAGATAACTTACTTTCTAAAATGGGATGAAATAGCTAGACACTAGAGCATCAGAAGAACACTTGCAGGGCTAAGAAATCCATTGTTTGGAACTGGCTGATATAGTGGGGTAGATGCAGGTCTTTCACCTCCGTGATCCAATTTTCAAATCAAACCCAGATTGATGGGATGAATATTGTCTTTATCTACTAGCTGTAAGGACCACATGTAAAGCAAGTTTAAGCGATCTCAATCCACTTCTTAGTGGGCATGGGGCTATAGGTACGAAACTGTCTGTAATTCATCACTAATTTGTGTTCTTTGTCACAGAGCCTGCAGGATGGTCGGTATGAGAAGTGGAAAAAATATCTCACTGGAGCAGAGTAGAGGGGGCTTTACTCTTCATCTGTCTGTACTATACCTGATCTGGGAGTGATTAATGCTGATACTGGGTACCTCAAATGGGAATAGTTCAATTCCTCAGCACTAACATCCTTTATCTTGATGAAGTCATTTAAAAAAAAAAAAAAAATTCTGTGATTAACCGACGAGTTCAGAAGAATGCGAGGCAATCTTATCGATGCAGAGAAGATATTTCCACTCATAGGGGAAACTAAAACTAGGGGGCATAGTCTCAGAATAAGGGGCTGCCCATTTAAAACTGAGATGAGGAGGAACTTCTTTGAGGGTTGTAAATCTATGGAGTTCTCTGCCCCAGTGAGCTGTGGAGGCTGGGTCATTGAATATTTTTAAGGTGGAGATAGACAGATTTTTGAGCGATAAGGGTTATGGGGAGCGGGCAGGAAAGTGGAGCTGAGTCCATGATCAGATAAGCCATGATCTTATTAAATGGTGGAGCAGGCTCAAGGGACCAAATGGTTTACTCCTACTCCTATTTCTTATGTTCTTATAACTCCTTTCCACAACCTTTTGGTTATGCCATGAAGATAACTACTTTAACCTGGCCACAAATGAGATGCAACCATTTCCTTTTTCACTTTTTTGTTTTATAAAAATTAATTGTTCCTATGTTTACTTTGTATTGGTCTTCAATGCTTTTGTTGGCTTCCTTAAGTTTTTTTTACTTCATTTTTACTTATTTCATGCATTAATTTTTTTTCTCTTGTATTTTAATTTTGCAATAATTCTATTGACTGTTTTTTCTCGTTAACTATGTTATTTTCTTTTGCCCATTACTCACTGATTTATTATCAAGTGTCAAATCTGGTCTGACCATTGGCTGATAAAATAGCTCATTGATTATTTAATTTTGTCTTTAAATGCATTATTTGCTGGCACATCTTGGTTTCGTCAGTTAGCATCAGCTACGGAATTGAAAAAATCTGGATCGCTGTTCGCAAGAAATAAACCAGGTTTTTTTTGTGTCCAACCAAATTACTGTTCACTACTTATTTTAGAAAAGTACTTTGTTAATAGTCCAAATCCTGTTTTACAGAAAGGTATTTATGTGCAAAATAGAAAAATGTTCCCATAGCACTGTTCACTGGTAATGCAATTAACTAGAAATGAGTGTGATCTACCTTAGGAACAAGTCTGATTTAAGAAAATCAAATTGCAGATGTTTGTTGTCAGAAGAGCTGATGAGACTTCAGCCGTGCAACAGTGTACTATCAATCAAGGAGAACTGCTTCGTAAATCAAGTCCTTGATCTGTTTGGGTAGCTGTTAAACTGTAATTATAGTTCTTTAAACACTGTCTATGGCCTATTAGCACTGATAGCAAAATGATGACTATCAGTGACATTGATAGGTGCTTATCAAAAGAACACTATGTCCAAAGAAGACTCGTAATCACAGCTAATTATAACTAATTTTGGAGTTGTAATCAGGTGGCCAGGGGCAGAAAATGGGCAGAGGTCCTGCCCTTTCATAGCTCTGCCCATTTGTGCCCTGACATAGTTTGTGGGGGTGGGGGTGGGGGGGGGGGGGGGGAAGTGCCCACCTCAAAGATGCAGGCACTTTCTGCAAATATCCATTTTTTGCTTTGTCAGTCCTGCACACTCCCACCATTCTGGCATGCAGGGTGTCCAATGTTAATCACAGATGGAATGTCAGAAAATTGAGTGCAGTTTGTCAAAAACCCGCCATAGCTATTCAGTTCTGTACCACGCCAAAAATAGAAATCTACCTTCACATCGCGTAAGTCAAGAATTTGACTTGACAACATCGTTTTTTTTAAATTGTGAATACACCAATTTTAGTTTTCTAAAGGCTCTCAAAGTAGCACATCAGATGAACAGCAGATGTGTGCCTCAAATTCTGATTTGAGTAATGCTGGCAGGAAACAGCTGGCAGATCTTGTATAATTGAGGTTTTTTTTTAGTATCTGGTGCTAATTGTTGCAAGGCCAAAAATTGTATATCTGGTACAGTTGCAGCTTCTGAAGGTGTTCTCTCCATATAATGTGCTATCATTTTAACAATAACTCATAATTGTATGGTGTAAGAAATAGTAAAAAATTTCCATGGATACGGTCTTCTGTCGACGATTTGAAAATTCATTACTAATTGTCCATTTATACATTGAGGCTGCGGTTATACTACAAGCATGGAATTTTACAGCTCAGAAGACAGCCATTCGGGCATCATGGAGTTCTCTGAAAGAGGTATCCATTTAGTCCCAGTTTCCTGTCCTTTCCCCATACACTATTCACCCAAATATTTATCCACTTTCAAAAACTGTTTGTACTTCCATCTCTGTGTCTCCATGTCCTATCAATGCTTTGCATAACAAATGATTCTCCTATCCTCTTCCATCATTCTTTTAGTGGTGCTCATCAATTTGTGCTCTCTAGATACTGACTCACTTAACATAGAAAAAGTTGATCTCATGTTACCTTTATCTAAACCCCACTGAATCTTGAACATCTCTATAAAATCTCATTTTAAATCTTCTCTGTTTTATCAAAAAGAGCTCCCTTTTCTCTAGGCCCTCCTCATAACTAAAGCCCCTCAACCCTGATATAATCTTAGTAAAACTCTCCTCTACTCTTTCTGGCTTTGACAACCTTCCTAAACTGGACCAAATATTCTAATTGAGGCCTGACCAATGATTTGGCCTTACTTCATGCTTTGTACTCACTGCCTTTTTTTTTCCAACAGCCATATCAACTTGTTCTCCATTTTTAAAGAATTGGATATTTGAACCCATAAGTCCCTCTACTCTTCCCTCATTCTTCTTCCAAAATGTGTTACCCCATATTTCTTTACATTAAATTTTGACATACATCTTATCTGCCCAATCTGTTAAACTTCTGTCCTTTTGAAGTCACTTAAAATCTTCTTCACAGTTAACCACATTTCCTACTTTTATGTCTCTTATGAGTCACTACAGTGTTGATTTCCAGCCAGCGGTAGTTAATTAATACTACAGGCTGTAAACTTGACTTGTTGGCCAAGAGAAGCTCTGTATCTCTCCACTCTCGGGTGGTAAATTTGAAATATATCGACAGCATAAGCAATGGTGTTTATATTATCAAAACATGCCAAGTGACTTTGTGCCCAAGGAGTCCAAAAGATCAGTCAGCATTTTCAAAGTTTGTTTTGCAAGTGCCTTGGAGCTGCACTACATGTGTTGCCAAGCCCCAGCGGCGAAAGACTGCCTCTCTGTAGCTGTGTTGTACACTACTGTGTATGTTATAATAGCACTTATGCATTGGTGGAAAAATACCAATCGAATTGTTTCCTTGTGCCCTGCTGGCCAGGTAAAGGTATTGCCCAATGTGTGTGTGTATATTTTATATTTATAATAGATAAATAGATATATACATATATATTTATATATTATATTTATATTATATTTATGTAAATATATATATTTGTGTGTATTTATATTTATAATATGAATACTAGAGGCTATCAATATAAGATAGTCACCAAGAAATCAAATAGGGAATTCAGAAGAAACTTCTTTACCTAGTGTGGTGAGAACGTAGCACTCGCTACCACGGCGTAGTTGAAGGGAATAATATAGATGCATTTAAGAGGAAGCTAGATAAGCATACGAGGGAGAAGCGAATAGAGGGTTATGCGGATAGATTTAGAAGAGCAAGGATGGGAGACACCTCGAGTACAACATAAATGCCGGCATGGACTGGTTGGGCCGAATGGCCTATTTCTGTGCCGTATATTCTATGTAATCCTATGTCATGTGTGTGTATATGTATGTTGCTTCTCTTTGCTGGCTGCAAGGATTGTGTGCAAGATGAGTTTGGAACATCAACCCATCTCGCCGTAAATGCATACACACACAAACTATTAGGGTAATCAGTCCAGGAAATGGAGGTGAAAAAAGCCTGGTGCAGTTTGTGAAGTGTGATTCCAAATCTGGATTTAAGCAGTATTAATGTGGCAGAGCAGAGGGAGCACTGAGTGGGAAAGAGTTCCACTACCCAGAATTCTCATTTCCCCAGCTTGAACACAAAAAAAGGTTGACTTAAAAAAAAATTGTTGATTGGCTTGTGTGGACAGCCTCTTCTGTGTGGAGCGGCTAATCCTATCAGCCATTGCATAATGTAGTGTTTTTGTCTTCAGAGCAACAATAATCTCTCATAATCTGTGTTTGATCACCAGTATCCTGAACTCATTGGTCATGTTTGAAATTAAAATGTTTTAATGTAAATGTCATTAACTGCGAATTGGTGTCAGACCAGATGGAGCTCTTGTATGTAATAGACACCTTGCAGTAAGTGCCATGGGCCAGCCTAAGAGCTGTGGGCCTAGAAATTTGGGCGCATGCACTTTTGGCTACCTGGGGGGGGGGGGGGGGGGGGGAACGGCGATCAATCCCTGCACCTGAACGATGAAGCCCGAGGTGCCCCGATAAGAACATAAGAAAAGGAGCAGGAGTAGGCCATTTGGCCCCTCGAGCCTGCTCCACCATTTAATAAGATCATGGCTGATCTGATCTTGGGCTCAGTTCCACTTCCCTGCCCGCTCCCCATAACCCTTCACTTCCTTATCGCTCAAAAATCTGTCTACTTCCACCTTAAATATATTCAATAACCCAGCCTTCATAGCTCTCTGGGGCAGAGAATTCCAAAGATTCACAACCCTCAGAGAAGAAATTCCTCCTTATCTCAGTTCTAAATGGGCGACCCTTTATTCTGAAACTATGCCCCCTAGTTTCAAGAGGGGAAACATCTACTTTGCATCGACCTTGTCGAGCCCCTTCAGTATCTTTATGTTTCAATAAGATCACCTCTCATTCTTCTAAATTCCAATGAGTATAGGCCCAACCTGCTCAACCTTTCTTCATAAGTTAATCTCTTCATCTCGGGAATTAACCTAGTGAACCTTCTCTGAACTGCCTCCAATGCAAGTATATCCCTCCTTAAATAAGGAGACCAAAACTGTACACGGTGCTCTAGGTGTGGCCTTACCAGTACCCTGTACAGTTGTACCAAGACTTTTCTGCTTACTCTATTCCCTTTGCAATAAAGGCCAACATTCCATTTGCCTTCCTGATTACTTGCTGTACCTGCATACTAACTTTTTGTGTTTCATGCACAAGTACCTCTGTACTGTAGCATTTTGTAATTTCTCTCCATTTAAATAATTTGTTTATTTTTCCTGCCAAAGTGGATAACCTCACACTTTCCCACATTATATTCCACCTGCCAAATGTTTGCCCACTCACTTAGCCTGTCTATAACCCTTTGCAGATTTTTTGTGTCCTCCTAATAACTTGCTTTCCTACCCATTTTTGTATCATCAGCAAACTTGGCTACATTACACTCAATCCCTTCATCCAAGTCATTAATATAGATTGTAAATAGTTGAGACCCAGCACCGATCCCTGTGGCACCCCACTAGTTGCCGTTTGCCAACCGGAAAATGACCCATTTATCCCGACTTTGTTTTCAGTTCGTTAGCCAATCCTCCATCTGTGCTAATATATTACCCCCAACCCCGTGAGCTTTTATCTTGTGCAGTAACCTTTTATGTGGCACCTTATCGAATGCCTTCTGGAAATCCAAATACAGCACATTCACTGGTTTCCCCTTATCCACCCTGCTTGTTACATCCTCAGAGAACTTCAGCAAATTTTTCAAACATGATATTGGGCCTCCGACCTTATTTCCACGAAGCCGGTAAGCTTCCGTTGAAATGTAATTGGAGATTGTCCCTTAGGCAAGTGAGGAAGGGTGGGTGATCAAGTTGGGTGGTAGCAGTGACCGGAGGGGAAGGGTTAGTAGGTGGAGCTGTCTGAGAGATGCGTGGACCGACCGCACTGTTCTACGTGGAATTGGGAGAAGCACTCCTTCTCCCGACTCCACATTCATTAAAAAATTTATCTCATTGGTTGCAGCATGTAGGCCTGGTCTTCCTTCGTGCAGTTGGTAGTATGCCTCAAATATGCGTTAGGCCCCTAATTTGCATACGCAAAGGGCTGGTTTCAGTCATGGGCACTGCACACCAATTCTTTTTGGCCTTTACCAATATGACGGGCGACGCAC
This sequence comes from Pristiophorus japonicus, assembly GCF_044704955.1. Classification (NCBI taxonomy): domain Eukaryota; kingdom Metazoa; phylum Chordata; class Chondrichthyes; family Pristiophoridae; genus Pristiophorus; species Pristiophorus japonicus. The sequence goes on from NC_091983.1 coordinate 126,499,791, forward strand.
CACCAACTCATAATGTGCGTGCACTTCCTGCCATATTGAAGACTTGGGGTGCCATTTAGCAGTCGGAAATTGGGCGCTGCACCACCAGATTTCTAGGCCATGATTTGTTCTTTACAATGGCAGAATACAAATACACGCTTCTGAAATTGTGACAATTCCTTTGAAATCTGATCCTGGCATTTAGTAGATTGAAGATATTGTTTTCAAACTCATAATTGGATATGAAGTATTTGGTGGTTCTTGCTCTCCAGACAGTCCTGCGCCGCATTGCACCAGGAATAAAACGAATGCTATTTCCAGAGTGAAATCCTATGCTAAAACAATTACACCACTTGAATACGCAAGTGCATGGTTGATTATTATTGGAACTACATTGGAGTGTGTCATTTCTAGGAGTACTTTACAACTGAAGATTGGGATCAATTGAATTGCAGCAGTTGCACAAGCAGCAGTGCTTAATAACACTGACAAAAACATGATAAATGTATGGTAGAATATTCTACAGCTATTTGAGTCTAGTTGTCCAAACTGCACATTAGATTACTTATTCTGATGCATTATTTAAAGTTTCTATAACTGTAGACACAGTTAATTTTTTAAGAAACGATGGAAATCGGGTGAATGTTAGAATTAAGTCTTTTGCAATCAGAACTAGAGTCCCATTTTTCATTTGCTAATTATTGCAGCCTAAAGGAATACCTCAAAGTAGTGCAAGAAGGTTATGAAAATGTTACACTCTCAGCCATTCCTACGGTATTTTTATAGTGAAAATAATTTCTTTATTTTACTCAAAATAAAGTTTCTGAGGCAAACAGTGTGTGATTTCAGGAGAAATTGAGGTGAGGTGTTTGACTTTTTCAGCAGATTTTCTTTCTCCGATTGTTGGCGTAGTATTGCTGGATTGTGATGTCCAGCGACCTTGCCCCTCTCTTTGTCTGTTCTTCAAACTAGCAAATTAGAACAGACATCTATTACACGCGTACTTACTACCTCAACTACCTGGATTATTAATTTTGCCATCCAACTTCCTTTTCGCCTCACATTCCATCCCATTAGGCCTCCACATTTACCAGATTATCTTCTGTCATTGTCATCACCTGATCGCACCATCAAGGACATTGTCCCACGTTCTGGAGGAAGCAGTTTCCTTCAGTGTACACGGTCAATTTTCCACCATCCCAAACTTCCAACTGCCCTCACGTTATCCCATGCAGGTGCAACACCTGCCCATTCACTTCCTCCCACACTATTGTTCAGGGCCTCAAACACGCCTTCCTTGTGAGACTGCAATGTACATCAACTTCCTCTGATCTAGTGTGCTGTATTCACTGCTCACTGTGTGGTCTCCTTTATATTGGCAAGATCAAATGCCAATTACGTAACCACTTTGCTGAGCACCTCCGTTCTGATTACAAATGTACTCGTAACCTCCCAGTACCTCACTACTTCAACATCGCCTCCCCACCCCCTTCCATTCCCACTCTGATGTCTTCGTCTTTAGTTATTGCAGTCAAACTCAATGTAGACTTCAGGAACAGTGTGTCTCCTCTCTCCCGGTTCTATTAAAATGTTTGTTTATCTTTCAGTTTGACGACTGAGGAAGGATTCTGTTCCAAACATGTTTTCTCTATACATATGCTAACTTATGTATTCCAGAATTTTCTGTTTTTATTTGGTTTCCAACATTTGTAGCTTTGTCTGCAGTGTGGAAGTGAACACCTTATATTCAAAAGCATGTTTTAAAAATCACTTGCTAGAACTGATATACAAGTGTATTATTTTGAAGTATGAGATCCTTCAGTGATGGTTCATCAGAACTTAACATGTTGCCAAGAAGTTTAACATTTCAAGAAGGCAGAATATTATTTGAATGGTGACAGATTAGGAAAAGGGGAGGTGCAATGAGACCTGGGTGTCATGGTCATTGAAGTTTGGCATGCAGGTACAGCAGGTGGTGAAGAAGGCAAATGGCATGTTGGCCTTCATAGCGAGAGGATTTGATTATAGGAGCAGGGAGGTCTTACTGGAGCTGTACAGGTTCTTGGTGAGGCCACACCTGGAATAGTGTGTTCAGTTTTAGTCTCCTAATCTGAGGAAGGACGTTCTTGCAATTTAGGAAGTGCAGCGAAGGTTCACCAGACTGATTCCCGGGATGGCAGGACTGACATATGAGGAAAGACTGGATCGACTGGGCTTGTATTCACTGGAGTTTAGAAGAATGAGAGGGGATCTCATAGAAATATACAAAATTCTGACAGGATTGGACAGGTTAGAGGCAGGAAGAATGTTCCCGATGCTGGGGAAGTCCAGAACTAGGGGTCACAGTCTAAGAATAAGGGGTAAGCTATTTAGGACCGAGATGAGGAGAAACTTCTTCATTCAGAGAGTTGTTAACCTGTGGAATTCTCTACTGCATAAAGTTGTTGAGGCCAGTTCGTTAGATATATTCAAAAAGGAGTTAGATGTGACCCTTACGGTTAAAGGGATCAAGGGGTATGGAGAGAAACCAGGAAAGGGGTACTGAGGTGAATGATCAGCCATGATCTTATTGAATGGTGGTGCAGGCTCGAAGGGCCGAATGGCCTTCTCCTGCACTTATTTTTCTATGTTTCTCTCTCTATCTTTCTCTCTCTGCCTGATATAGCGCTGGAAAATTTGCGTGCTTGCCACCCCGGCCCCGCCCCCGAGATTGCACTCCACTTTCCTCTCGAGGGCGATAACTCCAATTTTGCAGACGGGGTGGTATTTCCACACCGGGCGCAGGAAGTCCTGCCACACCTCAGTTGACGCCCCAAACAGGGCGTTGCCGAATTTTCGGCCCCCCAATGTGCTAAATGATCTGCAAACTGTCAAATAAAAAAACAGCCAGATGCTTTAACAGATCTTCAGGGATCAGTGCTGGAACCCCAACTATTTACAATCTATATTAACGACTTGGAAGAAGGGACTGAGTGTAACATAGCCACGTTTGCTGACAAAAAGATGGGAGGAAAAGCAATGTGTGAGGAGGACACACAAAAAAATCTGTAAAAGGACACGTAGGCAAAGTGAGTGGGCAAAAAATTGGCAGATGGAGTATAATGTTGGAAAGTGTGAGGTCATGCACTTTAGCAGAAAAAAAAATCAATGAGCAAGTTATTATTTAAATGGAGAAAGATTGCAAAGTGCCGCAGTACAGCGGGACCTGGGGCTACTTGTGCATGAAACGCAAAAGGATAGTATGCAGCTGCAGCAAGTGATCAGAAAGGCCAATGGCAATTTGGCCTTTATTGCAAAGGGGATGGAGTATAAAAGCAGGGAAGTCTTGCCACAATTATACAGGGTATTGGTGAGACCACACCTGGAATACTGCGTGCAGTTTTGGTTTCCATATTTACAAAAGGATATACTTGCTTTGGAGGCAGTTCAGAGAAGGTTCACAAGTTTGATTCTGGGGATGAAGGGGTTGACTTATGAGGAAAGGTTGAGTAGGTTGGGCCTCTACTCATTGGAATTCAGAAGATTGAGAGGTATAAGATTGAGGGGGCTTGACAAGGTGCATGCAGAGAGGATGTTTCCACTGATGGGGGAGACTAGAACTCGAGGTCATGATCTTTGAATAAGGGGCCGCCCATTTAAAACAGAAATGAGGAGAAATCTGTGGAATTCACTGCCTCAGAGAGCTGTGGAAGCTGGGACATTGAATAAATTTAAGATAGACATAGACAGTTTCTTAAATGATAAGTGTAAAGTCCTTACTCTACAGTATGAAACCACACGAGGCACATTCTGGGGACAAGGTCACTCTGTGACCTTAACTCTTTATTCACAGGACTCCAAAGACGATGACCCTGCGTGGGACCTCCCTTTTTATACCTGTGTGATCAGGTAAGGAGTGTCTTCCACAAGTTCACCCCTTGTGGTCAAGGTGTGCATCTAGGTTGAGTGTATACAGTAATACAGTGATGTTACATTGTGGTTACATACACGACAATAAGGGGTTATGGGGAGCGGGTGGGGAAGTGGAGCTGGGTCCACGATGGGATCAGCCATGATATTGAATGGCGGAGCAGGCTCGAGGGGCATTATGGCCTATTCCTGTTCCTATTTCTTATGTTCTTATAATGCAGACATAAAGAATCGTAGAATGGTACAGCACAGAAGGAGGCCATTCGGCCCATCGTGTCTGTGCCTGCTCTTTGTAAGGGCTATCCAATTAGTCCCTCTCCTCCAACCTTTCCCCATAGCCCTGGAAATTTTTCCCCTTTAAGTAATTATCCAATTCCCTTTTGAAAGTTGTTATTGAATCTGTTTCCATCACCCTTTCATGCATGCACTCCAGATTGTAACAACTCACTGCATTCAAAAAATTCTCCTCATCTCGCCTCTGGTTCTTCTGCCAATGTCCTTAAATCTGTGTCATAGAAACATAGAAAATAGGTGCAGGAGTGGGCTATTCGAGCCTGCACCACCATTCAATAAGATCATGGCTAATCATCACCTCAGTACCCGTTTCCTGCTTTCTCTCCATACCCCTTGAACTCTTTAGCCGTAAGGGCCATACCTAACTGCCTCTTGAATATATCCAACAAACTGGCCTCAACAACTCTCTGCGGTAGCGAATTCCACAGGTTAACAACTCTGAGTGAAGAAGTTTCTCCTCATCTCGATCCTAAATGGCTTACCCCTTATCCTTAGACTGTGTCCCCTGGTTCTGGACTTCCCCAACATTGGGAACATTCTTCCTGCATCTAACCTGTCCAGTCCCGTCAGAATTTTATAAGTTTCTATGAGATTCCCTCTTATCCTTCTAAACTCCAGTGTATAAAGGCCCAGTTGATCCCAGTCTCTCCTCATTTGTCAGTCCTGCCATCCCAGGAATCAGTCTGGTGAACCTTCGCTGCACTCCCTCAATAGCAAGAACGTCCTTCCTCAGATTAGGAGACCAAAACTGAACACACTATTCCAGGTGAGATCTCACCAAGGCCCTTTACAACTGCAGTAAGACCTCCCTGCTCCTATTCTCAAATCCTCTAGCTAGGAAGGCCAACATGCCATTTGCCTTCTTCACCGCCTGCTGTTCCTGCATGCCAACTTTCAATGACTGATGTACCATGACACCCAGGTCTCATTGCACCTCCCTGCTCGTAATCTGCTGCCATTCAGATAATAGTCTGCCTTCTGGGTATCGACTTTTCTGCCACTGGAAACAGTTTTTCCTTATTTACTCCATCAAAATTCCTTAATAATTTTGGACACTTCTATGAAATTTCCCCTTAATCTTCTCTGCTCTAGGAAGAACAACTCCTGTTTCTTTAGTCTATCCACATAACTGAAGTCCTTCATCCCTGGTACCATTCCAGTAAATCTCCTCTGCACTTTCTAAAGCCTTGACATGCTTCCTAAAGTGTGGTGCCCAGAATTGAACACAACACTCCAGCTGTGGCCGGAGTATTTTATAAAGGTTTGCCATAACTTTGTTGCTTTTGTACTCTGTCTCTATTAATAAAGCCAAGGATCTCGTATGCCTTTTTAACAGCCTTCTCATCTTGTCCTGCCACCTTCAAAGGTTTGTGTACATGTATCCATGCTCTCTCTGTTCCTGCACCCCTATTTAGTTTGGAATAAAACAGAAAATGTTGGAAGTACTCAGCAGGCCAGGGAGCATCTGTGGCAAGAGAAACAGAGTTAACGTTCCAGGTTGATGACTTTTTGTCAGAACTGGCAAAAGTTAGGACATGCTTATTTGTAACACCGAACAGCTATGATAGGATCCCCTTGATCACATGACCGGATTGCTGATTGGTCCCCTTGGAGGATAAGACACATCCAGCAGTTTCTCTGGGATGTGTAATTAGAAACGTCCTGTTGAAGTAATCAGTGACTTTGCAAAGTGTAATTCGAGCCATTCTGACTGCTGACTCCAGACAGAAGCGAGGTCGCTTAGAACAGACAGAGCTTACGCGCACAAGTTAAGACTTTCTCCCACCCCCCCAAACAGGTTCCTGCTCCCACCATCCAAGTGCCTGACCTTCACCCTCGTCCACAGCCCATGTATCTGACATTCTCCCCCCTTCCTCCACCCCCCCCAGTTTCTGACCACCTCCCCCTGCCCAAATTCCACAAACTCTGATTCATGACCTTTGTAAAGTATATAATGACTGAAAAGACTTGTTACTGTAAGCTCACTCGGGTGTAAACCTGGTCCACTTTATTCACGCCCAAAGTGACTACAATATCTGGTACCAGCACTTATATACCAGGGCCCGCACACGCGCATACAGCCTGATGACCTCCGACAGTGGCGCCCCCTGGTGTCTAGTGACCCCAAGCATCAATACATGACAATCTTCTTCTTCCTTCCCCCTCCCCCAAGCAAGTTGGTTCCTGACCTTACCACCCTCCCCACCTCCACCCTACGCCAAAGATGGGGCAATGTGTGTGGTCACGGATTGTTAACTGGTTTGTTGGGTATGAAGTGAATCGTGACAGTGTCGTGACTTCCGGATTTCATCCACACAAATGATATCACTTGTCACACACACACTGAACTTTCTGAAAAATCAACCAAGTGTAGGGGAGGAGAGGTAGAACATGGTATGGGTGTAAAAGGGGTGGGGTTGGAAGAATGTGGTCTGTCTAAACTGAATTCCCCCTCTCCTCCGATCTCTTCTCAGCACCCCCCCCCATCCAGTCTCTCTCTCTGCCCCACTTTCTCCCCCAGTTTATCTATCTCCCTCCCCCACCACACAGTCTTTGTCTCCTTCCTCCACCACCCCACCCCCCAGTCGCTCACTCCTGCCTCTGCCCCACTCACTCACTCTCACTCACTCAGCACTGGCATGCGCGCTCAGATCGAGCCGCATGCGCAAAAAGGGAGGTAGTCCAAGCTGCGCAGGCGCAGAAGGACGCAAAGTTATGAAAATAATCACTGCAAAAGTTAGACATGTAACAGGTTTTATGCAAGTACAGAGGCAGGGAAAGGCAGAGGGGAGGTATGAACACAAGGGATGATCTGTGATCGGGTAGAAGGCAGGAGTGATTAAATGACAAAAGGTTTGAAGGGGGAGGGGAAGTTGGAGATGAGATATATTGTCCTGTTGATTGAAGAACAAAACTAAGAGGTAGAAAAGCTTGTCTATGGTGAGGGTGGAGAAACCCTGCTGAGATTAAATGAAAACTGAAGAAATAGGAACAGGCGTAGGCCATTTGGCCTCTCGAGCCTGCTCCGCCATTCAATAAGATCATGGTTGATCTGATCTTGGCCTCAACTCCACTCCCCCGCCCGTTCCCCATAACCCTTGACTCCTTATCATACAACAATCTGTCTATCTCCACCCTAAATATATTCGATGACCCAGCCTCCACCGCACTCTGGATTACAGAATTCCAGTGAGTCACTGCCCTCTGAAAGAAGAAATTCCTCCTCATTTCAGTTTTAAATGGACAACCCCTTATTCTAAAACTATGTCTCCTAGTTCTAGATTCCCCCACGAGGGGAAACATCCTCTCTGCATCTAGCCTGTCAAGCCCCCTCAGAATCTTATACATTTCAATAAGATCACCTCTCATTCTTCTAAACTTCAATGAGTATAGGTTCAACCTGCACAAACTTTCTTCATAAGACAACCCCTTCATCTCAGGAGTCAACCTAGTGAACCTTCTCTGAACTGCCTCCAATGCAAGTATATCTTTCCTTAAATAAGATCATCAAAACTGTCCGTAATACTCCAGGTGTGGCCTCACCAATACCCTGTACAATTGTAGCAGGACTTCTCTGTTTTTATACTCTATATCTCCCTTGCAATAAAGGCCAACATTCCATTTGCCTTCCTGATTACTTGCTGTACCTGCATACTAACTTTTTGTGTTTCATGTACAAGAACCCCCAGATCCCTCTGTACTGCAGCATTTTATAATCTCTCTTTGTAATAATTTGCTTTTTTTATTTTTTCTACCAAAGTGGATAACCTCACATTTTCCCACATTATACTCCATCTGCCAAATTTTTGCCCACTCACTTCGTCTATCAATGGGCCCAAGTTTCCTAGGAGTTGCTCCGTTTTTTTTTTGGCGCAACTAGATTTTTTTGGAGTAACTTAAAAATCGCACTTCTCCCCATTTGAGTTGCTCCAGTGTAAGTGAGTTAGTTAGGTTTTTTTTTAAGTTCAGTTTTTTTTTCCAAAAGGGGGCGTTACCAGCCACTTATGCTTGTTTTGGCCATTTAAGCAAGTTTAGCCAGCTAAAACTTACTCCAAACTAAGTTAGGCCAGAGTAAGTGACCACTTTTGTACGTTCTGAAAAACCCTGCGGTGAATTAAGAGATCAGCGCAGGTAACCTCCAAGTGACAGTGTTATGATAGGAATGCTAGTTTTTTTTTAATCCCAAGCAGCGAGACTGGACAGGGTGTAGATATTATCAGCCTGATTAAACTGAGTATATTTTTAGAAAAGGTAGCTAGATATTAAAGTACTGGAAAATCTTTGAAGATTCTTTTCTCCCCCGCCAGATCAAATCTCTTTCCCCCCCCCCCCCCCCCCCACCACCAACCAGTCTCTTGTAGCCCTCAGTGCGAGAAGGCAGCGGCCAGCCTGTGCGGCAGGCCACTCGGCCTGGGATAGAGAAGGCGAGCGTCGGCTCCTCCCACACAGCCTGCATCTCACACACTCAGATTCTGAGGGCGAGGAGCTACTGCACATGTGCGCACACTCTAGTGTGCGCATGTGCTCCTGCTCCTATTTCTTCAGCACCGGGACCTGGCTCCGCCCCCGAATCCAGTTGCCATGCTATGCCACCATGGAGGAGAGGCTGGGGAGCTGCCAAACTTGGCCCGAAGATTTTTGGCGCTCTTGGAGTTCTACAAAAGTGGCGCACCTCTGATGAGTGCACCAGAAATCTATACTGGCCAAATTTGGGCCCTATTTCCCTTTGCAGATTCCTTACGTCCTCCTCACAAATTGCTTTCCCAACTATCTTTGTATCATCCGCAAATTTGACTACATTACACTCGATCCCTTCATCCAAGTCATTAATATAGATTGTAAATAGTTGAGGCCCCAGCACTGTGGCACCCCACTGGTTACAGTTTGCCAGCCAATCAATGACCCATTTATCCTGACTCTCTGTTTTCTGTCAGTTAGCCAGTCCTCTATCCATGCTAATATATTACCCCAACACCTTGTGCTCTTACCTTGGTACAGTCACCTTTTATGTGGCACCTTATCGAATGTCTTCTGGAAATCCACATTCCCAACATCTACTGGTTCCCCTTTATCCATCCTGCCCGTTCCACCCTCAAAGAACTCGAGCAAATTTGTCAAACATGATTTCCCTTTCATAAAACCATGCTGACACTGCTTGACTGCATTATGATTTTCTAAATGTCCTACTATTTCCTTAATAATAGACTCCAGTATTTTCCCAATGATAGGCTAACTGATCTATAGCTTCCTGCTTTCTGTCTCTCTCCTTTCTGAAATAGGGGCGTAATATTTGCAATTTACCAATTCGCTGGGACCTCTCCAAAATCCCGGGAATTTTGGTAGATTACAACCAATGCATCCACTATGTCTGCAGCCACTTCTTTTAAGACCCTAGAATGCAGGCCATCAGGTTGTTGAGGAGAAATCTCCCTTTCTCCCTAGCGGATCCGCTGAAATAATGGATCGATGCTCTTGATGGATGACACACTTAGAGATAGGTTAGAAACGATTTATTCTGGCATATGCAAGGGAAGGTCTGTTCTGAGTTGCCCAAGACAGAATCTTCAAAAATCCAATGGTCTCACTGGTCTTTATACAGATTTCTAGTGAGCCGGTCTATAACATATCTTTTGAAGTGACAGTGATTTAACTGCCACAAATAACACAGATGTAAGGCAGAGACAAATAACAGAATTTGTTACCATATTTGGTTCAGTCAAAGAAAACATTCAATTCACAAAGCACAGAAACCTTTGTTAACATGAAAGACGGGAATTTAGTTCAGTTAAACATTGGTTTAAAACATTTGTTAACCCTTATCAGACTGCCTGCTGTGTGAGCTGATCCCTTCTTCTTCCTGAGCATTTGGCTTCTTTGAATATGTTATCTCTGCCTCTCGGAATGTGTTTGTTTCTACAGGTTTGATTTATGGGCTTTCTCAGCCTGTTCCACATTCTTTAAGAGTTAAACACATAAACTGTTCCATGTATTCCTTCAAATTTAAAGTTCAATTTTCTATCATATATGTGAGTTTTACATACAATCTGTCGATAATTCCTTACCCTACTGCAAGGTCCAGGGGACTTGTCCACCTTTGATCCCATTAGTTTGCGTAATACTTTTTCTCTAGTGATAGTGATTGTTTTAAGTTTCCCCCCCCCCCTCTCCCAATAGCCCCTTGATTATCAATTATTGGGATGCTTTTAGTGTCTTCTGCCATGAAGACTGATACAAAATATTTGTTCAAAGTCTCTGCCATTTCCCTGTTTCCCATTATTAATTCCCCAGTCTCATCCGCTAAGGGACCAACGTTTACTTTAGCTAATCTCTTTTTATGGGCTAAAATTTCCCTAACCTGTTTTTCTGGCGCCCTCACCTGAGGTGCGTCGCTTTTGTCCGCCTCCAAGCGCGCCGAAAAAGACCTCCGTATTCTGGCCACTCCCCAGCCTCTCCTTTGCCGTGGTACAGCGAGGGCCAATGGATTGGGGGCGGAGCCAGGTCCCAGTGCTGAAAACAGTGCTGGGACCTCTGCACGTGCGTGCTAGAGTCTGCGCGCATGTGCAGTAGCTCCTGGAAGGCCATTTCTGCAAACGCGCTGCAGGCTGTGTAGGAGGGGCCCGAAGCACACCGTCCCTAGCCCTGGCCAATGGGCTCCCTCATCGGCAGCCCGCTGTGTTCCCCAAGGTAGGACTTCTATTTTTTATTTGTTATTTACTGATTGATTTTGGTGCTTTAGGTGCAGGGTTCCTTCTATTTTTTTATTTGTTATTTATTGATTGCTTATTATTTTGGTCTTAGTGCTTTAGAGGCAGGGTTCCTTGTATTTTATTTGTTAATTAATTGCTTATTACTTTTTGTGCTTTGTTTGGTGCTTTAAATATAGTTACTTGCGCCGATTTCTTAACTGTAAGTAAGGTTTTTCTGTGCGGATAAAAGTGGACACATACGCTGCCCTAAGTTAGTTTAGTACAACTTTTTTCTGGCCAAATTGACATAAATAGTATAAGTGGCTGGGAACGCCCCTTTTGGGGAAAAAAAAACTGACCAAACAAAAAACTTAACCAACTCACTTACACCAGCACAAATTAAATGGCAATATTTGCAACTAAAAAGATACACCAGAAAAATCAAGTTACACAAAAAAAAGGTGCAACTCATGGGGAAATTTGGGCCCTTGATAACTGTAAAAGCTCTTACTATCTGTTTTTATATTTCTTGCTAGTTTACTCGTATAAACTATTCTCTTTTTTTTTTAGTCGTCCTCTGCTGGTTTCTAAAAAATTTCCCAATCCTCTGGCCTTCCATTATTCTTGGCAACATTGTATGCCTTTGTTTTCAATTTGATACCATCTTTTACTTCCTTAGTTAGCCACGGATAGATCATCTTTCTCGTAGAGTTTTTCTTTCTCACTGGAATATATCTTTGCTGAGAGTTATGAAATATCTCCTTAATTGTTTGCCACTGTTCATCTACTGTCCTACCCTTTAATCTATTTTTCCAGTCCACTTTAGCCAACTCTGCCTTAATACCTTTTGTAATTACCTTTATTTAAATTCAGGACACTAGTTTGAGACCTAGCTTTCTCACCCTCAAACTGAATTTGAACTTCTACCATGCTATGAACACTCTACCCATGAGATCATAATTAATTCAGTCTCATTACACATTACCAGATCTAAAATAGTCTGCTCCTTGGTTGGTTCCACAACATATTATTCTAAGAAACCATCCCGAATATGCATTCTGAACTCTTCCTCAAGGCTAGCTTTGGCAATTTGATTTGTCCAATCAATATGAACATTAAAATCGCCCATGATTATTGCTGTACCTTTCTTACAAGCCTCCATTATTTCTTGATTTATACTCTATCCTACTGTGTGGCTACTGTTTGGGAGCCTGTAGACCACTCCCACCAGTGACTTCTTTCCCTTATTACTTTTTACCTCCACCCAAACTGATTCTACATCTTGATCTTCTGAGCAAATATAATTTCTCACTACTGCACTGATCTCATTCTACCCCACCTCCTTTTCCTTTCTGCCTATCCTTCCAAAATGGCAAGTACCCCTGAATATTCAGTTCCCAACCTTGGTCACCTTGCAACCACGTCTCTAATGGCTATCAGATCATAACCATTTATTTCTATTTGTACCATCAACTCATCTATCTTGTTACGAATGTTGCATGCATTCAGATAAAGAGCTTTTAATTTTGTTTTTTTACCATTTTTCTCTATTCTGACCCCACTTTCTGATGCACTCATTTATACACTCTGTCCCTTCCTGTCACACTCTGGATATCATTACCCCACCACTACCCTGCACTATGGCCTTCTCCTTTCTTTTTGACTTTTTACATTTCTGCTCCCCGATCCCTCCCCCCCACTATTTAGTTTACAACCTTATCTACAGCCCGTGTCATTCGATTCGCCAGGACACTGGTCCCAGCCTGGTTCAAGTCAAGCCCGTCCCAATGGAACAGCTCACTTATCCCAGTACTGGTGCCAGTGCCCCATGAATTGAAATCTATTTCTCCCACACCAGTCTTTTGAACCACGTGTTCATCTCTCTGATCTTATTTACCCTATGCAAATTTGCTCGTGGCTCAGGTAGTAATCCAGAGATTATTACTTTTGCAGTTCTGCTTTTTTATTTAGCCCCTAGCTGCTCATACTCCCTCAGCAGAACCTCTTTTTGTCCTACCTATGTTGTTGGTACCTATGTGGACCATGTCATGTATTCAACCAGCAATGTAACCCATGTATAAACTGACCTAAGTTGTACACCGTGAGAACACTGACCACTAGGTGGGAGACACTCCTAACCTGGACCTTCAGGTATAAAAGGGGAAGCTCCACTCACCTTCATCACTTGAGTGCTAAGGAATAAAGGACAGGTCACAGACTGACCTCTCAAGCATGGGCCTCATGTGCATTTATACTGTGTAGTAAGGACGTATCAATAGCGACAAGAAACTGGGATTTAAACCACGCGAGCATGGCCACTAGCAGAACAGACGAGAGGTACTGTGTTAAGGAATGGTTGGGACAGAGATTCAACATTGTTAAAGCAGCACACAGTTCTCCAGGCAGACAAGGGCAGTCAGGCATGCCCCAACATGTAGTCGAACCCAGAGGGGGAGTTCGACAGAGACAATGGCAAGCTGAACAGCGATTCACGCCATTGCAAGGGACAATGCGGCCAGTAATGGGGCCATCAACACCTGTTAATGGTGCACTCAAGGACAATAACAGGGGCAGTCAGGGACAATCGACTGGCAAGGGACCTTTTGTTTCAAACCGCAACTCATGCTGGAGGCGTGGAGGCATACATTCAGCCGGATTTTGCAGAGATGAGCAAAATACCTGCAGAAATGGACACTGGGGGAAATCGCTGGAAGCTGAAGTTCAGCGAGTTCATGTGGAGCACGTATACAGTTCATACACCAGGACGCCACCGATAATGATGAAAGTGCTCCTCAATGGCATCCCAGTATCAATGGAGTTAGACACGGGTGCCAGCCAGTCCCTGATGGGTATCAAACAGTTCGAAAAGTTGTGAGCATCCAAGGCCAGGAGGCCAAAATTATCGCCGATTGACGCACAGCTACGGACTTACACAAAGCAGATCATTCCGGTGCTAGGCAGCGCCACGGTAGTCGTGACCCACAAAGATTCGGAGAACAGGTTGCCACTCTGGATTGTCCCAGGGGACGGTCCCGCACAACTGGGGAGGAGTTGGCTTGCTATCATGAACTGGAAATGGGGCGATGTCAATGCAATTTCCTCTGTGGAGCGAGTATCATGCTCACAGGTCCTGGACAAATTTGACTCATTATTTCAACCCGGCATTGGCACTTTCATGGCCAAGGTAGTGATTCACATAAACCTGGACGCCAGGCCAGTACACCACAAGGCCAGAGCGGTGCCGTACGTGATGCGGGAAAAGATAGAAGGCGAATTGGACCGCCTGTTGAGGGAAGGCATCATCTCGCCAGTCGAATTCAGTGACTGGGCGAGCCAGATTGTGCCGGTGCTCAAGGCGGATGGGTCGGTCAGGATATGTGGCGATTACAAGGCCACCATCAATCGGGTGTCACTCTAAGACCAGTACCCGCTACCAAGAGCGGAGGATCTCTTTGCAACGCTATCCGGTGGCAAACTTTTTTCAAAATTGGACCTGACCTTAGCTTACATGACCCAGGAGCTGGCGAGTGAGTCGAAGAAGCTGACCACCATCACGACACACAAGGGGTTGTTTGAGTACAACAGATGTCTGTTCGGGATTCGCTCGGCCGCCGCGATCTTCCAACGAAATATGGAAAGCCTCTTCAAGTCGATTCCAGGGACGGTGGTTTTTCAGGACGACATCCTCATTACGGGTTACGATACTGAAGAACACCTCCACAACCTGGAGGAGGTGCTACGCAGACTGGACCGTGTAGGTCTGCGACTGAAAAAGGCGAAGTGCGTCTTCCTAGCTCCAGATGTAGAATTCCTGGGGATGAGGGTAGCAGCAGATGGGATCAGCCCTACTGCGTCCAAGACGGAAGCGATCCAGAGAGCACCCAGACCCCGTAACACGACGGAGCTGCGTTCGTTCCTGGGGCTCCTGAATTATTTTGGTAACTTTCTTCCCAAATTGAGCACGCTGCTAGAGCCACTACACGTGCTCCTACGCAAAGGTCGCGAATGGGTCTGGGGGGACAGCCAGGAAAGGGCTTTTAATAGAGCACGCAATTTGTTATGTTCCAACAATCTGTTAACGCTATATGACCCATGTAAGAAACTTGTGTTAACGTGCGATGCGTCGTCCTATGGTGTCGGGTGTGTGTTGCAGCATGTCAATGCCAAGGGCCAGTTACAGCCGGTAGCTTATGCCTCCAGGAGTCTGTCCCAGGCAGAAAGGGGCTACGGGATGGTAGAAAAGGAGACGCTCGCATGTGTATATGCGGTAAAGAAAATGCACCAGTACCTGTTTGGCAGGAAATTTGAGCTGGAGACAGATCACAAACCCCTAACGTCCCTTTTGGCTAACAACAAGGCCATAAATGCAAACGCATCGGCCCGCATACAGAGGTGGGCACTCACGTTAGCTGCCTATGACTATACAATTCGACACAGACCGGGCACCGAAAACTGCGCCGATGCACTCAGCGGGCTCCCACTAGCCACCACTGAGGGGGCTACCGAGCATGGTGCTGAGATGGTCATGGCTGTTGAAGCTTTCGGAAGCGAAGGCTCACCCGTGACAGCCCGTCAGATTAAAGTCTGGACAAATAGAGACCCGCTATTGTCCCTAGTCAGGAAATGTGTCCTGAATGGGGACTGGGCAGCCACGTACAGGGCGTGCCCTGAGAAATTTAAACCATTTCACAGGCGCAAGGATGAACTCTCGATTCAGGCCGATTGCCGACTGTGGGGAAACCGTGTAGTCATGCCCCAGATGGGCAGAGAGGTGTTTATCAGAGAACTCCACAATGGACACCTGGCCATTGTCACGATGAAGGCAATTGCCAGGTCACACGTTTGGTGGCCAGGGATAGACGCAGATCTGGAACTTTGTGTTCGCAGGTGCAACACGTGTGCCCAGCTGGGCCATGCGCCCAGGGAAGCCCCCCTTAGCCCCTGGCCATGGCCCGCCAAGCCTTGGCCACGCATCCATGTGGACTACGCAGGTCCTTTCATGGGGAAAATGTTTTTGGTTGCAGTAGACGCCTACTCCAAATGGATCGAGTGTGACATTTTAAATTCAAGCACATCCTCTGCCACGGTAGAAAGTCTACGGGCAATGTTCGCCGCCCACAGTCTACCGGACATCTTGGTCAGCGACAATGGCCCGTGCTTCACAAGCACTGAATTCCAGGACTTCATGGCAGGCAATGGAATTAACCATGTTAGAACGGCACCGTTCAAGCCGGCCTCAAACGGCCAGGCAGAACGAGCAGTGCAGATAATCAAACAGGGGATGCTCAGATTCCAAGGGGGTTCCCTTCAAACCCGCTTATCACGCCTCCTGTTGGCCTATAGATCCCGACCATACTCGCTCACAGGGGTTCCACCCGCAGAGCTACTAATGAAAAGGACGCTCAAAACCCGATTATCCCTTATACACCCCACCATGAAAGAAATTGTCGAGAGCAGGCGCCAGTCACAATATCACTACCCTGACAGGAATGCGAGGGCGCGATGTATTGATGTAAATGATCCTGTTTTTGTCCTCAACTACGATGCAGGGCCCAAATGGCTCGCAGGCACTGTGGTTGCCAAAGAGGGAAATAGGATTCTGGTCGTTAAACTTACCAATGGACAAATCTGCCGCAAACATGTGGATCAAACAAAAAGGAGGTTCAGCAACCCCATAGAAGAAGCAGAGGAAGAACACGATATAGAGCTCACTCCACCACAGGTGACCGAACACCGGAACCAAAGGGAGGAGAGCCCAGTCACTGGGCAGTCCGGACAGGCCTGAGGCACCGCAAACAGCAGACACTCAGGCCAGCGCCCAACAACCGGAGCCCCAACTCAGGCGCTCTACAAGGGAGCGTAAACCACCAGAGAGACTCAACCTGTGATCCCAATAAGACTTTGGTGAGGGAGGTGATGTCATGTATTCAACCAGCATTGTAACCCATGTATAAGCTGACCTAAGTTGTACACCGTGAGAACACTGACCACTAGGTGGGAGACACTCCTAACCTGGACCTTCAGGTATAAAAGGGGAAGCTCCACCCACCTTCATCACTTGAGTGCTAAGGAATAAAGGACAGGTCACAGACTGACCTCTCAAGCATGGGCGTCGTGTGCATTTATACTGTGTAGTAAGGACGTATCAGACCACAACAACTGGATCTTCCCCTTCCCACTCCAAGTTCCTCTCCAGCCCAGAGGAAATATCCTTAACCCGAACAGGCAACACAGCCTTCGGGACTCACGCTCTTGGCTGCAGAGAACAGTACCTATCCCCCTAACTATACTGTCTCCTACCACTACCATATTTCTTTTTACTCCCCCCAACTTGAATGGCCCCCTGTACCACGGTGCGGTGGTCAGTTTGCTCATCCTCCCTGCAGTCCCTGCTCTCGTCCACACAGGGAGCAAGAGCCTCGAACCTGTTGGACAAGAGTATGGGCTGAGGCTCCTCCATCACTCGATCCTGGGTCCCCATACCTTCCTCACTCATAGTCACACCCTCCTATCCCTTCCACGGACCAAATTTGAATTATTTAACCTGAGGGGTGTGACTCTCTGCTGGAATACAATGTCGCGGTAACTCTCCCCCTCCCTGATGTATCGTAGTGTCTGAAGCTTGGACTCTAGGTTATCAGCGGGAAGCCGAAGTTCCTTGAGCCGCCAACACTTACTGCGGATGTGGTTACCGTGGATCACACTGGTGTCCACCAGCTCCCACATGCTGCAGCTAC
Organism: Pristiophorus japonicus; assembly: GCF_044704955.1. Lineage (NCBI taxonomy): Eukaryota > Metazoa > Chordata > Chondrichthyes > Pristiophoridae > Pristiophorus > Pristiophorus japonicus. The sequence goes on from NC_091983.1 coordinate 126,517,396, forward strand.
AACACATTGTCCGCCCTGCCATCTCTAATATATTTTATTTAATTAATTAAGTTTTCAAGTTTGGAAATATTAATTATCTATGTTTAGTGTTTAATCCCAGCTCTTAATTTAAAGCAGTGCCCAATTTTAGAAGAGAGAGAAATACTGACCAACCAATCACTTGCGTGCTTTCCTGTGACGTCACACTTTGATTTATTTTTACTTCTTTCCCATCACAGGTCCGTTGGCGCTGCTCCCAGCTCGCTGCATTATCCTCCCACTCTGGTCTGGTCTCCCGCTGGTTGGGTGCTGCTTTATCCTCCCGCTCTGGTCTTATTCCCAGTGTCCTGGCCAATATTTATCTCTCAATCAACATAACAAAAAAAAACAGATTATCTGGTCATTATCACATTGCTGTTTGTGGGAGCTTGCTTGTGCTCAAATTGGCTGCCGTATTTCCTGCATTGCAACGGTGACTACACTCCAAAAGTACTTCATTGACTGTAAAGTGCTTTAGGCCTAGCCTAGCCATATAGAGACAGTTATATGGAGTGCGACTGCAGGGAACAGTGCCAGCCCTTATACATGGCCTTCTTCGACCTTTGACACTGTCAACCGCAGGGGTCTATGGAGCGTCCTCCTCCGTTTTGGATGCCCCCAAAAGTTCGTCAACATTCTCCACCTGCTCCACGACAACATGCAGGCCATGATTCTTACCAACGGATCTATTATAGACCCAATCCACGTCCGGACTGGGGTCAAACAGGGCTGCATCATCGCCCCAACCCTCTTCTCAATCTTCCTCGCTGCCATGCTCCACCTCACAGTCAACAAGCTCCCCGCTGGAGTGGAACTAAACTACAGAACCAGTGGGGACCTGTTCAACCTTCGCCGTCTCCAGGCCATGTCCAAGACCACCCCAACCTCTGTCGTCGAGCTACAGTATGCGGACGACGTCTGCGCACATAGAGGCTGAACTCCAGGACATAGTTGACGTATTTACTGAGATGTACGAAAGCATGGGCCTTACGCTAAACATCCGTAAGACAAAGATCCTCCACCAACCTGTCCTCGCCGCACAGCACTGCCCCCCAGTCATCAAGATCCACCGCGTGGCCCTGGACAACTTGGACCATTTCCCAAGCCTCGGGAGCCTCTTATCAACAAGAGCAGACATTGATGACGAGATTCAACACCGCCTCCAGTGCGCCAATGCAGCCTTTGGCCGCTTGAGGAAAAAAGTGTTTGAAGACTAGGCCCTCAAATCTGCCACCAAGCTCATGGTCTACAGGGCTGTAGTAATACCCGCCCTCCTATTTGGCCCAGAGACATGGACCATGTACAGCAGACACCTCAAGTCGCTGGAGAAATACCACCAACGATGTCTCTGCAAGATCCTACAAATTCCCTGGGAGGACAGACACACCAACATTAGTGTCCTCAACCAGGCCAACATCCCCAGCATTGAAGCACTGACCACACTTGATCAGCTCCTCTGGGCAGGCCACATTGTCCACATGCCAGACACGAGACTCTCATAGCAAGCGCTCTACTCAGAACTCCTTCAAGGTAAACGAGCCAAAGGTGGGCAGAGGAAACATTACAAGGACATCCTCAAAGCCTCCCTGATAAAATGCAACGTCCTCACCGACACCTGGGAGTCCCTGGCCAAAGACCGCCCTAAGTGGAGGAAGTGCATCCGGGAGGGCGCTGAGCACCTCAAGTCTCACTGCCGAGAGCATGCAGGAATCAAGCGCAGGCAGCGGAAAGAGCGTGCGGCAAACCAGTCCCATCCTCCCTTACCCTCAACGACTATCTGTCCTACCTGTGACAGGGACTGTGGCTCTCGTATTGGACTGTACAGCTACCGAAGGACTCATTCTAAAAGTGGAAGCAAGTCTTCCTCGATTCTGAGGGACTGCCTATGATGAGTTATGGTGAGTATAACGTGGGTACTCTCTGCTCCACACCCAGTGCAACTTTGTACTAAAACACCTCAACACCGAACGCAATGTAAATCCACAATCCAGTCACACTAATGGAGTGAGAGATCTGTTGGGTGTGAAATAAATGATTGCTGCTGGAAGCTTGGTGGGCAAGAATAAAACAGCATATCCTCTTAATTTACTACAAGCAGCATTAGGGGAGATCCACTTCTATTTTTTAAAAGTTGACAAAGACACTTTTTGAAAAAAGTAAATCATTACCGTTCTGGTTAAATCCATTTTCATTGCGTTGGTGAAATGTTGTGAAAGGGTAAGTGCTGCTGAGCTCGATGTTGAGAGCTGGTTGAAAGAAACACGGTAGAAGAGAGCTGAATTCTCATACACAATTGAAATAACTAATCTTAACTGATATTAATCTCCTCTCATCCAGTTTCCCCCAATCATTCCCTCAGTAAACTATCAATTAAAATGATGTGAAAAAGGAAAGGATGTATGTGGGATCATCATTTTTTATACATTTCCTTTTAACAGAGAGCACCATTCGGAACAATTCACTTACTACATGAAACATAATGGATTTGATTTGTCTGCCTTCATTCATTCACATCATTAAACTATTTGAGTTCTCAGCTGGGCATCTTCCTCCTGAAATGAAGCCTTTGTTAAAAAAAAAAAGGATTTCATAAATTCTTGATTCGATTTACTTTTGTGACGTTTAAAGAAATTCTATGTGATCAGTTAATATTTGAGAATTAGAGCAATTCTTAAGCTCTAGTTTATCTCCATTTGCAAGAAAAAGAAAATATCTATTCCTGCTTTTAATTAAAATTCTTGTAGTAACTAGTACTTTCTACTGTTACATATGCCACTTCTTTTTGCTTTGATTTCCATTTACTGTGCCAGGCGATTATAGCCTGCATAACTGCAGCAGTGGAGCTGAAAGCAAACTTTGTTGATGAATATTTCACCACTAGGTTCAAGTTTGCATTTCCCATGTGAGTAAGAGGGGTCAGAACAAGGTGCATCTATTCTAAGGCGATCTGTGCCATCACCAAGCATTTCCAAATTCCAGAAATTACTTGGAACATCTCCAGCATATGTTTGTTTAAAAGGGTTATGATGGAATAGTCTGAGAAATTCAAGAACAGTGTGCCCTTGTTTTGTTTTATCCTTAGTTCCATCTGTATAGCGGTAAAATATTCCTATTTATCTACTGGGATTTGTAGTCCTTTTGTACAATCAAAGCTATATGTTTTGTTTAGAAAACTATCTTGCTTTATCTTTCAGAATGGTGTGTATTTATATGTTGGAGACAGCATGTCTTTTATTTTCCAGAATTCAATTGTTTAAGCAAAGAATAAACGCACCACTTTCACTTTTGAATATGTTACAAAACATTATGCAGACTGCATGAAAATAGAAATAAAATGAAAAATATGTAAACTCTGAAAGAGAGCAACATCTCTTTTTGGTGTCAATTTTACTAATTTCATCTATTGATGTTTTTTAAATCAATGTTTTTCCATTATTATTTGGTAAGAATGTAGGATTGGTGTATCTTGTGGAGATCTCCATGAACATTATAAATTACATTCTTGGTTGACTTGCAGTCATTTAGGAGCAGGAAAGAGTGTTCTCTTTATTGCCCATCTCATGAGCCAGGACAACTGAGCATACCAGCCAGGCTGTTTTGGTTCAAGCTGTTGAAGTTTGAAAGTTGATGAATCACTGTGTCATTAAATAGCTTGCCAGTGGCTGCATCACCTGAAATTGGATGCTACATGAAGAAATACTTGTGTGAAATGGTTGGGTTTCAAAAATCTGCACCATTTTCCTCAAGCAGGCAGAATTTTGAGATTTGGGTTATTGTATCCAATTCTGGGCACCGCACTTTAGGAAGGATGTGAAGGCTTTCGAAAGGGGGCAGAAAAGATTTACAAGAATGATTCTGGGGATGAGGGACTTGGTTGTGTGGATAGACTAGAGAAGCTGAAGTTGTTGTCCTTCGAGCAGAGAAGGTTGAGAGGAGATTTGATAGAGGTGTTCAAAATCATGAGGGGTCCAGACAGAGTAGATAGAGTGAAACTGTTCCCATTGCAGAAGGGTTGAAAACAAGAGGACACCAATTTAAGGTGATTGGCAGAAGAACCAACAGCGACATGAGGAAAAACATGTTTACACAGCGAGTGGTTAGGATCTGGAATGCACTGCCTGAAAGAGTGGCATTCAAAAAGGAATTGGATAATTACCTCAAGGAAACTACAGGGCTACGGGGAAAGGGGTGGGTGAGTGGAACTAGCTGAAGTGCTCTTGCAGAGAGCCGGCACGGGCTGAATGGTCTCCTTCTGTGCTGTAACCATTCTATGATTCCTTAACTAGAGGTGTAACTTGTGTATCACTATGCTCATAATTTTGCTAACTGTTGCAATCCAACAATATGGCAGTGTTATTTACATTACCAACTTATGAACTTATCCCAATTGCCTTACGATAATAAATAAAGGTGGAAAAGCTGAGGACAGGACAGCCATATTCAATACTGAAGCTGGAGGCCAAACAGGCCTAATTTCAGAACATAAGAACATAAGAGATAGGAGCAGGAGTAGGCCATTTGCCCCCTCGAGCCTGCTCGGCCATTCAATAAGATCATGGCTGATTTGATCATGGGCTCAGCTCCACTTCCCTGCCCGCTCCCTATCACCCTTTACTCCCTTATCGCTCAAAAATCTGTCTATCTCCGTCTTAAATCTATTCAGTGACCCAGCCTCCACAGCTCTCTGGGGCAGCAAATTCCACAGATTTTCTCCTCATCTCAGTTTTAAATGGGCGACCCCTTATTCTGAGACTAGTTCTAGATTCCTCCATGAGTGGAAATATCCTCTCTGCATCTACCTTGTCGATCCCCCTCATTATCTTACATGTTTCAGAAATAAGATCACCTCTCACTTGGTTTCTCTCATCCTGTAATTCCCAAGTTGTTTTAATTTTATTATAAAATGCAGAATAAAAGTTTTAATGAATTCTGGACGCTAAATAATTAATACATTTTTGATCTTGCAAAAATGTCTTTTATCACATTGGCTCCTCTTTCTAGCTTGGCTTGTGCCTGGCTTTTGTTTACTGACTGTGACCTGGAATTCTGCTAAATGGGTGGACAATGGACTTCTTAGCAGCTTCAATCAATATTGCAGCTGGCTTGTAGATTGTGTTAAAGTATAACCCAACATGGGACGATATAGAGCTCATAGCCCCATATGTAATAAAATGCATTAACTATGTAACCATAATCATACTGATATTTGATTGTGTATTAGGATGTTAATGTCACTGTACCTGTATTTTTCCAAGGACTTTCATTTATACAAAAGTGCATTTGTTCCATGTTTTCTTTTTTCTGTAGTTTTGTTTTTGGCACTGGTGCAATATTGCTACATTGCTGTTTTTCTCTGCAGGTATTCAGGACTAAAGCAGTGGAACTAGGGGAGAAGCTTTTGCCTGCTTTTAACACACCTACTGGAATCCCTTGGGCTCTGCTGAACATTAAAAGGTAACCAGTGCAGCTGTAAAACATTCTGTTCGCTTATCAAGTTTCTGGGTGTCATTATTTAGTTTATTAATGCATTAGTATCTAAGTGGAATATAAATCAGCATTACCATGTTAAGGGCACCTTCTTCAATTTTTCTTCCTGTATTTTCTGTGAGCTGTTCTAATTATTATGTTGCAAAACACACAACTAAAACTTTTTGTTCTTCTTCCTCTTGTCTTCTCACCACCCCCTCCATCAGTACTGACTCATATAGTACCACAAGTGTCAGCTGGTACCTTGCCCAAGTATGGCGTTGTCTTGTGTGAGCCTACTCAATGAGGATTAGCAGGCTGTTGGACCATGAAGGGTGGGAAGCATCACAGCTGATTCTGATCCTGCTCCACCCAATGTCCTGGAATTTCCAGCAAGGGCCACAATCACAGAAGTGGGGACCCTGGTTAATTCCCTTCACCCAATTACCTGAAACTTTCCTATTCTATATGAGTTAGTTCCACTTTGGACAGTGCAATTACTAACTTCAGCCACAATGCCTGCTCAAAATTAAAGTTGAATGAATTATTTGATGACAAATGTCATGCTTCTGTAGGCTCATAACAATGTATTTTACCCACTTTGTCTCCCCTCCAGAGCACTGACCAGATACTTATTTTTTTTTTTACCAGCTACTTTATTCCAAAAAAAATTTTTTGGAAAGGAAACTTTTTGATGAAACCAAAGCTTTTGCCCAAGTGTTATTAATCTATTTATTGTCATTGTCCACACTTTTGATCAATTTGCATTATTCTTAAATGGAGAAGGCCAAGTTGCAGAAGCACTTTCATTTTGAATCTTAGCCAACACCTGAAATCACGCCAATGTATTTACACTGGAATGGACAAGCTCTAACTTTTTCTGGCATGTTTAGTGGGTATCTACTGCAACTTCATGCCATTCCATATATTTGGATGCCGAGCCTCTCAGCAAGATACTGTTGTAGCACAGGATAACTTTGACAGCAACTTCCTGATTTCTGCGTTTAACTGCACATGTGCAGTCACTGGATGTTGCTGTCTGATTTACTGAAATGACGGTGACTGCTGATGGCCGCATAGCTTTACTTGATTTTCAGCTGAATCAAGGTGAAAAAGTACTCCAGGAGTGTCAGATAATCTTCCTATTCAGGCCAAATGACATTTAATAGTAATTTCAAAATGTAGCACAACTCCTTCACTCCAGTGCACTGCACTATTGGATCCGTCTTTCAGATGAGACATTAAACCGAGGCCCTGTTTGCTCTCTCAGCTGAACATAAAAAATCCTAAGGCACTATTTCAAAGAAGAGCAGGGGAGTTATCCCCAGTGTCCTAGCCAATATTTATCCCTCAATCAACATCACTGAAGCAGAATATCTGACCATCATCACATTGCTGTTTGTGGGAGCTTGCTGTGTGCAAATTCGTTGCCGTGTTTCCTACATTACAACCGTGACTACACTTCAAAAGTACCTCATGGGCTGTACAAATGCTTTGAGATGTCCGGTGGGCATAAAAAGTGCTATACAAGTGCAAGTCTGTCCTTTCTTTCTTTCTTTCTTTCTTTCTTAGAATACAATAAATTTTTATGCAGACCACTCAGTTGGTTTGGATGTATGGAGTATGATAGACTTTCAAGCTCCAAAAGTGTGGGGTACTGAGGGAATGATCAGCCATGATCTTATTGAATGGTGGTGCAGGCTAGAAGGCCGAATGGCCGACTCCTGCACCTATTTTCTATGTTTATCAACCGTTGAAACTTTTTTTGTTCAATTCTGCTAAAATTGGGATAAGGTTTTCCTTGAGAGTTAGTAAGCACTGCTTTGCTTTTTATACTGGCCTCCTTTCGACCAGGGTTAGGATTAGTACATGCGGCAGAGGGTAAAAAGTTTTTTTTTTCCAATGACCACTTTTTAAAAAAAAAACATTGTGTTGCTGTATATTAAGAGTTCTGAATTCTAATGGGATAAATATAGATTTAGTAGCAATCTTCCACTCACATCATGTAAAATCTAATTGAATTCTTTCAAATTGCTTGTGAAATAACCCCTCTATTTACTTTCAGTTTTTGGTTATAAGGAGATGCAATTGTGCCTCGTTTCTTTTCTTTTCTTACTCTCCATCCTCCTCAAAGAGAAAAGACCTGTCGCTCTTCCCTTAATGCATGTTGAAAAGATTACGCTCAGTCGTGTCTCTCATGGTAACTGATCTCTGATCATCAAGGCTTGCAGGAGCAGTCAAACTTCAGATGCAGTAAGCTTTAAATTATTCAATTAATTTTGACCAGGATTTCACTTCTTGCAGTGATATGTTATCGATCAATTAACAATAGAATAAACTAACGTGATGTAATTTTCTCTGAAGAAATTTGAAAACTCTGAAAAATCTAACACAACTCGACCAGGCCGAATGGCTTCCTACTGTGCTGTAACGATTCTATGAAATTCAAATTTCTTTGTAATTAAATTTGGATAGCGTAGCTGGGCACTGGAAACATTCCAGACTGTTAGAAATAAACATACATTGGCTTCATCTCAGCTGTTAATAGTTTACTAACACTCTGAGGCTGTTGTTCAATAATTTATGTGATAGTGCAGTCTAGGGATATAAGGTATGTAATGTGGCCAACTATTTCTGCAGAGTTGAACTGTTGGATACGAAACATTTTGATCTCCTTAATTGTGCCTCAGACCTTAGTCAAAGCGCAGGACCAATGTGGAACCCCAGTTATTAAATAGGCGAGCAGGCTTGACTCATCAGTCCCATAGAAAGGTGACCCCTGCCTGCCTGTTTAGAACAGTATCATAAAAACATAAGAAATAGGAACAGGAGTAGGCCATACTCGAGCTTGCTCCGCCATTCAATAAGATCATGGCTGATCTGATCATGGACTTATATAATATCTTCTATAGCTGCAGCAAGACTTCCCTGCTTTTATACTGCATTACCTTTGCAATAAAGGCCAAGATACCATTGGCCTTCCTGATCACCTGCTGTACCTGCACACTATCCTTTTGTGTTTCATGCACAAGTATCCCCAGGTCCCATTGTACTGCGGCACTTTGCAATCTTTCTCCATTTAAATAATAACTTGCTCTTTGATTCTTTCTGCCAAAGTGCATGACTTCTCACTTTCCAACATTATACTCCATCTGCCAAATTTTTGCCCACTCAGCCTGTCTCTGTCCTTTTGCAGATTTTTTGTATCCTCTTCACACATTGCTTTTCCTTCCATCTTTGTATCATCAGCAAACTTGGCTATGTTACACTCAGCCCCTCCTTCTTCCAAGTCATTAATATAGATTGTAAATAGTTGGGATCCCAGCACTGATCCCTGCGGCACCCCACTAGTTACTGGTTGCCAACCAGAGAATGAACCATTTATCCTGACTCTCTGTTCTCTGTTCTTAGTTAGCCAATCCTCTATCCATGCTAATATATTACCCCCAACCCTGTGAACTTTTATCTTGTGCAGTAACCTTTTATGTGGCACCTTGTCAAATGGCTTCTGGAAATCCAAATACACCACATCCACTGGTTCCCCTTTATCCACCCTGTTCGTTACATCCTCAAAGAACTCCAGCAAATTTGTCAAACATGACTTCCCCTTCATAAATCAATGCTGACTCTGCCTAATCGAATTTTGCTTTTTCAAATGTCCTGCTACTGCTTCTTTAATAATGGACTCCAACATTTTTCCAACCACAGATGTTAGGCTAACTGGTCTATAGTTTCCTGCTTTTTGTCTGCCTCCTTTTTTAAATAGAGGCATTACATTTGCAGTTTTCCAATCTGCTGGAACCTCCCCAGAATCCAGGGAATTTTGGTAAATTACAACCAATGCATCCACAATCCCTGCTGCTATTTCTCTCGAGACCCCAGGATGCAAGCCATCAGGTTTAGGGGATTTATCTGCCTTTAGTCCCATTATCTTATTGAGTACCACCTCCTTTATGATTGTGTTAAGTTCCTCCCCCCCACCCCCCCCCCCACATAGCCCCTAGACTATCCACTGTCGGAATATTGTTTGTGTCCTCTACCGTAAAGACTGATACAAAATATTTGTTCAAAGTTTCTGCCATCTCCATGTTCCCCATTACTAATTCCCCGGTCTCGTCCTCTAAGGGACCAGCATTTACTTTAGTCACCCTTTTCCTTTTTATATACCTATAGAAACTCCTGCTATCTGTTTTGATATTTTGCACTAGTTTACTTTCATAGTCTATCCTCCCTTTCTTAATCATTTTTTGAGTCGTTCTTTGCTGGCCTTTAAAAGCTTCCCAGTCTTCTGTCCTCCCACTAGTTTTGGCCACTTTGTATGCCCTTGTTTTTAATTGGATACCGTCCTTTATTTCTTTAGCCACGGATGGCTATCTTTTCTCTTTGGCCCTTTCCTCCTCACTGGAATATATTTTTCTTGAGAGTTGTGAAATATCTCCTTAAATGTACACCACTGTTCATCAACCATCCTACACATTAATCTATTTTTCCGTCCACTTTACCCAACTCTGCCCTCGTACCTTCATAGTCTTGTTTATTTAAACTTAGTATGCTGGTTAGAGATACAACTTTTTCACCCTCCATCTGAATTTGAAATTCAATCATGCTATCATTACTCATTCCAAAGGGATCCTTTACGAGGAGATTGTTTATTAATCCTGTCTCAGGATTAATAAACACAGGACCAGATCTAAGATAGCCTGCCCACTGGTCTTTCAACATTAGTCTGGGTTGGATTTGAAAAGACCAATAAAATTAGAGTTTTCTTTCTCGTTTGGATGTAAATGTGTTGGACTGTCTCAAACTAGTTCTTTCGGCCCACAGCATAAAACTGATAATTTAGCCAGAGGCTATAAGGATGGCAGAGTGGGCAGTGGGAATGATGGCAATTATAGAACAGAAGGAGGCCATTTGGCCCACTGTGCCAGTGCTGGTTCCTCAATGGAGCAGCTTACTCTAATCCAAATGCCTTGCTCTTTTTCTGTATCTTTTTACATTCATTTTCAAATACTTACCTACTTCATTTTTAACTGATATATTCTCTGTCACTTTCCATGTCCCTCTGTGTATAGAAAACCTGACTTTCCCCTCTTTTTTTCTGATAATCCTCAGTCCATGCCTCCTTGTGACTGATTCACCAAACAATGGAAGCAACCCTTTGATATTTACCCCCTCAATCTTCGTAATTTTGAAAACCATTATTGGATCCCATTTGCCATCAATATTCCAGTGGGGGAAAAGTTCCAATTATTTACACATGTCTTCATAATTCTACCTTTTAATTCCTGGTACCATTGTAGTGAATCGTTGCTGTGTACCCTTTCCATGGCCCTAATGTCCTCCTTATAATCAGATGCCCAGAACTTTAGATCAGCAAATTGGACTGCATGACATCAGGAATGAAGAAGAAGCCAGGAGTGTGTATGAGCCTTTACCATTATTTTTGTTCAGAATGTCTGGCCTGCGCAAAAGATTGCCATGATTCTTGATTTGCCTACCTATACAACTAGGAAAGGCACATGGAGATTCCATTTGATATGAAATGCGCACATTCTCCCCATTTGGGATACAGCTCACTTACCTGAGCCCAGACAAGTTCTGCGCAGGTTGGTAAGAGTCAAGCTTTAGGGACTCTCACAAGTACATCAGGGTGCTGCGAGGGACTAACTGATTAAACTACACAAGTCATCAGGGCTAAACATTGGGTAAAACTTCCCGCAGCTTGTATAGCTAGGATCATCCTACCTGTTACAGTTATGGTGTGCAGTGCTGTCCAGAGCGGAGTGGAAACAATCTAGATCAACAATAGCCGGTGTATCACTAGTGAGCTGGGTTAGCTAGTCAATCATCAATAGTGCAATATGTCAGAAATTTCAATTACTGGGGCGTAAATTGGTAAATAGCAGTATGAACATAATATACATAACATAAGAACATAAGAATTAGGAATAGGAGTAAGCCATCTAGCCCCTCGAGCCTGCTCCGCCATTCAACAAGATCATGGCTGATCTGGCCGTGGACTCAGCTCCACTTACCCGCCTGCTCTCCGTAACCCTTAATTTCCTTATTGGTTAAAAATCTATCTATCTTTGATTTGAATACATTCAATGAGCTAGCCTCAACTGCTTCCTTGGGCAGAGAATTCCACAGATTCATAACCCTCTGGGAGAAGAAATTCCTTCTCAACTCGGTTTTAAATTGGCTCCCCCGTATTTTGAGGCTGTGCCCCCTAGTCCTAGTCCTAGTTCTAGTTCTAGTCTCCCCGACCAGTGGAAACAACCTCTCTGCCTCTATCTTGTCTATCCCTTTCATTATTTTAAATGTTTCTATAAGATCACCCCTCATCCTTCTGAACTCCAACGAGTAAAGACCCAGTCTACTCAATCTATCATCATAAGGTAACCCCCTCATCTCCGGAATCAGCCTAGTGAATCGTCTCTGTACCCCCTCCAAAGCTAGTATATCCTTCCTTAAGTAAGGTGACCAAAACTGCACGTGGTACTCCAGGTGCGGCCTCACCAATACCCTATACAGTTGCATCAGGACCTCCCTGCTTTTGTACTCCATCCCTCTCGCAATGAAGGCCAACATTCCATTCGCCTTCCTGATTACCTGCTGCACCTGCAAACTAACTTTTTGGGATTCTTGCACAAGGACCCCCAGGTCCCTCTGCAGCACAGCATGTTGTAATTTCTCCCCATTCAAATAATATTCCCTTTTACTGTTTTTTCCAAGGTGGATGACCTCACATTTTCCGACATTGTATTCCATCTGCCAAACCTTAGCCCATTCGCGTAACCTATCTAAATCTCTTTGCAGCCTCTCTGTGTCCTCTACACAACCCGCTTTCACACTAATCTTTGTGTCATCTGCAAATTTTGTTACACTACACTCTGTCCCCTCTTCCAGGTGATCTATGTATATTGTAAACAGTTGTGGTCCCAGCACCGATCCCTGTGGCACACCACTAACCACCGATTTCCAACCCGAAAAGGACCCATTTATCCCGACCCTCTGCTTTCTGATAGCCATCCAATTCTCTCTCCATGCTAATAAATTTTCTCTGACTCCGCGTACCTTTATCTTCTGCAGTAACCTTTTGTGTGGCACTTTATCGAATGCCTTTTGGAAATCTAAATACACCACATCCATCGGTACACCTCTATCCACCATGCTCGTTATATCCTCAAAGAATTCCAGTAAATTAGTTAAACATGATTTCCCCTTCATGAATCCATGTTGTGTCTGCTTGATTGCAATATTCCTATCTAGATGTCCCGCTATTTCTTCCTTAATGATAGCTTCAAGCATTTTCCCCACTACAGATGTTAAACTAACCGGCCTGTAGTTACCTGCCTTTTGTCTGCCCCCTTTTTTAAACAGAGGCGTTACATTAGCTGCTTTCCAATCCGCTGGTACCTCCCCAGAGTCCAGAGAATTTTGGTAGATTATAACCAATGCATCTGCTATAACTTCCGCCATCTCTTTTAATACCCTGGGATGCATTTCATCCGGACCAGGGGACTTGTCTACCTTGAGTCCCATTAGCCTATCCAGCACTACCCCCCTAGTGATGATGATTGTCTCAAGGTCCTTCCTTCCCACATTCCCGTGACCAGCAATTTTTGGCATGGTTTTTGTGTCTTCCACTGTGAAGACCGAAGCAAAATAATTGTTTACGGTCTCAGCCATTTCCACTTTTCCCATTATTAAATCCCCCTTCTCATCTTCTAAGGGACCAACATTTACTATAGTCACTCTTTTCCGTTTTATATATCGGTTAAAGCTTTTACTATCTGTTTTTATGTTTCGCGCAAGTTTACTTTCGTAATCAATCTTTCCTTCCTTTATTGCTTTCTTAGTCATTCTTTGCTGTCGTTTAAACTTTTCCCAATCTTCTAGTTTCCCACTAACCTTGGCCACCTTATACGCATTGGTTTTTAATTTGATACTCTCCTTTATTTCCTTGGTTATCCACGGCTGGTTATCCCTTCTCTTACCGCCCTTCTTTATCACTGGAATATATTTTTGTTGAGCACTATGAAAGAGCTCCTTAAAAGTCCTCCACTGTTCCTCAATTGTGCCACCGTTTAGTCTGTGTTTCCAGTCTACTTTAGCCAACTCTGCCCTCATCCCACTGTAGTCCCCTTTGTTTAAGCATAGTACGCTCATTTGAGACACTACTTCCTCACCCTCAATCTGTATTACAAATTCAACCAAACTGTGATCACTCATTCCGAGAGGATCTTTTACGAGGAGATCGTTTATTATTCCTGTCTCATTACACAGGACCAGATCTAAGATAGCTTGCTCCCTTGTAGGTTCTGTAACATACTGTTCTAAGAAACAATCCCGTATGCATTCTATGAATTCCTCCTCCAGGCTACCCCGTGCGATTTGATTTGACCAATCGATATGTAGGTTAAAATCCCCCATGATTACTGCCGTTCCTTTTTCACATGCCTCCATTATTCCCTTGATTATTGCCCGCCCCACCGTGAAGTTATTATTTGGGGGCCTGTAAACTACGCCCACCAGTGACTTTTTCCCCTTACTATCTCTAATCTCCACCCACAATGATTCAACATTTTGTTCATTAGAGCCAATATCGTCTCTCACAACTGCCCTGATATCATCCTTTATTAACAGAGCTACCCCACCTCCTTTCCCTTCTTGTCTATCTTTCCAAATTGTCAGATACCGACCTGTATGTTTAATTCCCAATCTTGGCCCCCCTGCAACCATGTTTCTGTAATGGCCACCAAATCATACCCATTTGTAATGATTTGTGCCGTCAACTCATTTACTTTATTTTGAATGCTGCGTGCGTTTAGGTCGAGTGTTTTAATACTACCTGTTGCACACCCCACTCGGTTTTCCTTTCCATTGACTTCTGATAGCACCCGT